>NC_044559.1:49279846-49612346 GCF_007565055.1 Rhinopithecus roxellana
ACTGTGTGCAGCACATTCAGCTCAACATGGAAAACAAATGATAAGAATAAGACTCAAACCCTGACCTCAAATTTGCTTTTGATCTAGTGGCAAATATATATAGTCATGAAGAAGCAAAGCAGCGTGCATACAGACACTAGGAGGAGGCCAAGCAAGCCCAGAGATTCCTAGGCATGTGTGGAAAACCAATGCTCAGGCTGCACATTCCAGCACGGGTGTCTGGAAGTATGCTGGAAAACTCCACTTGGTTGAGAGTTTCAGCTTTTTATTTTTTCAGCAAATCCACTGCCTCATTGTTGGAAGATGTAAGCAAACTACAGTTGACCCCTGAACAATGCTGTATTAGGCCATTATTGCATTGCTGTAAAGAAATACCTGAGACTGGGTAACTTATAAAGAAAAAAGTTTCTGCAGGCTGTACAAGCATGGTGCCGGCATCTGCTTGGCTTCTGGTGAGGCCTCAGGAAGCTTCTACTCATGGCAGAAGGCAAAGTGGGGGCAGGAATGTCACATGGCAAAGCAGGAGCATGAGAGAGAGTTGGGGGGGAAGGTGCTACACACTTAACCAACCAGATCTCATGAGAACTCACTCACTATTGCAATGATGGCACCAAACCCCGAGAGATCCAGCTGCATGGCCCAAACACCTCCTACCAGGCCCCACCTCCCATGCTGGGGATCACATTTCAACATGAGATTTGGACAGGAACACAGATACAAACCATATCAGGCACCAACCCCCGAGGCAGCTGGAAATCTGCATATAACTTTACTCCCCCCAAACTCAATTACTAATAGCCTACTGCTGACCAGAAGCCATACCAATAATATTCACAATTACAACATATTTTATATACATATTATTTACTGTTTTCTTACAATAAAGTAAGCTAGAGAAAAGAAAATGTTATTAAGAAATCATAAGCAAGGGAAAACATATTTTCTATTCATTAGGTGGAAGCTGATCATCATAAAGGTTTTCATTCTTATCATCTTCATGTCAAGTAGAAGGAGGAAGAGATGGCCCTGCTGTTTCAGGAGTGGCAGAAGCAGAAGAGGTGGAGGACATGGATAGGGTGGCAGGAGAGATTTACGGAAAAAATCCTTGTGAAAGTGGACCCAAGCAGTTCAAATCCTTGCTGTTCAATGGTCAATTATAGTCTATTTGGGTTAAAAAATTGGGAAATTCCAATAGCAAATACTGCTAAGAAATTAGTTACTTGAAAGATTGAGTCACTCAGAAGATGCTTACTGGTGAAGAATAATTTCATAGTATGAAATTGTGTTAACCCTATTTTCCATGAGCCAAATGACCCTGAAACGATCTCATGAAAGTACCTGAAAATCAGACCCATGTGGCATCCCCAAAACTTCCTTTCTTCTTAGCACATGTAAACATTTTACAGATGTGTTATTTTATGGCTCCAACAAGAAAGGGAGCATAAGATCCTCAAAGGAAGTTATCTATAAACAGGAGAAGAGTTCAGGCTGTACTACTGTATAACTGGGCCACCTTTACCAGTTATAAAATACATACGAGGGAAGGATGTCAACATGAAAACAAAGGGCTACATGGAAACATGAAGCTATTGCAGAAAAAAAGGAAATGTTTTTCCGTATTTCAAATCGAAAGACGCGGGAGAAATCCCGACAAATTGATGAAAAATTCACGTTGATATCAGGGTAAACAATGAGCTCTCTGCTGCTATGAACAGGTGTAGAGTTGCAAGAATTGCTTTGAAAGAACTTTACTCAGTGGGTTAAAAGCCAGGGGCCAATGATGTCCATTCAAGTGGGCTTCCCAATGCCCTCAGTGCCACACTGCTTGTGTATTTCTTTGGAATTAAGGCTTGGATTATGTCTCTATGAGAGGAAACAATGAACTAAACATGGAGTTGGCAAGCTATAGCCAGGGTGCCAAATCTGGCCCTCTGCCTACCATTATAAATAAAGTTGTATTGAAACGCGACCATCCTGCTTTCATGCTACAACAGTAAAATTAAATAGTTATGACAGAAACTATATGGCCAAAAAGCTTAAAATATTTACTCTCTGGCCCTTTACAGGAAAAGTTGACTGACCCTTGTGCTAAATAGTAAAAAGCAGTCAATTTTTCAGATACATTGTCTATCAGAATAATCTAGATATTTAGAAATGTCTACAGAGAAGACCAAATACTTGTACTCATCCCCTAAGTGTTAACAACTGCCCCTTATTTAACAAGATAGATGGTGGGGGTAGGAGTGAGGGGAATAGGGGGTTGGGGGGCTCGGAGGGCTGTGAGCCCAAGAGCTGGTCAAGAAAAATGAAATCAAGAGGAGAGGCAGATGCAGATTTTCTGGGCATTGAAAAAAACAATAATCACTTCTATCCGGCCATGTTTCTTCACTTGAAAGTGTCTGTAGATTGGTTGATCAGAGAGCTTTTCAGGCAGAAGTGGTCCTGCTTTGGGCAAATATTTGATAAATACTGCCATGAAAGCTCTGTGGTATGGTTGAAGTGAGGCCTGGCTGAGGACAAAATAATCTGAACTCACAGGTGACAGAATAATTATCCCCATGTGTACAGAACAAGAGTTCACCATTAATTTGGAGTGGGTCTCAAGCACACCTCCAGGGCTGTGCTCTCAGAGGTTCTCACGTGTCTGCAATTGATCAGGGCTTGGCCTGAAGGCACAGAGCTCACAGAAAGTGGGAACAGAAAACAAACAACAAAACAGCAAGATAACCAGGAAGGACAGCCAAACTGCATTTAATATCTAGGAGGGAAGAGAGAAAGGTCTTGATGAGCTCTCGAGACAAAGGCCTGCAAAGTTTCTTTGCACCCACAATCGATACAAATTTACTGTGTAGAGGGGCAGCAGGAAATCTAAGGCCAAGTTCGCATCAATTACCAGAATCATAGTTTCCATATCCCAGGAGAGGGGATGGATCAAACACCATCTGGACTTCTGTGCTCAGTTCTGAGCATCAACAAACAGGGAGGATTCCTCTAGAAGAGGAAATGCAGGCAACTGAAGGGCTCGACAACCAGAGCAAAGAGGAAAAGGAAGAATAAAGAGGGTTTAACCTAAAAAAAAAAAAAAAAAAAAAAAAAAAATAGAGGAACTGGAACAACTATCTCCAGACAGTTGTGGAGTTTGCTTTGTCAGATGAGTCCTTCTTGAAATCAATGGGTAAAAGATGGAGGGATACAGATTTTGGCTGAGTATAGGCAAAAACTGTCTCTTGGTACCAGATATACTGTTGAACAATGGGGCCCATCTCAGTTACAGGGAGTGAGTGAGCAGGAGCCAGGGACCTCTCTGTTATGGAACTGTCATGGGAGGGGTGTCCTCACAGGAATCATTCCTCAGTGCCGTAAGGTTTTGCCTAGGGTCAGTCCAACCACAACAAAAGCAAAGCATGTAATTGTATTAAGCATATGTGCTGATTTTCCAAGACAATTTTTACTTTAAACAGGCCATTCTCTTAAGCTATGACAATATTCCAGAGATTCCCCATGGCAACCCCTAGGTCATTCTTAGACCTGGAAGAGCCTTGGTGCCCTTTGAGGCAGTGACCTCTCATTCCTTTGGAAACTGAGGTCAGCACAGCTGCTGCATGATGGGCACAGTCTCTCCAGAGCACAGGGCCACAGCACCCTGCTTTTCTAGGCTGGCTTGCATTTTCTTCTTCCTACCCCCACAATGCACAAAAATAACTATTATTTTTAACTCACTTCAGGGGATCCTTCTAAGCCCCTCTCTTGACTCTATGTTTGAATGTAAATATAGAGATTAGTTAGATAGGAATGGGATCTCACTATATACACTGTTTCTTTATAGTATTTATTAAAATGGAAAAATACCCAGGTGAAAAATCATTATTTTAACAGTTTCATAGTATTTTATTTT
Source organism: Rhinopithecus roxellana (assembly GCF_007565055.1). Lineage (NCBI taxonomy): Eukaryota > Metazoa > Chordata > Mammalia > Primates > Cercopithecidae > Rhinopithecus > Rhinopithecus roxellana. The sequence continues at coordinate 49,283,742 of NC_044559.1, forward strand.
ATTCATGCTCCAAATATCCTATGCTACAATAAAGAAGCACTGCATATACACCTTTGCACATGCATTGAAATACTGTAGTACAAATTTTACATTCTGGGATATATTGTTAATATCTCCCTGAAAGCTTGTATTAATTTATCTTCCTACCAGCAGTTCAGTTTATAAGTTAATCTGACCTACTTCCTTACCAGCACTAAATATTGTTACTACATTTAGTCATTGCCATGCAAACATGTGAAACTGTGTTATTGATATTCCAGTTTGCATTTCTACTCTGGAAGTTAAGAGTTCAACCTTTGGGTTAGATGACCACCTCAAATCTATCCAAGCTCTTACTAGTTACGTGATATGGTCAAGGGATGAAGCCGTCTGTGCCTCAATTTTCCTGCTATAAGAGATAGGAATAACAGCAGTATCCATACCACATAAGATTGTTATAAATAAAATAATAAACATAAAGCACTTTTATAGGAAGGATAATACCACATGACAAAATTGAGTTGATCCCAGGAATGCAAGGTTGGCTTAACATTTGAAAATCAATGTGTTTCATGGCATAAACAACTAAAAGGAAAAGCGATAAGATCAATCAAGAAACTCACAAAAAAGTACTTGACAAAATCCAACATCCATTACTGATAGATGTTGTCAGCAAAGTAGGAACAGAATAGAACTTCCTAAACCTGATCAAGCACATCTATGAAAAGCCTACAGCTAATGTCATTCTTAGTGATGAAAGACTGAATTCATTTCTCTATCATCAGTAATGAGACAGGATGTCTGCTACTGGCACTTCTATTCAACCTTGTACTAGAGCAAGCTTGTCCAACCTGCAGCCCGCAGGCTGCATGCAGCCTGGGACAGCTCTGAATGTGGCCCAACACAAATTCATAAACTTTCTTAAAACATTATGAGATTCTTTTGTAATTTGTTTAGCTCATCAACTATTGTGAATGTTAGTGTATTTTATGTGTGGCCCAAGCCAATTCTTCTTGTTTCAGTGTGGCCCAGGGAAGCCAAAGGATTGGACACTCCTATTCTAGAGGTTCTATCCAGGGTAGCAAGGCAAGAAAAAAAAAATAATACAAGGCATTCAGATTTAAAAAGAAGAGGCAAAACTATCTTTTGTCATGGATTATATGATCATCTATGTAGAAAATCCAATAGATTCTACAGAAAACTGCTCATAGTAAGTGAGTTCTGCAAGGTTGCAGGATGCAAAATCAAAAAGACAAAAATCGATTGTATTTGTATATAGTAGCAATAAACAACCAGAATTTAAAATAAAAAAGCATCATTTACTATAGCATCAAAATATATAAAATATAAAATATTTAGGGATAAATCTGACAAAAGATGTGCAAGATTCTTACACTGAAAACTAAAAAACATTGCTGAGATAAATAAGGAAGACTTAATAAATGGAGAGACATAGCGTGCTTATGGGTCAGAAGACTTGATGTTCTTAAGCTATTGATTGTCTCCAAATTGATCTCTAGATTAAATACAAACACAACCAAAATTCCCACAGGTTTTTTTTTTTTTTTTTTTTTTTGTAGAAACAAACAAGATAGTGCTAAAATTTGTATGAAAATGCAAAAGGCCTAGAATAACCAAAGCAACTTTGAAAAATAGCAAAGTTGAAGGACTAACTATTCCAAGAGCTATTTTAAAGTTACATCAAGATGGTGTAGTATTGGCTTAAATTGACGAGTAGATCAATGCAATGGAATACAGAACAGATCCATGTGTTTACGGCAACTAAGTTTTTACAAATGTGCAAAAGCAATTCAGTGAAAGAGGGATATCTGTGCCCCCTCTCCCTGCACTACCACACACACACTCAAAGAAACCCCACCTCCAATCTTACACCATATATAAACTTAACTTGAAATGGAGAAAGGACCTAAAAAGTATGGAAACTAAAACCATAAAACTCCTAGAAGAAAGCATCAATAATATTTCTGACCCTGAGACATGAAGAGATTTCCTAGATATTATACAAAAATATGAACCATAAAAAGAAACTCATGAGATAGACTTGATAAAAATTAAAAACATTTGTGCTGCTAAAGACACTGTTAAGTGAATGAAGAGACAAGCCATAGACTTGAAGGAAATTATTTGCAAGGCATATAGCTGATAAGAAGTTTTATCCAGATATTTCCAGAACATATATGGAAACTTAAAATTCGATAACAAGCAGCAATCCAAGTCTTAAAACTATGCCAAAATTTGAAGAGATACTTAATCAAAGATATACTTTTGAAGAATAAGCACATGAAAAGATGATCCACATAGAGAAATACAAATTAAAACCACACTGACTTACTACTACATGCATATTACAATGTTTAAAATTAAAAAGACTAACCACATCAAGGCTAGATTCTGAATGAATTAGAAATATAACACACTGCTGGTGGGAATATAAAATGTCACAAGCACATTGGAAAACAGCTTGGCAGTTTCTTTAAAAAAATTAAACACACACCTACCATATGACCTAGCCATTCTACTCCTAAATATTTACCCCCAAAAAAGCATGTGTCCATATATATGTTCACAGCACTTTATTGTTATTACTGAAACACCAGGGGTTTGGTCTAGGCCCTGCTGCTCTTGGAACAGAAGCCAATCGCTGAGACAACAGGTATTGCCAGGGAAGAAGGCTTTAATCAAGTGCTGCAGCCGAGGAGATGGGAGCTCAGTCTCAAATCCATCTCCCTGACAAGCTAAAACTCAGGGTTTATATAGCAGGGAAGAAATGAAACAATGTGCAGGAAAAGAGAAACGAGGGAGGAGCAAGGCAGCAATCACCATGAACATGGGGTCCAGCATCTGGTGTGATGATCTGGTGAGTTTCAGTTCTTTGATACTTTTTTGAGAGGTCTTAGGGTCCTTTCCTGAGGAAGGAATTCATATAAAACAAATATAAGTTTCAAGCTTTAAGACCAGAAGGGTCTATTTCTATGTTTATTTTAAAAAGCAGTGTATGGGACTATTAAGTCGGTTTCATTATTAATATACAAAATCTTGAAACCACTCATTTCCATATGCAGGTGAATAGGTAAACAACTTGATACATCCAATGAATTACTACTCAGCAATAAAAAATAATAAATTATTTTTAAAAGAAAAGGAATGAACTACTGATACACATGCAACATGAATGAAATTCAAAATAATTATGCTGTGTAAAAGACACTAAGCAAAAAAAAAAAAGAATATGTACTGTATTATTCCACTTATGTAAAATTCTAGCAGATGTAAATGGATATGTAGTTACAAAAATCAGATCAGTGGCTGCCTGGGGCTGGTGGCTAGGGAAAGGGAGGAGGAAAGAATCGCAAAGTGGCATGAGGATTTGTTATCTTGACTATGGTGATGAATTCACAGGCATATGCTTGTCAAAGCTTATCAGATTTTACACTTGGAATATGTTTAATTATTGTATGTCAGTTCTACCATAATTAAAAATATAAAGCACTTTGGATAGTGTCAGAAAGATAGTAGGTGCTCAACAGATGCTAGCTACCATTATTGTTACTTTCTCATCAAATGTTTTTTCCACTAGGTGGATAGCCTAGTTGCTCATTTTCTACTGATTAGGAATACTTTAAACATGAAGACAATTAACGAGTCACAGTTTTAAAATACCTCTTCTAGCCATTCCTTTGTTTTCTCACTTTGTCTTGGTGCCATGGATATGTTCAGACACCACATCAGTCTTTCCCAGGATGGTTTCCGGCTTTCAGGTCAACTTTAAAAAGGGGGAATTTGATTGTAAATATTTGGTCTTACCTACTTTTTGCCAGCTTTATGGAAATACGATTTATATATAATAAAATCTGCCCACTCTAATTGTTTAGTTGGATGACTTTTGACAATTTTATGCAGTCCTGTAACTACCACTACATTTCTAGCAGCCCAAAAAGTTCTCTAATGCCTTTTTGCAGTCACACCCTCCCACATCCCTGCTCCTGGCAGCCACTTACCTGTTTTCTGACAGTTTTCTTTCCTGGAATTTCATGTCAATGATCTCATATAGGTGATTACACAACATGTGCTCTTTCCTATGGGTCTGGCCCCTGTCATTCCCTATAAGGTATGGTGAACCATCCACATTACTGCCTGCATCAGGATTTCCTCCTTTTGACTGCTGAACAGCATTCCTGGCCTGGATGTAGGAGGAATTTGTTTATCCACTCACCTCTTGATGGATATCAGGTTGCTTTCAGTTTTGTTGGTTGTTAGTTTTGGTTTTTATTTTAGTGAGACTTGGAGACTATTAGAAATAATGATGCTGTGAACATCTGTGTACCAGTCATTTGTATGAACCTATGTTTTCATTTTCTTTGTTAAATATGTAAGAATAGGATTACTGGGCTCTGTACTTAACTTGATAAGACATTCCCAAGACACTTTTCAATATGGCTGAGCCATTTGCCACTTCCATGAGCCATATGTAAGCACTCTAGTTGCTCCATGTCTTTGTCAACACTTGGTACTATCAGTTTTTACATTTTAGCCATTTCCTTGAATGGGTAGTTGTTCTGTCTTATCGCCTGTCAGAATTTATTTATGATTAAAATACCCCAATCTGTATCAGCTTTCTTTCCTAAAATCAACATTTTACTCCAAAAATTCCCTTTATACAATAATTAGATGGGTGAAGGCTTCCAAAGAGATGGCAGTTATAAAATGATAACGTGCCTTCTTACACAGTCATCATGTTTTTAATGAAATATTTAGAATATATATTGATCTCTTATAATAAGCCATAATTAATTGGTTTTATCTGAGAAGGCAAATAAGGAGTGTATCATTACTGAAAAGTATTTCAGGCATTTTATCCATAGACTTTTGTTTGGGTAGCATCAAAATAAAGACAAGGGAGAAAAAGATGTCCAGGATAAAAGTTACACTTAATACTTTAGTAATGCACTCTATGGTACATTTTATTAAACTCAGATCCATGGCTGAGTCAGAAAAGAGTGTACATGATGGGACCTTGGGGTCAGATCATAGGTCATTAGAAGAGCAGAGAGCCCACACTCACTGCTCACATGGATCAGGCTGTCCTGGCCATTGTCTGTGTGTGTTGGGATGGGGTGGTGATAACATAATCCTCTGTATAGAAATACACATACACATACATGTACACATGCACGCAGGAATGAGTAATTGGATTTGGATTAGGATGGATTTGGGTATTAATTTGGTACTTCATTATATAGGTGCTTTATCAAACAAGGACATTTTATCAAACAGTATCACCAAAAGCCCATTTTACCAGGCCTTACAGGCGTGCTCACTGCCCTCCGGATTCTCAGCAGGCTAACGTCATTGTCTCCTTCAGCAGCCTCTCCTGCCTGTGCTGCTGGAGGTGACAACTTGGTGACAAGCCAGATGTGATGGCCTGGCTTCCTCTTCCTTGGCACACTCCAGCAGTGGCCTTAGGAGCAACTGCAGCATCTAGCCGGGGTCTGTATCCATACAAAGGCTGTGTTCCCAGGGTCCTTCCTGTCTCCCTCTTTGGACTGTCAGCTCTGCCCATGTACTTTCCATCTATATGGAAAAAAATTTCTCCAGCATTTGCTAAAAATATCCTTTCACATTCTTGACATCCAAGAAAATTTCCAAAAGCGATTTGCATAATCAAACACAAAGATTGGGGGCCATAATCGCAGTCCAAATTCATCCGCATGTTCATCCTTCCTGGAAATATTTTGGAATTCTTCATTTTGGTGATTCTGTTTGGGGATGCTCATGGCAGAAAAGAGGCCGAGGGGCTTAGAAAGAAAGACACACACTGCACAGTGACCTTTATGTCTTGAAAAGGTGGCAGAAATATTCTGCCACAGGCCCCAAAACATGCACAATAAACTTCTTACTATTATAACTCAAAAAAACTGCAATTCCTTACACTCTTCCTAAAATCGCATGCTTTTTTCTGAAGCCACACATCAATAGTGCGCTTGTCTTGCCTACTTTGCACATAATAAAAATTATATAATGCCACGTGATCCTTGTTGTTTTGGTATCATTTCAGGCAAGGTGGGTTTTTCTTCCCCGGAATGGGAAAGCACATCCATGTTCTCGTTTGAAGAGTTAAGGTGGAGGTGGAGAAGACAAGCCCTCCCCTACCCTCTCCTTTCACTCCCACTAATTCTTCAGTTCACATCGTCAACAAAACATATTAATAGGGGAGTCTTTTGCATCGACTAACACCATGTATTTGGCTGCATGTTTTAGAAGACCTCCAAAAATACCCGTGAAAGAATGCCATTCCCCGAAAGAACCACCCGTGCACAATCAGCATAGAGGCATTGTCTCCAGATCTGGGGGAAAACAGCTAAGATCTTGCCTTTTCCCAATGAGGCCCCCTATTAATATATACCTGTGCACATTTTTATCAGAGGAACTAATAAGACGATAGTGAGGAAGCAAAGTTAGCTATTAGATAACAATTCTCCTGCCAAGAGCCATAATCTGACACAGATTGAGCTGGGCGTAGTAGTCCATTAATGGTTCACGGCTCATACAATAATGACCTACTAACCTGACGTGGTGTTGCTCTCACATTCTGCTCTCCCCTGGGATGCTACTGTCACTGTGTTATCTATTGCCTGCTTCCCTATCAAAGAAAAAAGCAGAGCTGAAATGTATGTACGCATCCAGCTCTGTAGTTCATTGCACACCAACCCCGGCAACTGGAGGAACAATAGATTTATAAGTTTATCCTACATTAAGCCAAACATGCCTGACTGCACTGTAAATTACTAAATAATAAACCAGGTGGTGTAAGATCCTGACTTGGACAGAATATAAAAATCTATCAACCTGTAAAATACAATAACCATAAATGTGCTATGTAGCTGATGGCTCAGGTAAACCATCCACCTCTAGGATCCAAGGTTTCAGCAAGACAATTGCAACAAAGGCATGCCACATTTTAAACTTGGCTCCCTTTTCTTTTGTGCTCCATGTCGGCAGAGGAAAGATCGCTGAGTTAAAACACTTGGGTGTCTGTTTTGTTTGTTCAATGTCTTTGTTTGGAATTGGCCACTTCTCTCCTAATCGGCAATTGCTCCCGGGCTGTTGCCATGCAGTCTGAGGCTGGTGTCTTCCAAGATGATGCCAGGTTACATAAAGATTGCTTCGGTGCCCAAACTTCACATTCAAATGAGCTTGAAACACTCCACGCTGCCTAGAGAAAGTGAAAAACACAGGAAAGATGCAACCTTCAGATGATATATACCTTTCTCTTGAGAAAAATATCATAAAACTGGGTTAACTCAGTAAACCCCTGTCCGGAATTCTACACTTCAGCGGTTGTTGCAGAAATAAAATGAAGATGAAGTAAATTGTGCTCAGTCTTTCCTTGCAGTCCCCTGCAAGAGAGATTCCATTTGTATGAATCTCAGGGAAAAAAATTAATGTGACTTCAGTGAGAGATTCCAAAACGATCCCATAAATTGTGATTCCAAAACATACAAAGCTAATTAATTCCTTTTTAGGAGATTTTCAATAAGCAAACCAGGTTAAGTTTATATGATTTGCAAACAGTGTTTACATTCATAGAGGTGCAACTAATTGCTACACGGTTTGACATCATTACAGGAAAATGCTGGGGGATGCAGGCAGTTTAATTAGGGGTGGTTTCAAGTTCACTACGCGATTACCATCACAGAGCTTTTCTAATATGCTTATACAGTACAGTCATGCTAAAAAGTGATTACATTTTGCCTGCCGCCTGCCTAAATTTTGAATGAAAAATGAGAATCTCTGTATAAAAGGTTGTGCTCATACAGTTTAGATCTCTTCTGAATCTCCGTCACTGGCTTCTGCCTCCAGACTTCATCTCCTCTTATTTTGCACATCAGCTATCTGGTGACTGTGAGGAAGCATTTGTATCCATCACAAGAGCTCCTTGGAGCATTTTCAAATGACGCTGAAAACCTTCATGCTTAGCAAGATGTTTCAGAAGCAGATTTTTACCGTCTCCGTAGTTCCGATACAACACCAGCCGTGTTTATAAATAATTTAGTTCCAAATTACAACTCACTTTCCATTTCAGTCAATAACAATTGTTTTGCCAGTTTTAATTTTTAAAGTTTCATCCTATTAAGTTGCTGTCTTCTGCAATAAACTCAAGTTGCTAATGACAATGTCACTTTGGAGGGCTAAGAACTGTGAGGAGGATGGAACTTGGGGTATGACCTTTAGAACCCAAGACGTCTGGATTTCAATGAGCCCTGTCACCATCACAAAATGACCAGGAGCTTGTATGACAAATATCAAGTTAACGTCCTTAAGTAATATATAACTAAGAACCAACACTACGGAATATTCTGGAATCCATGTGAACGTCCAAAAAAAATTCCGTAAGTCTCTCCTGTCCGAAAGTGGCTCACAGTTTAGTCCTAGAGAGAAGTCCTCTTGGCGGGAATCCCTTCCTTTAAGGCTTAAAGGACAACAGGTTCAAACGGTGGGAGAGGATGATTTAAACTTCAAAAATACCACTCCTTCATGCTTTGTATTTGTTTTTTAATGCACATTTCTAAGTTTTGGCTGAAGTACTTGCAAAACACTTTATGTTCCACTGTTTTCTATTCTGGATTCTGACAATTCTGTTTTGAAAGAAGAATAAATGAAATAAGATTCCCCAGAGCAGATGATTTTACAGCATACGTGACACCTAGGGGGGGTACCCTGGGTTTTCACAGGAGTTTCAAAACACAGACATCAGAGGAAAAAAATGTTCAAGAAACCTCAAATTGTTGGTGTCTGAGCTTTAATGAAAGAGACTCCTGCAGGTGACCACTTCCCACAAGTTAGTGTCTTGAGGTGGAAGACACACAAAACTATAAAAAACATATTATGGCCATACGGTCTTGGTGTTTGGGCCACACAAGAAACAAAATTTCTCATGATACTTTAAGTGTAGTGGAAAATCTGTGCTTTGGAGAGCTGATTTGACTCTTCAAGGAGTAGCTTCACCTTTACCAAGAGCAACTGCTAATTTTTCTATTCAAAAGCAAATAACCAATTTCTAATCAACTTTAATTAACTCAAAGACAGCACCAAATTATAACATACCTCTGTTATAAACAAATGATAAATTCTAGATCTGAAACTGAAGTCATCACAAGTTTTAAAGCATTGAAAACTTGTTTTAAAAACCACATCTCTGGTCTCTGGCAGACCACAGAGCAGCAACTTTCAACCCAACTCACCACTCTGCAGCATGGTCCTGAAGCCTCACTATAAATTCTTCTCTGGAATCTTCCATGTTCTGTTTGTTTGTTTGTCTGTTTGTTTGTTTTAAGAGACAGGGTCTGTCACCCAGACTGGAGTGCCTTGGGCAGTCATAGCTCACTGCAGCCTGGAACTCCTGGACTCAAGCGATCCTTCTGCCTCAGCCTCCCAAGTGGCTGGGACTACAGGCATGAGCCACCACACCCAGCTAATTTTTTATTTTTTATTTTCTTGTAGAGACAGGCTGGTCTCGAACTCCTGGGCTCAAGTGATCCTCTTGCCTCAGCCTCCCAAAGTGCTGGGAATACAAGTGTGAGCCACTGTGCCCAGCAATGTTGCCCCTGTACATGGTACTCTATCTGTAGCTGCCCCCTCTCTGCTTTTCCTGTCACATCCCTGAAATGGATACCTGAATGTCCCCACCTGAAACAAAGGTAAGCTCACGAACACGTGTGTCACCCCCATGGTGACTTTCCCAGATGGAGCCCTTTCCTTCCACAGGGAGGTGGACTTAGCTCTAACCATTGCCTGAGCCCACGGTGGAGACTGTGGTGATAAGCCATGCTCAGCCCCTGGCTCCAGCTCTGACTGTGAGCTAAGCTAGGCCACTGAGGTGAGTGATGCCATGGTCGAGGGCATGGATCAGACAACTGAGCAGGGCCCTGGCTGAAGTACTGGGTCCACATCCTCAGTTTCTTTCTACCTGATCATCACCAAAGGAATTCACTGTGTCCCCCTTCTGTCTCTGATTCCGGTGACTCTTCAAAACCAACCCAATACGTTGTTGCTTAATTCATTAATTCCATGGAAACTGACGGGCCCCAAACACTGGACCCGAGCAAAGGTGAGTTGCAGGAGACCACTGCAAGTCTCTGTGAATGCACATCATGCAAGACTGTCTAAATTAAAAGGATTACCACAATTGCCTAACAATTGGCAACTTCCAGCTCCTATAAAGCAGAGCCTTTTGCCATCCTCTGGCTCACAGAGCATTCACTCACTGTAGATTTGGAAGACTCTTCACATTCATGGGAGCATGTCGTGAGACCCTCACAAACTCCCACCCAGGGGCATTGAGGTACATCATGATATCATGCCCAATAAGCTTACTGGCACTCTACACACAATTGTAGAATGCTCTCCAAACTTCCACTGATGCTTAGCCCGCATCAGCAAGTAATTTCTGCACTGGATGAAGCACTCACACCCACAGTTTCATAGGTCCCTTCTTCTCATGACCACATTGATTTTCCAGGGGACCCATTCTGGTACTGGGTAGGGGCCACCACTCAGTATTTTGTTCTCCGCTTTCTCCAGAGTTCAATTTCCCAGATATGAATCACCATTTACTTTACTTTCTCCTTATTTCCAGCATTAACAAATAGCTTGTGGTGTGTGTAAGGTGGAAGGGAGGGGTAGCGAACACTTCATCATGAGAAAACGAGTTTGAGCCATTTTCTTGTCTCCTCTTGTCTATGAAGACAAGAGGAGACCCACACAACCACATCATAAACCTGCTGGGGGTTATCTGGGCTCATCGTTTCAGTATTCACAGCATACAGAATCCATTTTATGGCATACAAAATCGAAATATGTGGCTCAGCGAATTACAAATGACTATATGCCATGAACCTTCCAGGTCACCTACAAATAGCCAAAACCACAGAGGTCAAATCACAAATTTCAGTTTCTGCTGAATCAGGTCCCCAAACCAGTCCCATGGGCCACTGAAGCCACTGAAGCCACAAATGTTCAGTTGACTTGACATGACAAAAAGGGTTCTAAGTTCATCTTCTTTTAATTGGGATACGACCCTAGTCTGTTAACATCAGGTACCACAAACCTCAGCTCAGACGATGTGATTCCTAGACACTGAAATGTATGAAGAAGCTTTTGACTACAAGTGACAGAAATCTCCAATTGAACTGGCTTACACAACAGTGAAATTTATCTCACAACAAGATTTCCTGAAATAGCTTGGCAGCATACTGACTAGTTCAGCAACATAACCAAAGATCCAAGGTGTCATCTGCTATCCGCAGATCAGCGCCTTTTGCAGCCCATCTCAGTCGTCCTGTGCGGCCAGCAGGACACCCAGCCCAAAAAGCACAGGTGCCTCCCTTGTCTCTGCTAACAATTCAAACCCCTCAAGGAGCTGCTTGGCTTCTTACTGGCCAGAATCGTATGACGTGCTGTTGCCTAAAACCATCCCTAGCTAGGAGACTGGAGCAGTAGTGATTGGCTTAGACATGCCCTGCCAACTGAAATCCATGACATCTATGGAGTAGGTCCCAACTCCCATTTTGAAAGTGAAATTTGAGTCCAGATGTAAATATAAATATGAATATACACATATCCACCTACTTATGGGTGTACTGAGCTGCAACGTAAGATGAATTTCTTGTATCTGGATGATGGTCCAGATAGTATGAGAAGCACTGATTTAGACCAGTCCTGACCTGGACTTGGGGCAGAAGATGTAGCCTGACTTCCCTGAAGCACATGGCCGTGTGCAACAGAAGGGAGGCCCGGACAAAATGAGGTAGGGAAGGAAGCCATAGGGACAGCAACTGGTAGCAAGTAGCAAGTGAGGAAGAGGGTCTCTTGAATGGGGAAGATGCCTGTCATGTGTACAGAGATGCACATGGATTGGATTGAGAGCTAGGCTTTGCGGTGAACAGGGCAATTCCAGGTGCTAATAGAGCTGCCTGTGGGGCCACCTAGATCCTCTGCTGGCTGACGTGGACACATTTCCAATGGAGAGTGTGAAGCAGATAGGGCAGAGTGTGGATTACAGGCAAAGAAATGCGCAGCTGAGTTCATTTAAAAACTAGAAGAAGCATCTACAAGAGCTTTTACCATCTGATGAACAACTAAGCACATCTTAGCCAACTACATCGTTTATTTATTGATTTCCTATGATGTGCTTTATGATACTGCTGAAATCATTATGTGGCTTTTAACACAGTGTGACTCAGGAGACAGGCATGTTGAGGGCTGTCATCACCGAGATGCCTTCTGTCATTGCACTGTCTTCTTAAACTGACGTAAGGAAATTCATATTTAGTGGAGAAGGAAATGACTTTGGGTATGTATCATTCAAATCCTCAAGGATTATTGGCTAATTAGGAGCACAGTAATGTAAATTTGCCTTGTGTCAGGTTTTCAGGACAGTAAAATAACATAATTAAGCAGTGAACAAAGCAGATCGTTTAAACCACTCTTCACTGAAAATGTATATGATGGCTAAACGTATGCATCAGCCTGGCAGCTGGGGAAAAAAAATAGCCCACACTGCAGAGAACAAAAATTGTTTCTAATCACAGAAGAGAAATTGCATAGATTGACATATATATATTGCTATTTCTTACAGGAAGGTTTTCATTGAAAAATTCCATTCAATAATTAAATAATTCACTTACTTAAAGGAAACGAGTTGTTCTTTATGAAAAACATCAAACTGAATTGTATTAATATAAGCAAAGTAAATAGCCAAATAAAACTTGCTAGAAATAGAAACCCTAACAAAATAAGAAAACAAACCTTGAAGTGACATTTCCCAGTTTTGACTTTTCTTTGGACTTGCAGCTACATGTACAAAATTACACGTAGAAGCGCATAGCTTCAGCTGAAATGCTTCCCTCCAAATGGCCCAGTTAACCCAGATTTTTAAAATAGAAGCCTCTTGGTCAGGATGCTGATGGACTGTCTCTGTGCATTGAAAAGAACATATTCCCATCGTACCCAGAAATCTGAGAGAAGGCCATTGTGAGAACTCCAACACACCCTGAAAGACTTGGAAGGGATTCCAGATCAAGGGAATGCATTTATATTCTGTCATGCTCGCCACTGGAATGAGAAAGGGAGGTCTGACTTAGACCAGCCAACCGTGGCAAAGAACTGCTGGTCCAGGATGGGGTCTGAAGCAGGGAGGGCGACTGAATTAACCCTCCACCATCTCATGAAGCAAAATTCTCTTCACTGCCGCCTCCCCCACTGTTCCCACCCAGGGTTCCAAAACTGCAAGTCAATGTTGTGTTCCCCCCAGTACTCCAGAAGTTGGGGGGATGACAAGAATAGAAACAATGAAGAGAGTCGGCCTTTAGAAAGAAGGGAACGGGGCACAGTGACTCACGCCTGCAGTCCCAGCATTTTGGGAGGCCGAGGCATGTGGATCACTTGAGGTCAGGAGTTCAAGACCAGCCTGGCCAACGTGTTGAAACCCCATCTCTACTAAAAGTACAAAAATTAACCAGGTGCGGTGGCAAGCACCCATAGTCCCAGCTACTCAGGAGGCTGAGGCTGGAGAATCGCTTGAACCTAGGAGGCAGAGGTTGCAGTGAGTTGAGATTTTGCCACCGCACTCCAGGCTGGGCAACAGAGAGACTCCATCTCAAAAAAAAAAAAAAAAAAAAAAAAGGGAGCAGAGTGAGAACATGGAGGAGGGAGTTGGCGGTGGGAGAAAGGACAACGCTCAGATAGATATGTTAAATAACATTGTTTTCAAACTTGGTCAGCAAAAGTCAGTGGAGGCATCAATCAGCCAAATACTCAGAAGTACTCAGGACTCTGTTTTTGATAAAATACTGGCCACAGTCATTTTGACAGTGCAGCCCGGAAAGCTACTGGTACTGCTTCAGTGCTTAAACAAAAAAAGAAAGAATAAGGAAGATCAAGTGCACTTGATGTCAGCTAAGTTCCCCTTTTTCTTACAAACCAAGGCAACGGTTAGAAAGTGGCAGCTCTTAGCTAAGTGAGTACAGGGTGCTGCCAGAGATCCGGCCCTATGCGCTGATGGCCTGATTTATAACCGCTGTTTTCTATTATAATTCAAGCACCTTCAGGGGCCTTTCCAAGACTAATAAATGATTACAAAGTGCTGCATTGTATCTCATACCTTCTTTCCTCCCAAATCAGATTCAGTAGCTCTGCCTTGGGAACGTGTTCTCCAAATCACGACCACTTTCTAAACTTGTCCACTCATGGCTCTGTAGTCAGCTTTCTTGGAGAGGCAATTCTGCCAAGTATCACCTGATAGCTCTCCTTCAAAGAAATAACAAAGGGCCCCGTCGCAGGCCAGCAGGGCACTTAGGCAACTCATTCCTTCTTAGGTTCAATGAGTAACATCTTTGTGAGGCCATGCTGAGGGTCATGCTTATGAACTCCAAAATGCAAAACAGCAGAAAATGCTCTTTGGGATGAACCACTAACTCAACACTCTCCCAAATAAACAACATATGAGCCACAGGAATTTTATTTGAGAGCTAAATGTGAATCTTCCCTTACTGACTTGGAAACCCCAATTAAAGATTAACACGCTGCAGAGGTAGCATGGAATAAATCCAACACTATACGATTTTTAAGATTTCAGATTGAGTGTCTGTTCTCCGGACCTTTTCTAACATAAATTTTGCCTTCAATATTTACCATCCTTTGAAAAGTGGGTCACTATGTTCTCCTGCCACTGTATGATCAGAAGAACCAAAGGAAACAGTCATTAGATTGACAAAATGTCCCATACATCCATGTCAGTTAAAAGGGAAAAAAAAATAACCAAGATCTTCCCTGTGCCACCTTTCAGGATTCCTGACATCTGTCATAAAACTCAGGCCATATGTCTTTTCCTTCCATTAAGGGGAGTCACCACACAACCAGTGCTAAGGTCGTGTCAAAAAGAATTATTGACTTATAAGCATATCTTCCCCCACCCTGCTAATGACTTCCACAAATATATCCACTGATCGCCATTTTTTATGTGCTTTCCAGAAATTACTGGAAGACCCAGGGGGCCATTTGGGGGTTCTGTGCTTAGGGATTTGACAGGTAATGTTAATGAGACTCACACCCATATTTATTTCAGGATTTATTTATTTAGAGTGGAGTGTTCTGGTTGCGTGAGCCTTGCTGAACTGGCAGTGCGAGGAGAATGGAGGAAGGAAGGAGAGGGACGGGGAGGGGAGGGCCAAGGGAGCGCAGTCTAGAAGGCCTCTATAAAGCAGCCTCCAAGAGCACCGTTTACTGCCTCTTCTACAGGGACTGCATCCGTCTGCCCTCATATTGTCAGGTTGACAAGAGGAGAAAAAAAATTAACCAAAAGCCAAATCAAATAAATGTGCAACTCATAAATTCTGCAGCTAAAAATTTACCCCTGAGGGATAGCAACAAGGCACCGTGGAAGGCTTCCCCCTCTGCTGCCCTCATAAAGAGGGATGAGGAGTGAGGCTTCTCTCTCCAGCTCCGACAGGCCCCGTTCAGAAGCACAGCACCAGGCCGCCTGCCTGCTCCTAGCCTTGTTAACGAATTTACTCCCCTCGTTGGTGGGCGTGAAGCTGCTCTCTTCCAAGGTGATGTCAGCTTCTCCAAGGCCCAGCGTGTTGCTAGGCAACGCGTGCCTGGACCTGGCACCTGACCACTCCTTTGCTTCAGCTATGGGGGTGCGGGGGATGCTCCGGCATGGGTTGCTGCGTGAACCGCAGACAGCTATGGAAGGAAGAGCAGGGGACCATCCAATGACCAACATCCAAGCTCATCGAGCCACCTCCTCTTTGGACTCCAAGTATGTCATTCCCAGCAAAACTTGTTCGAAGGAACATGGTTCTTGCTCTCAACTATTCAACCAAGAACACGGATAAATCAGTCGTTAGAAGAAGCTCATTTCTGCCTGCCACTGATTAAATTTTCCAGAGGCAGCAAGGTTTCAAGGTGCCATGTAAAGCAGCTGCACCTGCGGCGCCGTTAAAGCTTTAGATCCACTCCGGATGTCTTTTGTTTGGATGCATTCGTGTTTGGGAACATTCACCAGGACAGCCAGGAGTCCCAGACAGAGGCCATCCATAAGAAAGACTGGGGGAATAGTGGGCTACTTCATGCCACCCCAGTTGTCCAGGAGAATTGCATTCTTATTTGGCAAAACTCAGAAGACGCTATCCACAGAGCGCCGTCTTGTGGCAAACAGCACTGCTCTCGGCCCCTCCCACTCCTGAAATGGGGGGTGGCGGGGAGAGGGGACAAAGACCAGGACGCAATACATAGGGCACCTTTTGGATCTAGGAATTGTTTTTCACCTGAAAGAAGAAGAGAGAAAAAGCTATCATAGCAATTAAAATCCGAAGAAGTGGACAATTCGTTTAATACACTTCTAGCTGCAAACTCGATGAGCAGATGAGTGAAAATGCAATGTATGTCTACTTGCCAAGACTTCCATCACACGGGGAAAATGAAAAAGAAGAACCCCACTTTTTAATAACCAACAAAAATAACCACAGTCAGAAACATTAGTAGAGATTTGTCACTGAGATTACCCAGAGATAGTAATATACTTTTTGCTCTCAATTACAATTTGTAGCTATATTTCATACAAAGCATTTGTCGATTAACCTCAATAAGTAAATATATAAATACATATAAAAAGTAAGACAGTGAAACGTATTTCCACTAACTGAAAAAAAATGGAGTTTTTGCAGATTCTTTGAGCTCAAAGTAGAGTGCTTATACCATATGGTACTTTTCTCTATTGAGTGGAACTATGAATTCAATATATCTATGCAAACTCACATATGTAAAATTGCTTTCCATCAACAAAAGTATTCAAAGCACGAAGTCCTTATTTTTAAAATATGAATTCAAGAGTATGGCCAAGGATATATTCAACATGTCTAACCAAGGTTGCTGTGTTTTGGAGCAGTGCTTTCAGATGGCAGAAAGGAAAGGGTTGCTGCTGTAATGATTTGGGTTAAATTGTAGCTTGTAATAAAACTAATTCCTAAATGTTGCAATGAGGAAACCATGAAGCTGACAACAGGTTTTAAGAAGTAAGATATGTTTCTGTATATTTAAAATAAGAACAAATGAGTCACTGTCAAATATGCTTCTAGTTAATAATTATTTTCTATCAGCACTCTGTTACATTAGGATTTTCTCCTTCTAGGAGGGTGATAAAAGGATTGATTCGCTGTCACTCAGGTGCTGAGTGGCGTCTCTCTGAGTCAGAAAAGGGCCTCTTTTATGCTGTTTTGTTTCCACAACGGTCGGCATTTTCACTAAAATTCTACTCTGAGTCTTTTTGGCTTAGTCCCTGATATCCTGAGCCTGCGTGCTAGAAAACACACGGTCACGCACACACACAGGAATTGTTCTCTCCAAAAGGAGACACCCTCACATCTGCAGTGCCCTCATCTCATACCACAAGAGTCGGCCAATAAATCAACTAGAGGTAAAAGTAAAACCTGTAATAACCCGTTACCACTTCTTCCTCCTCCCACATCGCAGCACATAAAACTTTGTGTCAAAAGGCCTCACATCATGAGAATTAATCAAAAAAACTCTTAAAATACTCTGTGCACCTACTTCTGATGGCTAATTTGGCTTCTCTACGGTGAGGCACTAATTTTTTATCTCAATCAATTGGTATGATATTCTTTTCCATCAATCACAGGCGTGGGGAACAGTAAAATTCCACCCTTTGTAAGGATAAAGCAAAATTAAGCAAATACAAAGAAAAAAATGAAAAATCATATGCTACCAATGAAAGCCTGCCGGAACAATAGAAAACACAGAGAGCATAGGAAGAGGAACAGCGAAGGAGAAAAACAGCAGACGCTTCAGAGGACCCAGGGGAAGCCTTACAAATGGCTCCACCAGAGCAGAAGGAATCTCAAAAGCATCAGAAGGCCAAACGCAGCCAAGAGAAAGAGCCAATAAGAAAGTCAACAAGGTGCCTGGACCAGATGGATCTGGTGGAATGGATGTGAACAACTCACAACTCGACAGAGAGGATTACTGCCGTCGGGAGAAGACAGATTGAGCTTTTCTTTCCCAGGAAATGAAAGGGAAGTGCCCATAATGACTGAGAAAACACAAGCCTTCGACAAGAGGAGAAGACAGGAATTGCAAAAGTTAACTTGGCTCCGTGAAGAAGCAGCCAGGGAAGACAACAGCTATGTCAGGCCACGGGGGATCTGCATGGTGATGAGAGAGGGCAGAGGGCAAAGGGCAGAGGACATGGATGCCTCTCTCCCCACCGTGCAGAACCCATAGGTAGGGAGCCCCAGCAGCCCTCAGCTGCTCCACAGCAACTTTTGTCCTGCATCCTCGCCTCCAGCAAGAGGCCACCCCAGCTGTGATGTCAGTCCACTCCCACCCTCCTTCTCTCGCCTGCTATCATCTTGCCTGATGGGCTTCTGACCCCACCAGCCTTCCTGAGCTTCTTGGGGGCGGGGGTGCACAGCCAGAGTTTTCTCTCCCTCATCCCTGGGTTCCCTGCTGCCATCTTCTCCCAGCAACTGTGGCACACTTCAGTTCTTATGTGGAGGAAGAAGACGCTGGGACAGCTGGGGACAGAGAACTCAGGCTGGCTTTTCTTTTTCTTTTCCTTTTTTTTTTTTTTTTTTTGACAGAGTCTCCCTCTGTGGCCCAGGCTGGAGTGCAGTGATGCAACCTCAGCTCACTGCAACCTCCGCCTCCCAGGTTCAAGTGATTCTCCTGCCTCAGCCTCCCAAGTAGCTGGGATTACAGGCGTGCACCACCACGCCTGGCTAATTTTTGTATTTTTATTAGAGATGGGGTTTCACCTTGTTGGCCAGGCTGGTCTCGAACCCCTGACTTCGTGATCTGCCCATCTCAGCCTCCCAAAGTGCTGAGATCACAGGCATGAGCCACTGTACCCGGCCTCTGACTGGGTTTTCTAAGTGTCAGGGCCACAAAGTGGGTGCTCTCTGAAGGGTCAGGCATACAGGGACTGCTCTGAAACTTAAACTAGAAACACAGCTCCTGCAAGCAATAGACAAAGCAATGTTTACAATATTTACTGACAAAACACATGAAGCCAATGAAAGACATTGAAATCTTAAATTAGGGGGAAGTAGAACGTGTCGATTATTTTTATTGTTGGAAAACATGTTCAAGCTGTTGTATTGCTGCCACTAGCCATCCCTTCATAGCACAGAGATCAAGTATGTAAATATAAGACTGTGCTTCCTGGAGCAAAGTGCATGGAAACACTACTGTTCCTGGTGCCTTAAAGCTTTCCAAAAATGCACAGCAGCTTGTTGTACCCTCAGAACAGCTTTATACGGTGAGTTCTGATGTTTGTTTTAGAGCTGTGAACACTGAGGTTTGGCAAGGTTAAGTGACTTGCCCAGGCACCCAAGTAAAAAATGGTGTGCAAATATGGATCAATATCTAGAGCTGAACATCTGACTCTTAAGTGCCACCCGCAGCCCGTGGCTAAGCTCGTAGCCACAGCCAGGGGCTGAGATCTTGGGTCTTGGTAGGACATGGCAAGAAAGAAAGTGATCCCTTCTAGACCAAAGGCAAGAAAGCTAGGTTTGCCAGATATAGCCACAAAAATATAGAATGCCCAGTTAAATCTGAATCTCACAAGAACAATAAGTAATGTTTAGTATAAGTACATCCCATGCAACAGGTGGGATATACTTATGCTAAAATTATTCATTGTTCATCTGATAGGCAAATTCAGCTGAATGTCTGCTGTTCTATCTGGCATCCCTAGTGAAGGCAAATGTTAGTTCCTTCAACCCCTTTTTCAACCCAGGGGAGGAAGCCCCGAGAACAATTTAAAAATGCCCAGTGACATTCCCTTTTCAGAGGCCAGGCACTGTAGGACATTTCATCTTTTTTCAAGCATGTTCCCTGTGATTATCTCATCAGATACTCCCCACAGAACTAGAGCATAGGGATCATCCACACGTCATGCACCAAAAAAACCTGTTACCAAAGCTTGAAGTGACTTAGGAAAGCCCGTGGCAGAGTCAGCTAAGGCCTCCCAAGTTGGAGTCCAGGGATCTCTGTGTAAAATGAGAAATTATGCCCTGACCAGTCTTCAGCCATTGCACTAATCATACTTAACTCCTCTTCAGAGCCACAGCTGCAGTTTCCTTTTCACAGTGTGAATCCAACAACATGAAAATGTAAACAGTCCAGCGACATCACCATCGTTTTCTCTAGACTTGGTTGACATGTGGTCCACAAAGCAGAAGGGGCTATGGTAGCAGAAGTGGCACTGAGACAGCAGAGCAAGTGCAGGACCCAAAACTTCTCTAAGGGTCCAGAAAGCTTAGACTAGAAACAATTTGAAAAAAAAAAAAAATTGAAATGAGATAGATTCATTATTCTCATTTCCATGTTCCCATCTATTAATTCAGCCTCCAAAGTAATCTTTGTCCAGGGTGCATAACTGTATCAAATACTCCTGCTATCAAAGCTTTATTTCCTTAAAAGGCAAAGATAATATGGGCTGGGTATTCTTTTCCTACACATAATTCGTTTAAGTCAGAAATGTTCTCAAATGGCTTCTTTTTTTTACTGCTCGCCAAGTTTACGTGCACCATGATCCAAGAAGATATAAATTACCACTGGGAGAAGGGGGCAAGGCTGTTCCCTCCCATGGCACAAACACCGAGATTTCATTTTCCTGATACTTTTATTTTGCTGCTAATAAAATTGGGTGGTTAAACCTCCATGGTAGAGTATGAATATAACACCAGAGTTAAGCTCTAACACCAGCAAAAACTCTATTAAAATGTTGCCCCAGAGACTGTAAATTTGAATTCTGGCACCACGGGTCCGGTTGGGCCTGAAAACTAAGGAGAGGAAGTTCCTAAGTCTTGCTGAACAGGCCACACAGAAGGACTTTCTTTTTTTTTTTTTTCCTTTAGGCTAATTTCCTCATGGAGAAGAAAATAATAAGGAAGTAGAAAGACCTCAGAATTCTGGACTGAATTACGAGAAGAAATGAGCTGCAAAGAGGCAGAGGATGGGTCTGGGGCACGTGAGCTTCCCCTGGATGGGTCAACCCCACAGGTCAGGAACACGGGAAGGAAAGAAATGCAGACGATGTGAACTAAAATGGATCTTACTGAAAAGTGCCGCTTTCAGAAAGATGAAAGCAAATCCACTTTGGGGGAAAAACAACATTGGACAGAGTCGTGAGCTGGGAAGCGGCACATCGGGGCTCTAGAACCAGCCCTGTCTTCATCACAGCAACCACGAACCAGCAGAGCCTGCTTCCTCATCCACTAGATGTGATCATAGCACAAGGTGATGGAGAAGCTCACGACTTCAAAAAATATATATGTATACCAGTGCTTTGGGACTCTTGACATGCCTAGGAGAAGGTAGTTTATAAACATGGCAAATGCTTTAAATTAGTGTTTGTAGGATTAACTTGTTCTTAATGCTAGAAATTTCCTTTAAAAAATGGACTGGAGATTAAAAAAAATCAGTTATATACTGTTATCAGTGACAATGGATTAGAAACTTTCCTTCGCAAACATAACATTTGTAATATCAACAAAATCTCAAGAATTCTTAAAAGAAACATAACACAACAAAATTTAATAGACTTGGCTTGCATTTTATATTGCATAAACAATAGCATGAAAATTGGTCAAAATCTCTTAAAATCGGTGAAAATTTTTTATAAATACTGTAACAGACTTGAAAACTGATGGTCAACTTAAAAGTAAGAACAAATGAGAAGACTGGTGATAATTGACAGCCAGGTTATCAAACTTCTTTTGGTCTTGGAGCGAAGGCACTAACAGTATTCCTGTTTCAGTGTGCTTGCAGAACAACTGCTCAATATACATTTTACTAACACAATCAATGAATTTAGCAAAGATGTGTTTAAGAAGAGAGTATTTGAGGATTAGGAGCAGGTTTTAGAAATGAAATGGAGGATAAGCTAACAAATCTATCAGAAATAAGATCAACAACTTAAAATTTAAACCAATCTTGAGCATATATTTGAACTTGGATATGCAGAAATGGTGCACAAGTCCCCGAGGTTCAGTGATGCACTCGGAGGATCAACAGCCCTATAGACAGTTAAATTACTCGGAAAGCCAGGGAATTTATCAAACATGAATTTCAAAGTCAAGTCTGGCCTCCAGGAGAAATGGAAGTCCCCATTAATGTACATACAAAATAAATGTTGTCTGCAAGCTCTTTCTGCTATTTATTTTTTGACCACAAATTGGCTAAAGGTTTTTACAATTTCCATAAAGTGGGACAAAGAGTTCTCTCCCTTTGATAGAAGTAATCTGGGTACAAGTTGTGCAAAACTATTTACAGATACTAAAAACGTAACTGTTGGCCTGACAGGTACAACACAAAGCAATAATTTGCACCATTCCCCATTTCTTGGTGCATTATTTATAACCAACTCCAATTTGAGAATGTTAACATTAAATAGGCTTCACACGTGGAGGAAATTTCTACAAACCCGTCATACATTATGAATGAAAATTAGAACAGCTCTGCTAAAATGTATTGAAGCAGATGGGCTGGAATACAGTGAACACAGAAGTATGTGATTGTAGAAATGTAGACAATATTGAGCACGTGATCTCAATGCTTATTTCATTGATCAAAAGAAATGTTAACTTCATCTACTGTTGACAGATAATTTGTCAAAACATGTTTTAAATAACAGAACATTTCATCGCTAAGGTGGCTCAGGAAATTAGTGCTTGGTCTTTGTGCCACAGGACTTGGGCCTGAGCTGCTCCTGAGGAAAGAGGTTGAGTGTCCTCTGTGAGAAGACAAGACCCAAACCCAGAGGGAGGAAAGAGGATGGACAAGCTGGGCTGGAGGTGGGTGTGGAGGGGCCTCACCCTACACAGTAACGCTCAGCCTCCAGGCTTCTTTGCCCAAAGAGAGTCATCATCCGAAAGACTAGGGCTTCATCTTCCGGAAGATAGCCCCCCAGGTGCAGAGGTGCCAAGCCTTGCAGATATACCCAGGAACGCACGCCTTCATACACTTTGGCCCTGCACCGGAGGAAATCACTCTGGCTTTTCTCTCTCATTCAGGCTTTCCATTCACTTGGTCTCCAGTTTTCATTTGCCTTCTATAAACTGTGTCCTTCTAATTGAACAGACTTTGTTTTCCCTCTAATCTCAGAGCTTCTGCTCGATAGCTGACCAGTTGAGAACGCCACAAACCTCACAGGTCCCAAGGTTCAAACCCCACTCCATATCTAACGGCGCCCAGTAGCTGCAAGCCATCTGACCTAATATCACAGTTCACACAGCCTGCTTCCCATGGCAGGCTCTCCATAGGTCCTTGTCATGGTCACCCTCTTATATGCAGATGGTTGAGAAGAGGTCACCTCTCCAGGCCTCCCCTTTCTTGAATAAAACAGGCAATTGAAAAAGATGCTCTGGAATGATCCTTCTGTCCCAGTGCGTGTTTTTTAAAGTCTGCCTCCACCTCCCCTGGTACATGCATGTACTAAGTAGCATTCCCTTTTCAAAGATGGGGAAATGGAATCAGATTTACAGCTGTCATCATGCAATTGCAAGAAACAGCACTGAGGCAGCCTTCAGTGGGATTGTTGGCCTGGACCGTGCCCGACATCCACAGCTGTCCTCATGTCATGAGCAGTCCTGCTCATCAGGGTTGGGACGTCCTTTTGCTCACCTTGTGGGCAAGGGCTTAAAATGAACCCCTTTTCTGGGGTGCCTGCGCCTGACTGTAGACATTTCACAGAAATGAGCACACATGGTCCTCAGTACCAATGAATGCACCAGCCCCCAAGGCCAGCAGAGCTGGTAAAGCATCAGACCTCTGGCTCCACGCACCCCGCCACTGAGCCTCAGCCCAAGCACACTGCAGATCCACCCATCACCAACAGGGTCTCAAGAAGCAACTGCAGGCTGGAGTTCTCCAGAAGTATGTGTTGGGAGAGGGGCAGTCATTTGTAGGGAGTGGGATCCCGGAAAGGGGTCTCACCCATCCGCCATCCCCCACCCTCCACACACCAGATGCCCAGAGACCCCGAAAGCCCCTGCTCTACCCCCGCCCCAAGCAAGCAGGACCAAGAGGCGTGGTTCCCTCACATCTGCTCCTCCTAGTTCCCTTTGGACCACCCCCTCCCACTGTGCCACGCAGGACCCTTGATGTGCAGACTCTGGGGGCTGGGGGCAGTTCCCAGCACTGCAGCCCTCAAGAATCCCCCACTAATAAGCACTATGTCCATTTGCTGGGGCTGCCATAACAAATACCACAAATTGGGTGGCTTCAACAACAGAAATTTACCCTCTCCCTGTTCTGGAGGCTGGAAGTCCAAGACCAAGTTATCAGCTGGTCGCCTCCTTCTGTACCTGTCTCCTTGGCTTGGGGGTGTCTGTCTCCTGCATCTTCACGTGGTCATCCTCTGTGTGTGGTCTGTGCCCTAATCTCTTCTTCTAAGGACACCAGTCATAGTGGATTAGGGCCCACCCACATGACCTCATTTTGCCTTAAGACCTCTTTAATGGCCTTATTTCCAAATGCAGTCACACTCTGAGGTCCTAGGGGCTAGGACTTGGCCGTATGAATTTGCAGCAGGGACAGCACAGTGGTGTTGCTCCAACTCCCTTCCTAGGAGTGAGTAGCTCTCTTGCTTGCTTATGCTTCAGAAAGTTCATTGCCAGCATGCTCAACTGGAAACTACATCTGCCCAGACATGACAAGTGATAATGCCACAGCTACGGGAGGAATTGGAGGGAATTCCACGCCAAACGAACACAGCAGCCTGGCGGGCATATTTCACTGCACAGAGCCCTCTCATATGCGCTGGAGTCTTTGATCCTCCAGCTCGCTCTAGAAGGAGGCTGGGGAGGTATTAATCAATGAA
The DNA here is from genome assembly GCF_007565055.1 of Rhinopithecus roxellana. NCBI lineage: Eukaryota > Metazoa > Chordata > Mammalia > Primates > Cercopithecidae > Rhinopithecus > Rhinopithecus roxellana. Next base: position 49,308,646 of record NC_044559.1, read on the forward strand.
TACAGATTAATTGATGAGATGGCGAGATGCAGAGTAAGTTGCCCAAGGTCACACAGCTAATTATGGCCCAAGTCTTGCGACGCCAAGAACATACTCCTTCCACCACCCCCTCGCTGTCCCCTGTGCAATAAGGGATGCCTGGAATACGATTTCACAGCAGTTCCTTCAAGTTAAAATGCGTTTATCATCTTGCATAAGTTATGACCCCAACCTTCCCACAAGAAGATCGTATCACAATAAAAAACACACATCGCGCAGGTGGCTAACATGATTTATTAAATTTTCTCAATTTCATGTATTAGGAAGTTCCTCCACACAGGAAAATTTCCTAAATATTGAAAACATATGTACATAGGACAAAGCTCAGGGAAAAGGGCTTATTATAACACATCGCACATAATAAATGTTTTTTTTAACAAAGTCTGTATGAACTTTCCATATTAATCAAAAGTGAATGCTGCATGATTCTGTATAATTAACCAGGAAGTCAAATTACAAGTGATAAATATCACAGACAATAAAGTGAAGCGAACGAATATTGACCTTAAGTGCTCATTAATAATGCAGAATTTTTGATGGTCCACAATGCAATTATTACTCAGTTAATTGAAGGGTCAAATTTCCCAAAGATTAATAATTAGACTTACAGTGGCCTGTTCATCGGAGGTTTAATAAATGCCAAAAAGGCCCCTCTAGGCTTCCTTAATGTCTGAATCAGAACCTCAGTCCTGTGAATTCCTGCTGTCCTTACAAAGCTATGGACTTGAGAAAAGAAACATTCCATGTTGAGAGCAAGCCCCTGAGATATTCTGGCACTCCCTAGAAGAAGAAGTGTCTAACCAGCCTGGGCAGTTGTGAGACCCTCGCTCTGCAAAAGATAAAAATTAGCCAGGCATGGTGGTGTGTGCCTGTAGTCCCAGCTCCTTGGGAGGCTGAGGTTGGCGGGTCACTTGAGCCCAGGAGTTCAGTAAGATATGATGGCACCACTGCACTGTAGCCTAGGCGACAGACCCAGACCCTGCTAGAAAAAACAAATAAAGAAACGAAGGAAGGAAGGAAGGAAGGAAGGAAGGAAGGAAGGAAGGAAGGAAGGAAGGAAGGAAGGAAGGAGGGAGGGAGGGAGGGAGGGAGGGAGGGAGGGAGGGAGGGAGGGAGGGAGGGAAGGAAGGAAAGAAGGAAGGAGGGAGGGAGGGAGAGGGAAGGAAGGAGGGAAGGAGGAAAGGAAGGAAGGAAGGGAGGGAAGGAGGAAGGGAGGGAAAGATGGAAGAGAGGGAGGGAAAGAAGGGAGGAAGGAAAGAATGAAGGAAGGAAGGAAGCGAGGGAGGGAGGAAAGAAGGAAGGAAGAAAGGGAGGGAAAGAAGGAGGGAAGGAGGGAGGGAGGGACGGAGGGAAGGAGGAAGGGAGGGAAAGAAGGAAGTAAAGAAGGGAGGGAAAGAAGGAAGGAAGGAAGGAGGGAAGGAAGGAGGGAAAGGAAGGAAGGAAGGGAGGGAGGGAGGGAGCGAGCCAAGAGATGTGCTAAAAACTCATGACAGAGATAAGCTTTGGGGAACCCTGAGTGTGAATTCGAGAAGAGGGGCCATCTCAGCCACATTTAAAGAGGAGCAGCTGAACAGGCAGCACAAGGCCATCTCTGCTGCCCCTGGACACAATGTCTCGCAGCCTCGTCAGCATCTGGAGCTCCTGGAGGTTCTACTGCCCCCCATAAGTGGTGAATTTCAGACACCTAAGAAAGGTTACAATGGCACTCAAGGAAATTCACAAAATGACTTAGAATTTAGGAGGTATGGGAAAGATGAGATAAAATATCTTCTTGCAAGTCAAAATTGTCCATAGTCCATCTCCTTTGCTATGTCTTTTTGTCTAAGTTCTTAATGACTTGAGCAAATTCAAAACTTCCCTACAACTGCAGCAATCTCACCTCCTGACCTTAGTAATTAAGACCTCCACAAGTAGGACCAGGTGTCATTTGTTACAACCCCCAGCAAGCAACACAGCAAACACACCTGCGACTCCTGATCTTGAGTCCTGGTGAGGACTTCCGAGTCCAGATGCCTCCTTCACTCCCAGTGCCAACTTCACCCTCATCAGCTCCTCGAAGCTCAGCTAAACTACCTCCTGGCCCCCAAAATGTCACTCAGTCTCAAATCTCAGCACCACCTCCTGCTCTGTACTCAACAGCACTTCCTGGCCTCTCCTGGATGGCAGCTGCCTGGACCACACACACGGGTCCCATCTTCATTCCACCTCCCTAGAGACTGGGAGCGACTTACATAGTGAGGTGGGGGCCCCTCACCCCCTATCTCCACATAGCCCAGCCCAGCTCCCACAAGCATTGGGAGAAATGCCTGCTGAATGGGAGGTGTGGGTGGGGAAGGAGGGGGCCTGTGCTCCCTCCAGAATCTGCACTGCCAGGTGGAATGGGGCACAGACAAGTTCAAGCCCCTGGTCCAGGCAGAGCAGGAGCAGGTAGGGTGGGGAGAGAGAGAGCAGCGGCCAGGTGGGACCCCAGGAGAAGCCAAGAAGAGCAGAAGAGGCTCACCTAGATGAGTCAAAAAGGGCTTGGGCCTGTAGGATAGCATGAGATTGAAAACTACCAAAATGCCCAACAATAAAGGATAGGTTAATTAAAGTTGGGGCACACATTCCACAAAATACGGTAAAATCATGTGACAGCAAGAACGAAACAGCACATGCGGCTTAACCACCATCCTATGCGCATGGAGGGCTGGCTGCATATGTGAAGGTAAAGGTGGCTGCAGGAGTTCTGACTGTGTGGTGGGATCACAGGTGATTTCTTTTTTTTTTTTTTTTTTTTTTTTTTTTGAGACAGAGTCTCACTCTGTCACCCAGGCTGGAATACAGTGGCGTGATCTTGGCTCTTGGCTCACTGCAACCTCCGCCTCCTGGGTTCAAGTGATTCTCCCCCACGGGCGAATTTGTATTTTGCAATTTCTGCTTTTCTATATATTCCAAATTCTCTAGATTGAACATACAATGTTAAGGAGGAGGAGGCGTGAGCAGTAGGACCTGCTCCTGGCTGTGTCTGGACCACAGGATCACTGTGAAAATCCAAGGGCCTGGTTGCCTGCTCCATGCCGAAGTGTAAGCAGCATCCACGGATCCGGAAGTTGGGAAAGGCCGGGGCTGCCCCAATGGCCTGCGACGGGAGCAATGCCTCCCCAGCACATGAAAAAAGAGGCCTTCACAAAAGGCAAAGGAAGGGAAGGGACCCAGCCTCCACTGGCTCCTTCCTCCTTCCTTCCCTTCTTCCTCCTCAGTCCAGAACAAAACCCAAGCCAGAGGCCGCTCGATGAGTCACAGGGATGCACCTTCCACCATCCTCACTGACCTCCTTCCTCGTCTGCCTTTTCTCAAGAGTGTTGCCCCGAATCCTGCAGAACGCAGACCTGAGCCCGGAGCGCCACCCAAGAGCGCCTTCTCATTCCCCACGCACGTCTCCCCCGGCCTGAGAACGTCACGTCTGTCATGGTCCAGTTTGAAGTAGTGACCCAGAGGTGAAAATTTCTTATCTCAGGATCAACCCCATGGCCCAGCCAGTCACCTTTATTTATGGGTCCTGTAAAAAGAGCCTGCTGCAAATTCCCACTCCACCCTCAGATGCCTACTAATGAGATCTCATTTAATATGGACATATTTCCACCTTTTGGGGAACGAGCTATGTCTCCCGCCATTCAGGAAAGCTGGGGAAGCTTTGCAGATGCTGTTACGGGGCAGAAGGGACCACAGTGCTCCAGGGAGGTGCAAGCGAAGGACACTCTTCGGTGGCACCGAGCACCCTCATGCCCATCAGCAGCATCAGATTTCAAGCTGAAACCAAACTAGAAGAAATTGCATCCCAGCAGCACTATATTTTATGTCTGTTTTTATTTCCTTTACTTGTCTTTCAGTGTAAACAGTCGATGTTGTTCCAAGAGGTCAGTTTTATATGCCGGAGCACCACCAAACTATTTAGGTTTAAACTGACACTACTGTTTAAGACCCAGTAATTTTCAGAACATATGATTTACTGGCACGGCACTCCAAAAGACTCATTTCATACCTCCAAGAAGAACTAGTCAAAGTGTTAAATAAACATGAAGGCTGCGTCTTGTCTTCCTTCCAAAAGTGCAAACACTGTGTGAGTCTAATGATTAAACACTGCTCGACACATACGAAAGTGACTAGTTCACAGTTGCTTCTTTCCCGTGGCTTCATTTTACGTATTAATTATTTTGTGTTCAGACAAAGACTTTAATTAGGAGTCATAAAGGGTTTCTGAAGAGTGAATAAGTAGTTTCATCCGCATTAAACTGATAATAAACAGACATTTCTAAAGCAAGGAGCTGCCCATGTGCAAGCCTTAACTAAGCCTGAATCTATTAACCACTAACTAAACTCAGCCTCATAAAATATTGTTTGGGAATGTTACATGACAGCAAAAATGATTCAGATTGCCTGTAGGCCCTTAAAGAGGAAATGAATTAATTGAACTTTGGTAGATATTAAAGGTTGCAGCTTGTCTTTGAGTGTGAAAAATTCAACCAATGTTATCCTGGGCTCCTAGCCCTGATTATTAAAAATTGTTTGATTCTTCAAAATGACAGTACAAAAGCAAAAACATTTAAATATAATGGCTTTTTAAGGACAAGAGGCAAATATATGTGCATTTGATTACAATGAAATTGGAAAAAAAGAAAAAAAGGAAGTCTAGAAAGTTAAGGCTGTCCATTAAGCTGAAACTCCCGTCTCCACTCTTCAAAACAGGAACATGAGCAATATCCCTCCAATAAAGGCCCTGAGAAGCCAGGTACCATGGTGGGAAGGACCCTCCTCAGCCGCCTGGATTCAGGAGGTAGGATTCTGAACACTCAGGCAGCCTCCCTTCCCCAGACACTCCCAGCAGATGCCTGGCACAGCTGCTGTCAGTCAACAGCACCTACAGTGAGGGCCCAGGGGTGAGTGTGTGCTCACTTTTATTTTCAGCTTTATTTGGCATCTGCTCACACTTCAAGACCTGGCGCTCTCCAGTTTGCCAATTGCTTGTCAGGTGCTGTTTGCCGGTGTTATAAATTCTTAGAACCCAGTTAATCTTCTCCAAAGGTCTTCAGAGTTGATAGTAGAGGTGGTTATCTTAACCTTAACCGCCTGTGCAACTTTTAGGTTGGGACACAGATATCACCTGCCTTTTCCCTGAAGTCCTAAATTTCCCTTAAGGACATGCAACCCCACTCACTGCAGAGTCTATGCTGACCAGCGGTGTGGCCACCTCCTGGTTCCACTATGAACCCTTGAGACAAATAATTCAACATCAGCTTCGTCATCTGTAAAAAGCAAATCATAGCCCCCATCCTCTGGGACCATAGTAAGGATGAAATGAGATGATGTAGAAGGAGGCCACCACAGAGCCTAACTCAACAAATGTGTGTCTCCGCAAATTCTCACGATGGACCACCTGCCTACCATTTAGACACGTACAGGAGCATATACATCTGTAGTAGTCTCCAGCTCCTCCGTGCCTGTGAATGCATCCTACGGAAATCATCTCACAAGCACAGGCCGATAATGAACACAGAGGCCCATGGCAGCCGTTTTCTCAAGGTGGAAGACTGGAAGCAACCTCAGTGGCCATCAGGTGGGGCCTGGGAAAGAGCAAATCACGGGGCATCCGTGCTGTGCATGCCCTGTGGCTGGGAGGAAAATCTGCTTGCAAGAAATAACATCCCAGTGAAGTGGGGAAAGCACATTTTCAAACTAGCGCGTGCAGCAAGATCCTGTTTTACGAAGATAAAAAAGACGAGAAGAGAGACAGGCAGACAGCTGATGGAAATGCACTCATATACCGTTGATCGCTGAACAACACGGGTTTGAACTATGCAGTTCCATGTAGAGGTGGCTTTTTGTTCAGCCAAAGGCAGAGTGGGGATGTGAAGCGGGAGGACGCAGAGGGTTGACTTGTCCTAAGCATGCGTTCTGCAGGGTGGACTGCAGCACTCAAGAATTGAAGCACATGCGGATTTCACTTATGAAAGGGTCCCAGAACCAATCTCCTGTGTATACCGAGGGACAACTGGACACCCACAGACAGAAAATGAACTTTTACTTTTTTTATGTACACCTTTTGTCTTGTATAAAATTTCTATTTATGATTTAAAGCCAAAAGAAAGTGTCCCTATAGTTCAAGGAAAATCTTTGCACCTGTCCCCTAACACAGAGAGAACAAGTCCAATGTGGAAAATGCTGTGATGTTACACCAAGGAGAAGGGGAGAGGAGAGGGGAGGGGAGGAGAATGGGAACACCACAGACCAAACGCCCGGTCATGACGCCTTCTGTTCACACGAGGATTTAAGACACGGTTCATTCTATATCGCTGTCTGCTTTGTGTGCGGAACATGTTTCAGGACACAGGTAAGCCCCAACAACTCCCAACAACCCGGAGCGCACGTGACTATGAAGAAACTAAGCATGGCACAGGCATAATGAGGAACTCAGAGCAGAGACCCAAAAAATCATAATAAATCCAATGCAATGTTGAATATACTCAGAAAATGTCAGCTGCCAAATGTTTGCACTCTAAATTTCATCTCCAGTTGGGTGAAAATGTCTCCGGATCCCAGAACACTAGAATAAAACTCCATGCGGTTCCATTTTTATGGGTGAATCTGAAACCAGGTGGTTCTGGAAAGAGAGTTCCCACAGCCCTTGCCCTCCTGCGGTTTCTCGGGATGCTTAGAATGTTTTCCTAAAATGAAATTACAAACATGAATCTCTTATATGCAAGCAAACTTTCATACTGAGCATGCCAATTACAGGCTTGTCATTTTCCCTTTGTAAACCCCAATCTTTAGCCATAAAAATGTGCTTATGATACAACTTTTTGAGCTCAAAAGAATCAATTGGTTTTTTTGTGGGGTGGGGGAGAAGCAGGAGTTTGAAAATGTCTTCTTAGCCATTTTAAGGGAAAACAAACACACACAAATTAACCATTACTGGTCTTGATCAAAATTCAGCAATTCTCTAACCTCAAATTATCTTTTAAAAAACATTAAATTGTAATATAGTCTTTTCTAAAGGTGGGGTAGAGGGTCGCCTGGAGACAGAGGAAAGAGAATGAGTGCATGGGGAGGAGAGCAAGGATTTTATAAAATAAAGCAAATAAGGAGACATGGAAAGTGAGCTCACAGGGTTTGAGGATGAGCCCCTGGGTGTACAGCTGACCAGTCCACCCCTCCGAGCTGGGGCTGCCACGGCCCTGGGTGTACAGCTGACCAGTCCACCCCTCCGAGTTGGGGCTGCCATGGCACGTGTTCTCCGACAGCATTGGGTGAACAATAGGCTTTGAAACCAAACTCAGAATTGTCTGTCATTAGGAGCATTAAGCCATATTCGTAACATTATTTCAAGAAGGGTTTTTTTGTGTGGTTTAATATAGCTATACCTTTTTCTAACAGCCACACACTCTAACTTTGACACATTTGAAGATAGAAGATCTACAGGGAAATGTAGAATCAAGAGCCATAAGACACTGGGTTACAGTTCATGAGAATTTGCAATTTAAGTATATGATGACTGAAAAAGAGATGGAGATGCATCGGCAATGTATCTTTCGGCTGCTACACCTACAAGTAGGTTAATTAAGTCACCAAAGTTCTGCAGAGAAAAGTGTAAAACACAGTGATCAAGTGAAGTCTTCTCCAGGGTTACACAATTCATAACCCACACCAGCCTCAGAGGAGGAGCCGCGTGCTTCTGCTGGGCTCCAAGGAGCTCAGCCCAGTGAGGAGGAGGGAGAGCACCAGGGCAACACACACCCTTCCCCACTGTTGAGCTACAGACGGGGCTCTGTCCTTAGGGGCTGTGCTGGGGGAGAGAGGAAGAGGCTCCCAGGCAAGGGGCGTGCCTGGCTGTGAGCAGCAGCCCTCTGAGCTCAGGAACAGCTTGCACAGGGCTGGGTGCCTCCGGAGGGCAGGCAAGGACCTGGGGCTGCAGCCCCACTCACCTCCTCCCCCAGTGGGTGTCAGAAGGGGCTGCAGAGGGGGGCCTGCCCCCTCAAAGTCCTGAGCCTGTTACTCAAGAGACAGACACCTCCAACTTTCTGCCAGTGCCCACCCAGCCTGCTATGCGCCAGGACCTAGACTCGGAGTCAATAGGCACCTTTGATCGCTTGCCACCCATGGGCCTAGACCACACACACACGTTCTGTTTTAAATTCAGCCACATAGCTCAGCACTCGCTCTCACCTGGTGCACCTGAAACAGCGGATGGGAACTGGATTTACTGAGTAGCATCCATACATCTGCCCTCGGGGGATGCACCCAAAACGCCCCCAAGAAACGTGTCTATGGCAACCCTCCACAATTGACTCGGCCCCAATTCCTGCTCTCTGGGAATCGTGATAAGCCAGGGACCCCCGAAGCAGAGTTCCCTCCACAAAATCCTTATATCCTCAAAGAAGGGAGGGAAATTCAAAGGTAAAATTGTCAAAACTTCGTGATCCTCCCTGGAAGTCCGTAAGACAGTGGGATTGCTCTTCTGACGGGACTGTCTCAGCCGTGGGCAGCAGGCGAGAAAGGGCATGAGATGCGTGCAGGCCCCTCGATGCCAGTGCTCCCTAAACACCCTGTGAGAAGGCTCCTGCCCCTCACAGTCAAATGTGCCATGGGACAGGGACCCAGGACAAAGCCAGGTTCACAGGTGACACCACCCACGTGTGGGAAGGAAGCACTTGGGCCGGGTACCCCACATCAGCCAGCAGGGTTTGGAGCCTCACTCCTCCAGCTTCCAGCCTGGCTCTTCCACTAAGAATGCAGCCCCCACCCTCCCCTACCCCACCTCCACCATCCAACAGGCAGCACCATTTGCCCTGATTCTAGCTGAGCCAACAAAGCTCGTTGCTCGTGGAAACAGCCCTGGTTTAGAAGTCCACTCTGCCATCCCAACCCCTTGTGGGGTAAAATGGGGCAAACCACTGTATCTTCCCTGCAGGATATGAGGATGATACAGGTTAAGACCAGAAATGTTTCCGATTTGGGATTGTTTTGAATGTTGGAATATCTGCATATACGAAATAAAATATCATGGGGATGGAATCCAAATCTAAGCATAAAATTCATTTATGTTTCATATCAACCTCATGCACATACCTGAAGGGAATTGCATGCAATATTTTAATAATTTTGTGGATGAAACAAAGTTTGTGTACAGGGAACCATCAGAAAGCAAAAGTGTCACCATCTCAGGCACCACGTGGACAATTTGTGGCTGTCGGGCCTCACCATCATTCCTGACTCTGAATTTATATGTGACCAATAAGGAGTCATTTTCTTACACTTATTCACATGTAAGCACTTAGTCAAATAGATGACATACCATTAATACAATAAAAACACAATGTTCGCTTAGCAGCGTGGTGGTATCGGCAGAACACTTGCATCAGTTGTTAGAAACAGCAGCGGCAAACAGCAGATGGCAGCGGGCTGGGCGCACCGTGCGTTGTCACCTGCATTCTGACCACCACCCATCGCATGAGGTCAGGTGTGGAATTTTCCACTGGAGGCGCTATGTCAGCGTTCATCAGATTTTGGAGCATTTGGGATGTCGTATTTTCAGGTGAGAGATACCCAACCTGTACTGCATCCCCGTGGGGCTCTCTGAGGACTGACAGACGGCACAGAAGAGGCGCTCAGCAAGCAGCAGCGAAGAATCTAGAGGAACAGAGCAGGGCCAGGATTCAAGCCCTCTGCCTCTCTCTGTTTAAGAAGAGTGTCTCAAAGCATCTGCTCTTCAGGGTGAGAAATGTCCCATTTAATCTGGCAATATAAATAACACTTTCTTTTTAATTTTTAGTTTTATTTTATTTTATTTCTGTTGTTTTTAGGGAACAGGTGGTTTTTGGTTACATGGACAGGTTTCTGAGATTTTGAGGCACCTGTCACCCAAGCAGTGTACACGGTGCCCAATGTGTAGTCTTTCATCCCTCACCCCTCCCACCCGTCCCTCTGAGTCCCCAAAGTCCATTATATCATTCTTACGCTTTTGTGTCCTCATAGCTTAGTTCCCACTTATAAGTAAGAACATATAAGATGTGGTTTTCCATTCCTGAGTTACTTCACTTAGAATAATGATCTCCAGCTCCACCCAGGAACACTTTCTTTTGAATGCTGTGGTAGACTGGAAAACGGTGCCCTCAAAGATGTCCATGTCTTGATCCCTGGAGCGTGTGAACGTTACCTTATATGGCTCCACTGACTTTGCAGATGCAATTCAGAATCTTGAAATGTGGATATAATTCCAGATTATCTGAGCAGGCCCAAAACGCAATCACGGGTGTTCTTTATGGAGACAGGGAGAGCTGACACAGACAGAAGAAGGGGAGGCCGTGTGAGGACAGAGGTGGCGACTGCAGCGACGCGGCCACCAGCCAAGGAGGCAGTGAAGGACTGTACCACAGAGCCTCCAGGGGGAGCATGGGCCTGCCAGCACCTTCAGACCTTCTGGCCTCCAGACGGGGAGAGATGAACTGTTGTTTGCAGCCCTTGTGCGGATCTGTTACAGCAGACACAGGAGACTCATCCAGACCCCACAGTGCAGTTTCACTAAATGACAGAGCCTGGCACTCTGCAAGCTGTTACCAGGACAGCTCTGTCTCAGGGGAGAGAATGCTCTGGGTCTCCCACTGCAAGGGGCTGGGATGCCCTATTGCTGACAGTCCCCCTAAAAGCCCCAGCACCTCTGAGGTCACAGACCAAAAATAAGCTGAAGACCTATCATGAGAGAAAACAGTGCGTGACCCCAAGGCCACTGATGGAAAAGCCGAGATCTTTCTGCTTTTGTTTGTTTAAACAAAAGAACAACACAAAATGCATTTATTTCATCTATAATTTCCTCAAACCACCCTATCCCCCCTCCACAGCCTCACTCTATCTCTACTTGTTCTCAAGGGGAACTCAGAATGGCAGGTGTATCTCCAACAGATTCTTAAGAATTTAGAAGATGACCTATCCAAGGTTCACCATAAAGCAGTAAACAGAATTTACTGTCTAAATAAGGACAACGTTCATAACAAAGAGAGGCTTAGAAATAATTAACTCAGCCAGGCATGGTGGCTCACACCCGTAATCCCAGCACTTTGGGAGGCCATGGCGGGCAGATCACCTGAGGTCAGGAGTTCGAGACCAGCCTAGCCAACATGGTGAAATCCCATCTCTACTAAAAATACAAAAATTAGCCTGACTTGGTGGCACATGCCTGTAATCCCAGCTACCCATGAGGCTGAGGCAGGAGAATCGCTGGAACCTGGGAGGCGGAGGCTACAGTGAGCCAAGATCACACCACTGCACTCCAGCCTGGGCGACACAGTGAGACTCCATCTTAAAAAGAAGAAAAAAAAAAGAAAGAAAAGAAATAATTAACTCGGGATGTATGGTCACCTTCACTAGAAGGCAATTTTCTCAGACTTTCATACTCATGAAACTCACCTGGAAATCTTGTTGAAAATGCAGCCTGTAATTCAGGGGCTGTGAGAAGGAGCCTAGGCTGCCTTTGGAACCTCCTCCCAGGCCACACCCAGGCTGCTGGACCCCAGACCACACCCCAGGCTGCAAAACTACAGCATGTGTGGTGCGCGGCATGGACTCAGGATGTAGTTGGTAAATGAATAAAATGTTATCATATAAGAAAAACACGGGGCGTGGAACTCATAAGGCCAGTGTTGTAGGGAGCTTCCGGGTATGGGTTCACACAAACACACACACACACACACACACACACACACACACACACACATTCTCCAAAAGCCACACAAAGAAGTAAATACAGAGGAGTATAGACAATCATTAGGAACGTAGCAATGGAAGTTGCCAAAATTGGAGTTTTTTCACAGAGAAAAGACCACTTGAATATCCAACTCAGCCTGACAGAGGAAGTCAACAGGACGCACGCCGAGCAAAGAAAGTGCTGGCGCTGACCGTGCGCTGCCCGCTGCACAGAACTGAGTAACATGGTCTGCAGTGCTCCAGACAAAACCAAAACGGCATAGCCAGGCTCCAGCGCGAGGTACACACTGCACGGGCGCAGAGGGAAACGCAAACACAATGACGACCAGGCTGCAGCTGCAGCCTGGCGGGGCTCTGGGTCTCAAAGCGCAGTAGCATCAGGAGTTAGCTTCCAGTGGCAGACGAGGAACGACAAAAAGGGTGGGCTTCATCAAAAACAGATAAATGCTGTTGAAGGCAGGGGTGCAGGGCGGGACACCTCTCTTCCTCTACTCACAAAAGGAAGCTGGAAAAAGAGCAAGGTCAAATCTTACACCTCGTGGCTTTGTGACCGCATTAGCAATATGGCTAGCATGAGAGTGGAGCAAAAGTTCCGATTCCGCATTAGAGACACCATGAGATGGGTACAGGCAACAGCCAGAGTGCTAAACACGGAGGATAAAGCAGGGAGAGATGGGGAAGGGGAGAGAGAGAGAGAAACGCTTGGAGGAGAGAAAATATGAATGCAAGACACAAAAACACGACCCTCCCACTCAAAACAAGCCTACTCACCAAAATTCCAAAACACATAAAACAAATCTCATGCAAGAAAGACAAATTATAAAAGAATGTGAATTCATTCCAGATAAAACTAAGTTTATAGAAAATCCTAGCAAAGACCTAAAAATAAGTTGTAAATGTTAAAGGGATACATCCAACATCTCCATAAATAATAAACCCAACTGAAATAAGAATAGATGTATATAAAAGAGAATCTATTACAACATCTTAGAAATGAAATGTATTGTCACTGAAAACGTTTTAAACACACAAGGTGGGATAAACTGTAATAGGAAGGTGGTCCACGTCAAAGAATGAAATTGAAGGCCGACTTGAGGATTACACCAACATCAAACAGCAGCAACATTTTTTTTTTTTTTAATGTATGAAAAGCCTGTTAAAAGACATAGAGAATAGATCAAGAGGCTCCAAGATTTATAAAATTGGAGTACTTAAAACTGATGATGGGAGACAAGTGATATTAGATAATTTAAAATAAGTAATAGCTAAGAATTTTACAGAACTGGAGAAGGACAGAATTCTTCAGAGGCAAGAGTAATTCATTTCAATAAATAAAAATATCTGTGTCCACACAGCATAGCAGCTTAGAAAAAAATGCAGAACCTTGGAAATAAGGAAACAAGGCCAGGCGCAGTGGCTCATGCCTCTAATCCCAGCACTTTGGGAGGCCAAGGCAGGCAGATCACTTGAGGCCAGGAGTTCAAAACCAGCCTGGCCAACATGGCAAAACCCAGTCTCTACTAAAAATACAAAAATTAGCCAGGCATGGGGACGCACATCTGTAATCTCAGCTACTCAGGAGGCTGAGGCATGAGAATCACTTGAACCCAGGAGGCAAGGTTGCAGGGAGCCAAGATCACACCAGTGCACTTCAGCCTGGGTGACAGAGCAAGACTCTGTGTTTAAAAAAAAGAAAGAAAGAAGAAAAGAAGAAAACAACATCAAAAGCTTCCAGAAGAAAGAAATTGCCTCTAAAGGAATGATAATTACAACGCCAACAGAGTTCTCAGCAGCAACAAGAAATTTCTTAAGGCAAGGAAGAAACACCTTTAAAGTTTGGGGGGAAAAACAGAAAAACTTAACCAAGAATTTCAAACCAGGCCAACTATCAATCAAGAGTGAAAGCAAAATAAAGAAATTTTGAGGTATATAAAGAGTTAGTGAATTTACAATCTACAGATCGTCAATATAAGAACTATTCCAGCATATGCACTTTGAGGAGGAAGTACCAAAGGAGCTTAGGGGAAACAAGAGGCAAATATGAACATAGAAACTGATAAAATATAACAGTAAATTTGATAATTAATTTAGAAAATGACAAGGTTTTATACTAAAAATTAGTGGTAAAACAAACTCCCAACAATACACAAGATGGGGACTTATTCCATGTCAGCTAAGGTATTTATTATAGTCAGAAAAAAGAAAACAGAAATACCGAATAGCTCTAGCCTTTGTTAGGAAATTTTTAGTTAAGTATCTTAAAAATTTAGGAATAATCACCAAAAAGGAAAAATAAAATCTATAACTTCCAAAGTAAAAGAAAAAAAATCATAAAATATTTTATTAATTTTCAGGGTAATAAAAAGGATAAAAAGAAGACAAAAAGGTGGGAAAGAAAGATAGAGGAAACAAACAAGATAAAAAGACATTGACATTAAAAATAAAAATATAAAATGATACATATAAGACCAAATATGTGCGTTAACCACAATAAATATTAATGGATTAAATTATTTATTGAAAGAAGATGTTATTTAGTTGGATTTGGGAATTTTTTTTTTTTTTTTTTTTTTTTTAGACAGAGTCTCGCTCTGTCACCCAGGCTGGAGTGCAATGGTGAGATCATGGCTTGCTGCAACCTCCACCTCCTGGGATCAAGCAATTCTCTTGCCTCAGCCTCCAAAGTAGCTGGGATTACAGCCACGTGCACCACCACACCCAGTTAATTTTTGTATTTTTAGCAGATGGGCTTTCACCATGTTGGCCAGGCTGGTCTCGAACTACTAGCCTCAAGTGATCTGCCTGCCTCAGCCTCCCAAAGTGCTAGGATTACAGGCATGAGCCACCATGCCCAGCCAGATTTGGGGATTTTTAAGAAATCTAAGTATATGTGACTTAAAAGGAACACAAATAAGACAACATCACACAGAAAAATTGAAAATAAAAGCAAGATATAATATGCAGATATTACCCAAATGAAAAGGAAGTGCAACATATATTAATATGACACAAAAATACAATTTGTGGCAAAAAGTATTAAAATGTCTAAATAATGACACTATTGTAGGGAAAAATTCACCACAAAGATATTAGCAATTATAAATTTTGTATGCTTCTAACAACATAGCTCCAAAATGTAACATGCTGTAACTGGCAGCATTACAAAGATAAATTGAAAGTTTCGTAAGTCCCAGGGTGGTGGCTCATGCCTGTAATCCCAGCACTTTGGGAGGCTGAGACAGGAGGATTGCATGAGACCAGGAGTTTAAGACCAGCCTGGCCAACATAGCAAGGCCCCCATGTCTACAAAAAAATAAAAAATTAGCCAGGCATGGCAGCATACATTTGTAGTCCTAGCTACTTGGGAGTCTGAGATGGGAGGACTGCTTGAACCCAAGAGTTCCTGACAGCCAACTATGATCATTCCACTGTGCTTCAGTCTTGGTGGCAAAGTGAGACTCTATCTCTAAAAATAATTAATTAAAATCCACAGTCACAGTATTTGTAAACTATAAACTAGATCTAATAAGCAACTTTCTTACCCTGACAAAGGACACTTATTCAAAACCTACAACATCTATTATACATAATAGTGAGACTTTAGAAGTTCTCATTAAAACTAAGGACAAGAAGACTTGCTATCACTACTCAGAGTTGACTTTCTTCTATCCAATGCAATAAGAAAAGAAAAATGAATTCATGTTTCAGAAACAGCAAAGGAAGAGATAATACGATAGTCCATTTATAAATTCAAGAAAATCTGTAGACAAACAATAGAAATAAAGATGAGTGCGGTTATTAGATATGAAACTGTAGTAGGCAGAATAATGACTCCAAAAGATGTCTATGTCCTAATTCCCAGAACCTGTGGCTATGCTCACCAACACGGCAAAAGGTAGGATCAAGGTTAAAGGCCTTGAGATAGGGAGACTAGCCTGGATTATCAAGGGAGAGCCCAATCTAATACCACAGATCCTTAGAAGTGGAGCTGGGACAATGGAAGAAGGGTCAGAGAGATACAATGTGCTGGCTTTGAAGATGGAAGAAGGGGCCGCAGGCCAAGAAATGTGAGTGGCATGGAAACAGATTCTCCCCTAGAGTCTCTAGAAAGGAACACAACTCTTCCGACACCTTCATTTTAGCCCAGTGAGACCCACATGGGACTTCTGACCTACCAAACTGTAAGAAAATAAATTTGCATTTATTTAAGCTACTAAGTTTGTGATATCTTTTTTATAGCAGTAATAGAAATATAATACACAAATCAACAAATAAAACTCATGTCCGTCACCAAGCATCCTATTATAGAATATAAATGCTAAAATTCCCAATCACAACAACAACAAAATGCAAAATGTCACGGAATAAAAACTAAAAAATACTTGTATGAGAACAGTACTGAGAGGATATTATCAAAGTATATAAAATATTATCAAAGGATCTAAAACAAGACCTAAATAAATGAGAAGGCATATCATGGACATGAATTAGAACACTTCATTATAAATATGTCAAACCTGCCAAAATTAATCTATAAAGTCAATGTAATTACAATTACAATTCCAACAGGGTTTTGGAAGAAACTTTGCAAGCTTATCTTAAAATTCTAATGAAAGAGCACGGGGTCAAGAATAATCAAGAGGATACTGAAGAAAATAAACAATGTGAGGAAACTTGCCCTCTCAGGCATCAAGGCTATTATAAAGTTATATTAGATAAGAGAGTGAGTTTTTGCCATAGGGAAAGAAAGGCCAATGGAACAGAATGAAAGTCAAAAAATAACACCTATAGTGTATTTCCATTTAGATAAAGTGGAAAAGAAAGACGCGAGTACAGAATATATTGTGTAGGGACACATATGTGTATGGAACACAGTAAAGATGACCAGGGCACCAATTATCATACAGATGGGGAAGGAGAAGGGAAGGGAATGAGATGAAGGGGTGGCCCACATAAATGCTCCAAAATACTGGAAATGTTCTATGTCATAACATAGCTGATGGCTTCTTATTTTGCTTTGTTGGATGAAGGGGTGGCCCACATAAATGCTCTAAAATACTGGAAATGTTCTATGTCATAACATAGCTGATGGCTTCTTATTTTGCTTTATTGGCTTATAATAATCCTTGTGTGTGTGTGTGTGTGTGTGTGTGTGTGTGTGTGTGTGTGTGGTGTCCCTCTTCAGCTTGTATGGTACATTTTACAATACAATATTTTAATGGCTAGCAAAATAATGGATTATTCAATAAATGAAGCTGTGACAATTGGTTATTCATAAGGAAAATGTAAAATCAGATACCTACATTTTACATTCAAATATCTCACCAATGTATTTAAGACCCTACATGTGAAAACCAACTTTGTCACTTTTCTAGTAACTGAACAGACCAGTAACATTAGGCTCTTATAGCAAAGAAACTTTTCTTAAATGAACATAAAAAGCATAAGATGTAAATTAAAATATTAATAATTTTGATAATATTAATATTAAAACGTCCACATCAAAAGACACAGTAAAATAATGTAGAAAAACAAGCCATAGAATGGGAGAAAATATTTGCAATATGCATAAGAAATAAATTATTATACCCAGATATACATATTGTATTTTTAAAACATGCTTTCAAATCAATAATAAAAAACCAGATACCACAATAGGAATAAGAACACGCAGTTTGCAGAAGATGAAAGTAAATGGCCAGTAAATATAGACAAAGCTCTACTTCATGAGTAATTAGGGGAATGCAACTTAAAACAAGGAGCTACCAATCCACACCCAACTACTGGCAAACGTTTTTAAATTGGGCAGTTACAACTTTTGTAAGATGAAGGGGGACGGGAATTTCCGTACCCACTAGTATGAATGTACAATGGTACCTAATTTTGGAGAGTAATTGAGGGCTATCTAACAAATTTGAAGACACTTGTACCCTATGACTTAGCAATGTGATTTCTCAATGGAAACGTTTGCTCCTGTGTATAAGAGTTAGAATGAGACATGTACTGAGAAAGAACACCCAAGTCCACCGTATTGGTTATAGGGGGAAATGGAAAGCAGGCTAACTAGCCATCAATAGGAGAATGGATAGACAGCATCAGAGTCCTACAATAAAAAACAAAAAAGCATAGGATAAAATAAATTTACTAAAGTTATATATGCAAGCTCAAAAACATAATGTTCAGTGGAAAAATCTAAAAAAAAAAAAAAACAAAAAAAAAACAAGGATAGTTGGGTGCAGCTGTGTGCACCTGTAGTCCCAGCTACTCAGGCTAAAGTAGGAGGATCACTTGAGTCCAGGAGTTCAGGACAGCAGTGAGCTAGGATTGCACCATCTGTGAATAGCCACTGCACTCCAGCCTGGGCAATATAACAAAACCCCATCCCCCCCAAAAAAAACAATAACAACAACAACCAAAAAGCATACAGACAGTATGATACCATAGCTTTGTTTCTTTTTAAGTCTACAAACCACTGTCAGATAACTTATTGAAACATAAATCTGTTGTAAAAGTATAAAAATATGCATAGGAATGATGACCACTGAGTTAATCTAAGGCGTTTGGAGAGGGCTGGGATCACAGAGAGGCACACAAGGGTCCATTTCATCTCTAATGTCAGGGTTTGATAATGACAGTGGGCAAATGGGTAGTTGTTAGGCTCTCTTCCTTTTGGAATGCTTGAAATAGTTCCTGATTTTCAGAAGGGCATTTTCATAAAGAGGACTAAAGCACCTCTGGTGGGAATACCTGTCTGTAGCTGGGAGCATCTGCCATTGCTGATGCCCCGTGCTACGAATTCACACGGGCGCCTCGTAACCAAAGAGACACAACCTGCCTCTGAGAAGATGACCTGTATTTTCTTAATATGACGTCAACTTACTTTATGCCACAGCCACGACTGACAAGAAGGCAAGAAGGTAGAAAATTTTCTCTAAAAACGAAGGAAATGTTGCTGTTTACAAAGCAGTCCAAATGTAATGAATATTTATCGGTCACGGAATCCAACCTGCCAAGGCACTCTGATTAATAACAGAGTGGGATAACGCAACCTGGTAACCTTTTATGATAAATTATAGGCTGTGCACTGGTGGTCTGGGGCTGGCAGGGGGTGAATAGCAGTCCTAGCCCCCTCCTCCTGAAGGACTTCGTATGGAGAGTGGCAGGCTCCAAGACCCGTGGACAGGGGTGCAGCCACCTGAACCCCTGTGAGGGGTCAGGCGTGGGGAGAAAGTTGTAAAACTCTGGGATGTGCTTGAAATTTCTGTCAACTGGAGGAACAGACGGATTCAGGGGAGGTCGGTCCGAGAGGAAACGCAGCAGTGTGCGGAGATCTGCCATTAAACCACCTCAGCCTTAATGGGATGAAATTCCACGGCAGGTAACTTTTCTCTCAGCATCCTGCCCGTCTTCCATAGAAGACAGCCTGCATCAGGCTGGGTGCCGACGAGTCAGAAATAAATGGTCTGCTGTTGATATGCGTGTTTTAACCCCTGTGAACATTAATGAGAGTTTTGTGTACGTATTGATTGCCAAAGAGGCCTAAAGTTTAAAGCATTCATTCTGAATTCCAAGATATTTGTCAATTCCTCCCAGACCCTCGGTCCTCATCAGCACTTGGTATTTTGAACTTCTTTTCTCTGCATATTTTAAAAGAAGAAATGTAGAGGCTTATCTAATCCAATCCTATGTCTCTAAACCCACGTCATTTAATGGGTCCATGGACATACATCCATATTTAGGCTGAGATGAATGGGCATGGCTGTGCATTCGCCTTGGCAGCAGGGCTGGGCATCAATCATGAAGATTAGTCCTCACGCAGACACATCAGCCATTTGGCATCCTGGTGCCCCCAGCCCCCACCTGATATGGTTGAAGACACTTCCAATATATCAATAATGATCTGTGTCCAAAAACTTCTCAGGGGGATCACATGAGCTGGGGGGAGATATATTTCCTCATGCCCATATTACAGTCTGGTTGCCTGTGCTTCCTGGAACCCCAGAGGT
Organism: Rhinopithecus roxellana; assembly: GCF_007565055.1. NCBI lineage: Eukaryota > Metazoa > Chordata > Mammalia > Primates > Cercopithecidae > Rhinopithecus > Rhinopithecus roxellana. Next base: position 49,328,424 of record NC_044559.1, read on the forward strand.
GACCTCCCAAGCTTTCTGAAATATGGACCAATTTAGCTCACATCTGCAGATGTCACTGGCCACAGTGGCTCTCCAGCAGAGAGAGCTAAGGTCCCGGTGAGTGGGTATTGGAGGGAGCCGGCCTCGACAGCTCTGGTTTTGGGGTGCAGTGTGCAGAAGCTTGCTCCAAACCCACTGTCCTTTCTCACAACCGCCCCACCTGCCAAGCACTGGCTCCCATCTTCAGGCCAGTCTGTTTTCACTGCTTTACAGACTCTTGGCGACTTTTCCTTTTCAATGCCTCCTAGCAGCCGTCTACTTGGGGCTCCTGGGGGATCGTGGGACTCGCAGAGCCCCGCCCCAGCTGCCCGGCTCTCGGCTCTGTGGGTCCATGGAGAACAGCCCTGGACACAGCCCCACCTGCCTCCACTTCCCACCCACGTGGTCTGCGTGAGTTAGGGACCCTGTCAAAGGCTCGATTTCTGAACCTTCCTGCATGAGGAGCACACTACCCACCTTAGAGTCCTGGGACAGCCAAACTGATGTGCTGGGGACGTGCTGGGTGTCTGCTGCTGAAAGCCCAGGTGCTGTGTCCACTCAGAGGGGCTGCGTTTTCCTCCCAGCATCATCCCAGAGCCTAAGTGCACAAAGAGAGGTGGAAACAGAGAAACAGAGTGGAAATGAACACGAGTTCCCAAATGACAGGGAACTGGTGAAGGTGGTGTGGCTTGTGCCTTCACTAAGGGCCCAGTGAGACCAGGGTCAGCCAATAAAACACAGGGTGCCTGGTCAGATTTGAATTTCAGATAAGCAATAAATGCTTTGTAGTATAAGAAGTTTTTAGTATACTTATACTTACATAATCACTTACAAGTTCTTCCTTGTTCACCTGGAATTCAAATTAACTAACCCGGGGAAGGAGGGAGGCAGGGAGAAGCCGCAGCTTAACAGGTGAGAGAAACAAGGATCGCACAAGTCCCTGGAAACACAGAGACAGGAGGAGCCAGGCGAGCAGGTGCCAAGTCCCCAGGTGTGGCGAGTGGAGCCTCGGAGGAGGCACTGGGGGCAGCTGGACCATGCTGTACCCTCCGCTTCCCCGCACACGGGCACTGAGCAGAGGCCACGCTGCTCACTTCCGGGTGGACCCAAGGCACTTGTATAAGCAAAGCAGCTCTTTCAGCTCCTCTGCAGACTCAGGAAGGGTGGGGTTTGTTTTTTCTTAATCTTTGGTAAGGGACCAGGCAGAAAGACCAAAAGTTCATCCTACACTTATATTTGGGAGGGAACCAAAGGAGGAAAGAAGCTTAGTCTCCTACTGAGGAAAATATCCAAACTTAATTACTTGGAGCCCAATTAATATTGGAAAAGATGCTCTGGTTCTCAGAGGACGGTTACGTCATCCCTCGCACAGATGCACTGTGTCCTCCTGCGGGGATTTCTAGGACCAGAAGAACATTTAACTTACATGTTACAGGAATTTTGCCATTTGGGACAACTTATAAATGAAAACGTACAGCTTAAACAGGTCACTCGCCCTTTTACTCATCAGAAAAGTTTCAGGCAGTGGCCTGGACTGAAGGACGCTATCCCCTCTCCCCAGGAGAAACAGCCTAGAGCGGTCAGCAAGGCACCACCTGCAGGCCAGATCCAGCCCCCTGCCTTCTTTATGTGAGCTAAGAATGGTGTTTACCGTTTTAAATGGTTGAAAAAAAAATCCAAAGAACAAATTACCTTGTGGCACATGGAAATTCTATGAAATTCAAACTGCAGTGTCCACAATGAAGTTCTGTGGGAACCCAGCGAAGCACATGCATGCTTATGCATTGTTGATGGCTGTTTTCCTGACACAAGGCAGAAATGACTAATCGCAGCATCTGCAAAGATGAAAATACTTACTACCTGACCAACAGAAAACACTTTGCCAACATGAAAATATAACTGCTTGGCCGGGCGCGGTGGCTCAAGCCTGTAATCCCAGCACTTTGGGAGGCTGAGACGGGCGGATCACAAGGTCAGGAGATCGAGACCATCCTGGCGAACACAGTGAAACCCCATCTCTACTAAAAATACAAAAAACTATCCGGGCGAGGTGGCGGGCGCCTGTAGTCCCAGCTACTTGGGAGGCTAAGGCAGGAGAATGGCGTGAACCCGGGAGGCGGAGCTTGCAGTGAGCTGAGATCCGGCCACTGCACTCCAGCCTGGGCGACAGAGCAAGACTCCGCCTCAAAAAAAAAAAAAAAAAAAGAAAGAAAAGAAAAGAAAAGAAAAGAAAATATAACTGCAGCACCATGCAGCAAGAGTTCCCAGGGGGCATGAACAAACGCAGAGGGTAGGAGGCTGCTGGAGGAAGCTGCCAAAGGCCTTGGGACTCCTTATGGATGTGCTGGGGATGAGAGTGAAGATACTGGGAAGGAGACAGCTTGATGAGACGCACCTACAGGAGCTTGCAGGGCACCAAAGATGCTCTACGCAGACACACAATGGCACGTGGACACTGACTTAGAGAGACAGGAAGCCTCTTTTGTAACTGTTAAATACGTTCATGAGAAGACAAACTCTGGGAAGAAATAGTTTTCAAAATAGTACAATGAAGTTTTTCTGATTTAAATGATCCATCATGATGTTCTAGACTTCCTGCCTCTGAAAGCCCTTGTACTTCCATCCATCCCTTCTCCTTCCCTTCCAGAGTCTTTAACCTGTCTACTAGATTCTTCCTTTAATGAGCCTGCAAAAACCCCCAAGAAGAAAACCTCTCTGTACCCCCATCCCCTTCCTGATTCCTCCCATTATACTCTTCACCCTAACGTCAACCTCCTCCCCACATCACCTCTAAGAGCTGTCGACACTTCCCAACCTCCCATGCGTTCCTGACTGGTTCTGCTTCTGTTTCTCCGCTTCTCTGATCAACGTCAACAATGATTTCCCTGTTGTGAGGTCAAATAGCATCGAAAAGCCTCATCTTCCACAGATTCTCAGCTGCCCTGAGTCCTGCTAACGTCTCTCCTTCTTCTTGTAACACTTTCTTCCCTCGGCTTTCGTGGCTCCACCATTTTCTCGTTTTCTTCTTACCTACCCATCTTCTTCTCCTGACCCGACTCAGCCTCTCATCTTTCTCTTTTAAATACTAAAATGTCTTAAGACCTGGTTATTTCTCATATCTTGTTCTCTCCTGCTAGGTGACCTTAACCTGCCTTGTCATCCATATCGTTGGCAAGATCTAAACAAAATTAGCTCACGGCCGAGCGTGAGTGGCTCACTCCTGTAATCCCAGCACTTTGGGAGGCCAAGTCAGGAGGATCAGTGGATCACTTGAGGCCAGGAGTTGGAGACCAGCCTGGTCAACATAGTGAGACCCTGTCTCTAAAAATCTAATAAAAATAATAAATAAATAAATACAAACAGTTCATGAGAAAGGCTTTTTCCTTCTTCATGAAGAGTCAGTCAGATTTGTCTTTTCTGAAGCCCCACTGGAAGAATTAGATTAGTTCCCTTCCCTGAAAACCTTAAAAAAATCCCCTTCATAGATGTAAACACTCTTATCTTCCATTAATGGTTTCTCTGTCCTTTCCCTATTGGAGTTAAGTCATCTTCATTCTGGAAACTAACAAAGGCTCCATAGCAGATGCTCAATAAACACATAAATGGACTGAAGAGAGGATCATGATGATAAAGCACTTGGGGCATCATTAGAAAGAATAAGGACTTACATATCCCAGACCTGAACAGTCCTTCTATAATTGCCCAGTGTCTTCATAAAACCTCAAGACATTTTTGTAACATAAAAAGTAATTCTGACAACATTTTAGATCATGAAGCTAAGCCTGCTTCTGTTGGTTGCAACCGTGGCTCTGCTGCTTACTGGCTGTGTGACTCTGGGAAAGTGCCTTCACATGTCTGAACTGCAGTTCTTCAACTACCAGATGAGTTCAATGGTAGCTCCCTCTCAGACTTGTTGAAAAAAAACAAACAGCGTATCTCACGTCAAGTGCTAAGGGCAGTGTGTGGCACACAATAATGACTGAATAAATAATAGTGAAAACTCAGTCTCCAGGCAAAGTAAAATAAGGAAACAGTAGCAGAGAATAAGAGGGAAACAGTTCAACACAGGCACTACCCTACACCCAGACAAGGACAAAATAGTTTCATAAAATATAGGAAATGCCGAAAGGCTGTCTTAATTCCCACTAAGGAGCAATGGCTCACCCCACCTTCACACTGACCCAGCAATAAAGCCAGGAGACAGACTCACACTGTGTTATCACCTAACCATATTATATCAGGCTTTTGTTATATGTAGTTGTTTAAGTGGATGCACAGCTTAACCTGTGGTAAATTTAAATCTGTTTAATGACTTGCATTATAACAAGCTCCTACATAAATAACAATTCCCGGGAGAGGAGGCCGTCTGGAGTCCCATTACTACCTCCTTCCTCCTGATAACGCACAACGCAAATGGGATGAACCGGATCACAGAGCATTTATCAAACACACATTTGTGCACTGTGCAGTGCAGGGCACCGACCAAAATATGGGGAAAATTCCCATTAATCCGAGCCACAGGCAGGCCTCCCACGCTACAAACACTTGTCCATAAGAACAGAAAACCACAGCCTGCATGCAAGTCACCTTTAGGCTGCCCATCTACCTAAGCCTAGGGCCACGCCTTAAGGAGAGGCACCTCGCTCAGCCCTGTACACAGACCAGCAGGAGGGCAGGGTTGGACACAGGAGTGGGGACCTCCGCCGCTGGCCAGGCTTCAGGACCCCTGCGGCATCAGTAGACTTCAGTGTAAATCTCTAAGAAACTCCTGACAGACAGGCCCCCTGACAGCCATGCAATTACTGCTGATGGCCGACCTTCCACGAGGTACCTTTGAATTATAGGAATCTTATTAGAAGCCTCTGACCTCTTGAATTTGCGAGGTAGAAATCGCCTGAAAATCCAATACCCTTATTTATGCCAGCTCTGCAAAAAGGAAAAAAGTAACTAAAAGCAGACAGATGGATAGACAGACATGCATCTGTGTTTAAAAGACAAACGCCCTTCTTGCCCAGAGGGCTCCTCATACCAAAGCTAGCTGGGTGCCCAAAGCCAACAGCCCTTCTGGTCTTTGATTCAGGTTCTACAGAAAAAGTTTTAGTCCCCTCTAATTTCAGAGGAGTAGAGGGAATAAGCAAAACAAAGCAAACACACAAGAGGTTTCAGCTGTACTTGTGCTTCTCCCCGCTCCCTTGGGCCTGGAAGAAGCCAGGAGAGTGGGGAAGGTGGGGTGAGAATGTCCCCACTGGGCTTCTAGAAAACAAGGAGGGGCAGGGCTTCTGCTGAATGGGTGGGGCATGCTGGGGAGTGTGGAGCCAGTGCAGAGGGGAGGAGCTAGAATTTCCCAGGCCTAATTTAAGAGTGCGTAGTCATCCAGGGAAAGGGGTGGGACAAAGGCAATGGGCGTGGCCAACAGAATGAGGCGGAGCTAGTAAAGAGAGCCAACCATTATAACTGAGGGAGAGCTTCTCAGACAGGGTGTGGCTGGAGGAGAAGGGGTGGAGCTAGGAAAGAGGGGTGGAGTTAATCTGGGAAGGAGGAGCACGACCAAGGAGGTATTTTACAATTTATCCTGTAAGTGGGGGATCTCATTTTTTTAATTAAAAAAATTAATTAAGAAATTTTAAAGCCCTGGGGAAAGTGACCAGGCCACCTGGTGCCAATGCATCACATGGCCTTTAATTTTCCTTTTCTGGATGAGCCACGCGCTGATCCCTTCAGAATTCCAGGTATGGAAGACTCCTGCCTTCAGCCTGGAGTCCTCTGCTAGGAAGCCCTGATGACATCAGACATCCCAGAAACTCTGTCGCCTTTTTGCTAATCTCCATCTAGTCAGTTTATGTTATGTAAGCTGTTTAGGTTCAAGGGTGTTTCACTAGCACAGCTTACTGGGGACTGCATTTTCTCTGGGGTGCTTGGCAAGCTCTACATCAAAGCCTGATTGAGCAGAAAATATGTGCTAATGTTCACAGCAGTACTCTATTATAGTATAAGTGTGCTTGTAAATATTCACTACATGTTATTACGCCATTTGAACCAAGAATATTGGAAGGTGAAAGGTCGGCCTAATGCTCTCTCCGGAGGCAGCAGTTTTGAATATAACCAAATGGGATAATGGTCGGGAATGCCCAGAGGGGGCAATGGAACACATCGTAAAGAATTGTGCTGTGAGTTTTAAGTTTTCAGGACAACAAAGATGCCAACGAGATGGCTCATAAGCAGTCATTATTAATGGAATGACAAGGCTAATGTTAAGCAGAATGTCTTTGCGACAATAAATCTTGTCCCTGCGCCATTAGTACTCCTTACAACTGCAAATAGCAGTTAGGTTATAACCTAACATGGCAGAATTTTATCCTCTCAATCTCTAATGTATTTTATAATGCTGTTAAAGTCAGGAATCGCAACTGTTTAAGCTCACTTAATCTAGGAGAAGTTTAAACACGAATTTTAAATGCAAAAAACTGCTTTGATATTAGTTTTTCTTAATTAAAGAACAGCTCTTTATAAGAAGTAGATCTTTTTAAATGTGCGTCAGCCTGTAGTAGATGGGCATTGTTGAATTTTAAATGCCATACTTTTATTCAAGCTCAACTTGGACTGCCCCATGCGATGTCATATTTAAAAAAAAAAAAAATTACTTTTGTGGGAGAGCCAGGTCGCACATTTATTTGTTTAACTTCAAATGTACATTGTGTTCAAGCTCCTATTGGGAATGGATTGATCTTTTAAAATAACTTATGTGTATGCATTTTCCACATAGTTCCTTTTGAAATTATGTTCTAATAGCTTGCCCTGTCTTCCCATTTGACCTCCTTTATATATAACAGAATACTTGGAAGAAAAAACTGATTATTAACCCCCCTTTTTTATTTTTCCTTCTAAATGACCACAAGAACACTGAGAACCAGAAGTTAGTACTGAAACTGGAGAGCAACCCAAATGGAAACAGCAGCCACCATCCTCCACAGGGCCTGCTGGGACCACCCCTGCAGGGTGGTAGGCTGGGAGAGGACCCATGCCACAGCCAGGGCCCACGTGAGATGGTGTCTAGAGGGACTCTGCTTTGGGGCTGCCATCACTGCAGATACCTGAGGGGAAGCTGCCAGCTCTTCTGTCCCCACCCCAGAATCTGCTGTGCACAGAAGGCAGAGGACTCTAGGGTGGTCTGACCCAGCCAGGTCTGCAGGGTGAAGCCCACCTGCCTCCAGCTGCACAGTTGGCCACAGAACATCTGGGTTACCTGGCCAAGCCTGGGAGCCAGCTGTCACCAATACCCTCCGTGTGCTCTGTAGAATCTCCGCTGCGTTCACTGAGAGCACTTTCCATCAGATCCATGGTGCTGCTCATTCTGGCCACCGATCCCCGCTCCTTACGAAGGTATCTCCCTCAGAACATGGTCGCCAAGGGCCTGAGGGTGTGTCCTCACAGAGCGTTCTACACAGCAAGACTAGCAGGTTGCTAAAGCTGGAAGCTCCTTGAAGCTTTTCCAGCAGCTCCTTTGGAGGAAATTTAGGGTCGCTTGTCAATTTCAGTTCCTTCCCAATACAAACCTTCAAGTTTACTGCCTTGTTAACAACAATCACCAGCATTTGTGTGTCTCTTCATGGCATACACACGCACTCTCACATCTATTATTTCCTCTTTTTTCACAACCTATCTCAAGGATGAGGAAACTGAGGCAGGGAGGGGCCTAGGCTTGAACCGTGGTCCTCTGAGTCTTAGTCTGACTCCCACCTCTGGACCCAACTGCTTCTCATCCTGTGTGGCATGAAGTGTCACTGATTTCTAGATTGTAACATTGTAAAGTCGCTTTTAGATCCCTGCAACAATATTGTATTATCAATGTGAAGGAAATGGCACATTTTGATTGCTGTAATTCTTACTTTTTAAATAATCAACACAAAAATGTTTTCAATTCTTCTTGACATAAAATCTCCACATATCTCTTGACTCTTCCATCAAACAACTGTTTTTAACCTTTTAGCCTAGAATAATAAAACTGGAAGGAGCTTAGGGTCACTATACAGGTAAGAAATTAAAATGCAAAAGGGAAGAAACACCTTTGATCTGAGGGTGAGGGAGGTCTAGTGCCCAAGTAAGTCCAGGATTCCACATGCTCTGTGTTTGCCGAAGCATGTTAGTTCACTATCTGACCTGAACTTCTAATTCCTACAGGAGCCACAACAAGACAAGATCAGGCCAGATGTGCTGAAGTAAAAAGGTCTCCATGCGGGTTAAATGAAAGGAGCAAGCTACAGACTATGCATAATGTACCCCCATCACACATGCGCACATGCGCACATGAATGTCTACATGCACACGTGCAGGTGCATGCATACACTGGCATGCATACATGCATACATGCACCTGTGTGTACAAGTATACACGTGCACACATACAAACATATGCATACGTACACCCACACATGCTTACACCCCCACATGCACATGCACACTGTATTTCCAGGTGTGCATATATCTGGAGGAAGGGCACACAGAGAGTTGATACCAGTGGTTCCCCTGGGGAAGGACCCTGGGATAGACATGGGAGAGGCAGGGAATTTGACTTTACTTGAATTGTTGAACATTCTTAAGTTTACAAGAATTTTTTAAAATTCTTATACAGATAAACATGTATCTTTTCAGATCACTGTTGCTAAAAAGAACAAGAAGGGGCCTGGCTGGGCCTGAGTAGTATGACAAGTGCCCCCAAGTATCCTGCAGCCCTTGGATCTTTTCCTGGAAGATGCTATTTTCAAGTAACCTCAGAGCCTCATGCTGAGCCGATGAAACCTCAGGGCTGCAGGGTCAGAAGGAGAGAGCTCTCCCTTGGTTTTCAAAGGTTCCGGCTCTGCCCTGCACAGTGGGCATCACGGCAGGGCTCTGGGGCCCTCTGCCCAGGCCTGAGCTTCTCAGGCAGCCGGCTGAGCCCACACTCCTGGGAGCCACCAGGGAGCCTGGCCTCTCCAGCAGCAGCTGGACGCTGAGAGGCTGCCCAGGCAGGCTCTGCCCAGCCGGGGTGGGAACTGCGATCCGCCACCCAGAGGGATGTGCTTTAATTGAAAATTTATGTTTAATTGAAGAGTCACCTGTTTTATGTGAGATCAGAGAGCAGGCTCCCCTCAGATTTGTAATGGGGACAAGAAGTATATCATTACATGTTTACTTTGTAAGGGATGGAAGTTTCATATTTAATTCATACAAGGATTCCTTGGCTAGGAAAGAAAGGTTTTTAAAAGCCAGGCTCACATGGATATTGAAAACACCCAACATCTCTATTGCACAGGTTTCTGTTTTGTTGGCTTATATCCTTCTAAACTTGGTGGTCAGCAGAAGGAAAAACACTAGAAAGGCCGCATCGTCCTCAGATCATTCAACAATTACTGTGAGCTTGAAAGCCAACTTAGAAATCAATGCCATCAGAAAAAGATGGTGCAGAAACACAATTAAGGGCTGATAACTTTATTATATAAATAGCTCATACAAATGGGGAAGAAAAACATAAACATCCCAATAGATTTAATGGGAAAGGGAAAGAAACAAGCAATTCCAAGGGGATAGAATGCAAAGTGTAATGTGACAGAAACCATTTAACCACATGGTTAATCATAAAATGAGTATGAAACGCGGCACCATTTTTGACCCATCCAACCAGCAGAAATGTTTAATGGTAATATCCAAAACTGAGATGGAGCAGTGAGATCGGAAATTCTCATATAGTGCTGGGGGCAGGGGAAACCAGGGCGGCACTTCTGAAAGAAAATTTGGCTGGTAGTAATGTGAACCTTAAAATATTCATGTCCTTTGACCTCATTATTTTGTTCTGGGACTCTAACCAAAGAAAACAATCTAAATAGATCGAACTTTATAAAGATGTTCAGAGAAGTGTTATTTATAATAACAAAAACTTTAAAACAGCCTAAATGTCGAAAAAAAGAAAAGAATGGCTAAGCAAATTACAGTTGTTGCATTGACTAGAATATCATGGAATCATTACAAGCTGTATTTCTATTGACTATATGATAACATGTTTTGAACATTCTCATCAAAAGGAGAATTAAGCAAATGGAAGTTTATATTCTGATTGATCACAATGAAAAACACAAACCTACAGGAAAGAATAAGTCTGAAAGAAAATGTGCCAACATATTAATTACAGCTGGGAACAATGAATGATGTCAATGCCTTTTTTGTTTGTTTAGTTTCCAAAATGCTCCTCATGACAGTGTATTACATTTTAAGTAAATATAAAAACACATTTTAATTGTTTTTCTACTTAAAAAAAAGAAAACCCTGGGAAGATAGATTGTAGTGGGAGGTTTCAGGTTAGCCCCTCGTTTTACTGGTCAGGATATGGAAGCTAAGAGGCTCTGTAGTGCCCTAAACCACAGCACTAATTAGAGAATGGCACCTCTGTAGAATTTGTCACTCAGTATTTGTTAATTGTATCAACTCCCATTAATTAATTAATTCTAGAGGGATATTATTTTCTAACTAGGAGCATGTTCTGGGGAAAATCACTACTTCTCTCTCTCACCCAAGAAACATGCTTTGAGCCCTCAGCCGGATAAACAGAGGAGCAAAGGTGGGATAACAGTGCCATGCAGCAAATGCCGCAACACCCCACGCGGACAACCTTCGCTTCACTGATGAGCACGCAGAGAATGATTTTAAAGGAAAAAATAACTTACTGGCTAACAACTAAGTACCCGCCAGGTAGTAGGAATTAATGGATTCATTTCACGAAATAAAAACTTCTACTATGGTTGGTGTAGCAAATTTCACTTGCAGACACGTTTGCAAAATAAGCACATCTTCACAATGGCCCAAACATCAGTTAAAGATCCTGCCTGCCTAGATGTGGAGGAACCCACCCAGTGGTCAGGACCACCCCACGTGGGCAAGGAGGGTGACATGCAGCAGAGAGAATGCCACATCGGCTTCCTGCAGGGTAACAGGAGCCCCTCCTTTGGGGCCCATTCCTCTGCATCCAGCCCCCTCCTCTCAGACACTGTATGGAGCCACAGTCTGAAGCCTGGGGGGCCCCTTCCTGGAGGTGATTGTGCAGCTGATTCTGAACAAGCTGCACAGTCGTGATCACTTTTTCAGAGCTTAACACTGTGAGAGTAATGCCACTGGATATTATCAACTCCACTGAAATCACTTGCTGGTATAAAGATAAATCGGGACTACTAATGCCTCATGAATACATGACTCTATACTTCTTTTACTTAGTGAAACATTTAATTAGTATTTACTCGAAAATTACTATCAATTACCAAAAATGACTACAAATTACTAGCAAAATGGATACATTTTCTCTCTACCACCAAAATAAATTCAATTACTAACTTTAAGTAATTGCGGGTAATTTATTTCTTGGAGGGCAGAGAGCTTATAGATAAACTGGAAGGAGATGATTAAGATGCACGGTGTGGCTGATTTATGAGGGGAACTTAAATAGCTAAATCTGGGTGGTTGAGCAAGAAAGCTGAAACACCGCCGCAAGATTCCCACAAACAGCTGCCCAGCAAGCGGAGTCCTGTGTGGCTCAGCCCAGGAGAGGGGGAGGCTGCGGTGCCAAGGAGATCAACTTAATCAGGAGCTTTCCGCTAAAATACTTAGAGGTTTTCTTGATGGTGAAATCTGAGATCCTAATACGGTCTCCCAAAGGAAGTTGTCAATACCTGAATCTTCAACAGGACAAAAGGAGAGAGAATACTTTGCAGAATGATTGCAGAGGTTTTCCTTAGAGGGAAAGGGAAGATTTAGATGCCAAGTTTTACACGATTTGTTCCCCTTCAGGTTTCAACAAAAGAAAAATGTCTTCTGTCCCCCAAGCCTAACATAGAAGCAATCACAGAGACCAGCACCTGCCAACAGTGGGGTTTGGTCCCTGGGGGAAGGTCACAGCCCTGTCCCTGCTACTTGGGCACCAGGGGGGTGCATAGATTGTGAGGTGGCCATGGGCAGTCATCCTTTAAACTGGCACCTCCTGCCCACGCTGGACGTGCCCACACCATCTTCACCCCTCGGAAGTCTCCGGCCCAGAGTGCTGCAGATGCCAGCTATTTCGGAAAAGCCGTGTAAAAAGGCACATTAGTGAGTACTGAATGACACCTGTGACCGATGCAGAAGATCATTAAAAATGATGACTCAGATTTCCCAGTCCGGGATGCAGTGAGGCATCATGGTGGGTTCCAGTCCAGTTGTCCAGAACTCCAAATCTCCCAAACTGTGTGACTTGTAGCAAAACACTTAGCCACGCTCAGTCTGTCTCTTCATCTGTAAAACGAAACTCAAACTATGACTTCAGATTAAACAAACTGTGGTACATTCATACAATGAAACAGTGATCAGCAATAAAAAATAAAAAGGAGATTTTTGCTCCATGAAAAGACACAGAGGAACCTTACACATAAATCGGGCGGCAAAAGAAGAGGAGGTACTGCAGGATTCCAACCATGTGACATCCTAGAGAGGGTAAAACTATGGGGTCAGGAAACAGATGAGCAGCCGGAGGGTGGGAGAAGGAGGGTCGAGTAGGCGGAGCTCAGGATTTGGTGGGCAGTGAAACTGTTGTGTATGAGACTGTGATGATGGATACGTTGCATACGTTGGTGCAAGCCCGTAGCATGTACACCACCAAGAGCAAGTCCTAATGGAAACTCTGCATGTTAGTTACTATTAAGGCATCAATATTGGTTCATCCACTGTAATGGATGTAATGGAGGGACAGCCTACGCGGGAACTCTGTACTTTCCACTCAGTGTTCTGTAAATGGAAAATTGCCCTGAAAAATCAAATCTAAAATGCAAACAACTACTTCACAGGGATGCTCTCGGCACCAAGGGAGGCAGAGTCATAACTTGGAAATGGCACAGGCAGAAGTCAAAGTGACTTAGCCTGGACCTAGGCTTGGTTCTGGTGTTCAAGCCACACACAGTGTAGGATTTCCACGCCCATGCTTGCCCCCTTACGGGTCTGCCTCGTGACCGAGTCCATTCAGCAGTCAGTAAGAACAGACCGTGGCCCCAAGAATGACATTCTCAAATCCCACATGCAAGCAGCACACCCCTTCCACGGGGAGTCCCCCGAGAGGCCAGGGCTGGAGGGTTGGTGGCAAAGGCGAGTTAGTGGATGACATGGAACCTTGGTTCACTGTCTGTGCCACCAAAACACAGTCGGTCCACTTCCAGGAGTCCAGGCCTCCCTCCAGGACCCCACGCCCAGCCTGTTGTCTTGGAGGCCTTTCTTACTTCTCAAAGTTTGGCTGGTTTCTCTCCCAGGGAGCCAATGCTCTGGGACACTTTGGTGTGTGAGCAGCAGCTCCTAATGCCCTCCGCTTCCTGTTCACACTGGTTTAGCCATTCAATCATGATGTCATAGCATCCCGGAGGAGGACGCTGCTGCCAGGCCCCCGTTGGTGGGAAAATTCCGTGAAGCATTAAAAACACACGTAAGAGGAATCTCTGTCCCTTTCACAATGTTGGTGGCTCGAGATGCACAGTAATGTATCCCTGAGAGCCACATTTACCATCCTGAGTGGGGTAGTCAAGGACAAGGACCGCAGGCTGCATTTCTGGGGCCGGAAAGAGAGGCGTCTTTATATCCCGTGTGCAGGGTACTGCCAGGCTGAGCTCACAGTGACCACACATGCAGGTCATACAGAGATGCAATGCGGAGGGCATCCCAGAGGTGGCTTGGGGACAGGCTGAGGACATCGTTTAATAATGTGGAATGGGGATTTTGTTCATTTATCTTAGATTCATGCCCACAACTGAGACAGAGGAGTGAGTTCTTTTGCCAAGAGAAAGAGGAGCCTCCGGTCGATGTAGCCTGAGAGACCCATACGAACACGGTGGGCCGCCCGCTCTGTGCTGCTTTGGGGCTGGATCAAGTTCCCGAGGTGAGTAGCGTTTCTGTAACTCCAATGAAGACATCCTAAGGTTTTGTACCATGTCATACAATATCAATTTAACATTGGTGCTTCTGAAAAATCCTACCACCATCTGGAAAAATCAACCCAGACTACTTCCATGTAACTTGCAAAGGCATTTAAATTGGCTCTGAATACAGCCTTAAAGCAGGTTGACAGACACCCTCTGCCAACATTTAGTTTTGACTTCACGTTTCAATGACACTCTGCAATGGAAACGAATATGCTCAGGTGCAGTCAATCGTGGGTTGTTAGGCTAACAGTGTTAGCTGTACAGAATTTGCTGAGAACGTGTTAATAAAAACTAAAAAATAAAGAAAGTACCACATTAGCAGATTCAAGCCGCCCTCTAAGAGGTCCAGGCTTTGCTCTGGTGTGGGCTGAGAGGGGCCTGTGAACAGGCTCCCTCTGGGCAGAGGGAGCGAGGCTGGGCTCCTCTGGCCCCATCTCACCAGCTTCTACGGCTGCGCGCTCTGCTGTGGTGGAGAGTGGGACTGGTCCCTGCACCTGTGCAGAGCAGGGGCCGAGTCAGGCCTGTAGCAGCTGCTACCTGTTTCCATGCCCAGAACTGGCCATGGTGGTGTTGCCCGCAGATCCAGCATGGAGCAAGCCTGAGTCCCCTTCCTCTTGCAGTGGAGTGAGGGACCACTGTGCCCACATCCTGGTGCCCTTGGAGCAGGGGCTGGGGGTTCTAAATAGACTGAGGCCCTTGACACCTTCTCCAGGCCACTCCTTCACTGCTGTTCGGACCACTGGGCCATGTTCAGGGCTGGTCCTTTGGGGCCGGCGTCCGGGGTCTTCTCTTCCTCTCCAGTTCCCCAAAGGGTCAAGAGCTTGCCCTTCTTTGCTAACTTCTCCCAGCCCGTGGCCAGATAAACACAGGACACCAGTCAAGTCTGATTCCCAAATAAAACACAAATAATAGTTTATTATATGTATGTCCCAGTAATTTGGTTAAAGTATCTAGGACATACTTATGCTAAAGAAACTTCTCACTGATCTGAAACTCACAGAAACTATCCTACATTGTTTTTGAAATCCACCCCAGTCCATCCCTGCTGGAGCTGAACTCCATTGCTGGCCTCCATGCTGTCATCTCACATCAGCACTGTTGATTAAACAAACCTTCTGCAAACTTCTCATTCTCTGGGGACCTTCCTAAACCTTTGGGACACTGACCTAGATCACTATTAATTGTGCTGCAAATATCTTTCAAATCTGGCGATTCCAGAGTGGAGAGGAGCCACCTACGCTCCCTTGGTCAAAATGCCCAACCCCAACCCTTGCCAGTACCACCGTGGTCTCAGGCCAAGGCCTTTCTCCAGGGCACCATGCCACCCATGTTTCCAGGAACTGGCAAGACACTCCCTTTCAGTCAACCAGTGTGCACCAGACCCCAGCGCACTCCTCTTGTGTGCTATGCACTCTGCCGTGTGTGGGGACAGACAAGGATGACATGGGACGCTCCAGACACAAGGGGATGATTTTAACCCAAGTCAAGTCCTCACCGAAAACTTGGGCCAGATGTGCTTTGGAATTCAAATTTTTCAGATTTTAGAAAGATAATGCCTTGTAGTATGGAAATGCTATGTATAGGATATCATGCATAAGACATAATAAATCCCCCAATATATTGCATAAATACGCTGGTGAGCTCCAGGGCAACCTCGAACACAGGACAGGACCAGGACAAGCAAGGGAGGGAACCAAGGCACAAGATTCAAGGAAGTGCTCAGTGCCTGGGTGCCTCACCCGCCTCACCCTAGCCCTGGCACTGACAAACGCCTGTGTACTTCTACAGTGACCTAGAAATACTGGCACAAGATGGACGCATAAAGACCCCAAAGAGTCACATATCAGTTCAGGTCAGCTGGGCCACCGATGAGTTTGGGAGCCAGATGTTAAGAAGGACTCCTTATTTTTCTGAGCTTTGTAAATGTGGCCCTGGGGGTCTGGGGTGGGGAGCAGGTGCGTGCCATGGCAGAGGCGCCCAGGGCCTGCCCAGGTGAGTGAGCAAGCCTCTCCGAGGCCTGGCATCTATCTCCCTCCTTCTGCCCCCAGAGAGAGAAGGCACTCACTGTTAACGTTGCAGGGAGATCATGGGTGGGAAGCATAAGGACATCTTAGGAGTAGTTCTTTCATCCTGCTCCCGAAGTTGTGAGGCTGCCAAGGAGTTCACTTCCCAGGCTTTAGGAACGCAGGCCAGAGGAGAGAGCTGCAAACTGCTCTCTGGGGCCAGGACACTGCTTATGAGGAAGCCACCAGATTAGAGCTACACCTGAGAATGTAAAACTACTCCTCCTGTGGGCCCTCATCCCAACGACAGGGGGATCTGCGCATCCACAGCTTGGGGCCAGGTCAGTTAGAAGTTGTTGTGAGAGGCCTTTCTGACAGCCTCCATCCAGCTCGGCCACCAGGGCAGGGCAGGGGCCCCGGCCACCATGCACCAGCATTACTTTGTGATGACATCAGTTGTGCTCAGATAAAATTATAATAGTTCAAAGTGGACTCAAGGAAGGAACAAGGGCAAAACTCTCTTTATATGCTGCACCTTCTCCTTCAAATCCCTTCACACTCAAGGATTTTGTCTAAATGGACTCTTAGATAAATAGAACGACATAATTGCTTTGATATACCAACATATCTGAGTGTCAGGTTTGTGAATACATCCCTGCTACGTTGAAAGAAGTGTATTAAAAGAGTAATTACTTGAAGTCAGTATCATATATTCTTATTTTAAAGGAACAGTTCTCAACCCTGAAAGAAATTATCATCTACAACTGCACCATCCAATACAGGAGAGCCACTAGTCCCATATGTCCATTTAAATTTTAACTTCAATGAATTCAAACTCAATCAATTGTAAAATTCAGCTCCTAAATTGCACTAAGCACATTTTAAGCACTCAGTCGCTACCTGTGGCCAGGGGCTCCCATATTGGACAGAGCAAATACAGAGCATTCCCATCAGAGCAGAAAGTTCTGTGGAACAGCACCGATCTGCAGATTCAGGAACCACACTCCATTCCTCACAGGTCATTTCTTTCGTTTCCCACAGAAGAAGCGGCACCCATCTCATTACTGAAGTTCTTACTAAGGCTAGTGAACTTATCAGAGGCCCAGCTCATGCCCCAGCCAAGACCTACGTGGGTGATGACCCTTGTTGATGATGGCCCTGGCTATCCTCAGCCCGCACCTTGATGTCCAAGGAGATGAGGAAAGAGATCACATGGTAAGGAAGGAGGGCTGAGGGGCCAGATTTCCACTTCACTGGCTGCACAGATTCTGATCTCGGCAAGGCGTCAGCAACCTCCTAGTGGCCAAATCCTTTACGCCCATGGGTATATATGCTCACGGACCCTTCTTCACTTTGATGTCTCTGGAGCATTTGCGACCCTGGAGCATCCTCCTTGACAAAGTCATTCTTCCCTGATTTCTGGAGTCCACACTCCCTGTTTCCTTCCCACCTCCAGCCACTGTTTTCCCCGCCCCCTTGGCAGACACCACCTCCCACAGGCGTTCCCTGGATGTACCCCTCCTGGGGCTCTGGCCCAGACCCCTCCCCTTCTTTCCACTCACACCCCAGGCTAAAATTCACATCTGCAGGCTGCTGGATTCTAAATCAGATCTCTCCCCAAAGCCCCAGGCCCAGCTGCCTCTGGACATCTCCCCTTGACCAGGAGCCTCAGACAGGACATTCCCACCCAGAGCCATCTTTCCACCACAACACCCACCCAAGACTCCCTCCTCCCTGTGTCCGGTGGCACTTCTCTGAGCCAGGACCTGGCAGTCGCCCCTGAGCCCTTCCTCAACTCACCCCCGGCATTCAGTCCACCACCACCACTGCTGTCACTTCCAGGTACTAAGTCTCTCTCTGGTCTCTCCACGTTTCTCCAGCCCTGCCACTGCTACTCTGATCCAGCCCAGTGCCATCTCTCAATGTATTACCTTCATGCCAACTCCTGGTTTATCCCCTGGCCTTGTTCCCTCTAACCCGTGCTCCCCACTGTGCCAGGGAGATCTTCCACAGCTGCAGATATACTCTGGTCATTCTCCTCCCTCAGATGGGTCAGTAGCTCTCCATTGCCCTCAGGACAAGAGGCCAACTCCCTAGAACAGGCCAGGAGTCCCCATAGTGTTTCAGCCTCTCTGGCTCAACTGTGCCATCATGGCCCAAAGCAGCCATAGGCAATCTATAAACAAATGGGTGTGGTGGTGTTCAAAACAAACTCATTTATGAAAAAAAACAAGGAGCTGGCTGGATTTGGCCCAAGGCCTGTAGTTTGCTGAAACCTGTTCTATAGATTTCCAGGTCACTCTCACACAGCTCCTGTGCGGCCTCTCCTCTGAGCCTCTACTCTTGCTATTCTTTCTTCCTGGAATCCTCTCTTTCTCCCACGTACCCAGCCTTCTACTCTCCTGCTGCAATAAACTCCAACTTGTCCAGTTCCCAAGTTAAATATCTACTTCAGCTGTGCATAGGAGTCTCCAAAACCTGGGGCCCCTTAAAAACTTCGTGTTTTCAAGTTGTGTTGATTTCAGGAAAGTAAATATTTTTGGTTTATTGCAGAAACGTAACGGAGAAAAAAATTCATACACACACACACACACACACACACACACACAGAGACACATATTTATTCCAAATCCGGATGTAACTTACCACCATTAACATTTTTATGTCTTTTTCCCCGACATTTTTTATATATCCATCTTGCTTACATAATTTGAAAAATAACATATAGAGGTTTGAAGTCAGACTTTTTAAAAAATATACATTCTCATGTTGTGATAAGTTATCAAAAAAATACTAACTTGAATGCCAGCATAATTGTCTATCTTGCTAATGCTCCAGAATTCACCTTATGATGCCCCTTTTGGGAGTCTGTTAATTTTTCTCTGTGGGAAATAGCAGTTTGCTTTCCAGTAGGGTGTCCCTGTCACAGCCTCAGCAGCTGCACCCTCGTGAGCATGAGGGGCTATTTATTTAATCTCTGCTTATCCAGCAGGCAAAAATAGCGCCTCATTGCTTTAGTTTGTTGTGTCTTTTTCTTTCTTTTCCTTTCCTTTCTTTTCTTTTTTTTTTTTTTTTTTTTTTTTTTTTTGAGACTGGTTGAGACAGGGTCTTGCTCTGTTGCCCAGGCTGGAGTGCAGTGGGCGCAGTCATAGCTCACTGCAGCCTCAACCTCCAGCAATCCTCCCACCTCAGCCTCCTGTGTTACTGGGACCAAAGCTCATGCCACCACACCCAGCTAATTTTATTATTATTATTATTTATTGTAAAGACAGTTTCCCTATGTTGCCCAGGCTAGTCTTGAACTCCTGGACTCAAGAAATCTGTCCAACTCAGCCTCCCAAAGTGCTGGGATTACTGGCGTGAGCCACCGCACCTGGCCTGCCCTGCTGTGCCTATTTCTTGAGAGTGAGGTTCAGGGGTGCTCCCATGGTTCTTGGCCATTTGTGTTTGCTTCTCTATTCCAGGCCCTCTCTCTGTGGCCATGTTCTATTCCTACTAGCAACTCGATGCATTTCAGGGACACACTCAGAGCCTGACTGGGGTCCTTGGAAGGTTGATGTGGTCCTCAGTGGAGGACTGTGCTACTCACTGACCTGTCAGGGGGTTTCTGAATCCACAGCAGAGATAGGGCTGAAGATGCCTTTCCTGAAGGTGTAAACAACAGCAAGGCAGGTCAGGGCAGTGCAGGAGTCACCTGCTATAACTCCAGATTAAGACCACGTGTAGGAGACCTTCAGAGGAGTTTCAGGCTCCAGAGACAATTATGTAGCTTGCCTGATTTAGAGGAGAAAATGAAACCACAAGCAGTGAAGTTGGGCCTTCTCAGGGGCCTCCTTAGACAGCGCAACCAGATGGTGCGCAGAATAGGAAACACAGCCACCTCATGCACACCTGGGAAGAACTCGGTCCACAGTAATCCCAGAAGCGCCTGCTATGCTTTGAATGCTGGGGTCCCTCCAAAGTTCAGAAGTTAAAACTTAAACCTCACTGGGATGGTATTATGAGATAGGGCCTCTGGGAGTATTATTAAGTCATGAAGGCTCCTCCCTCAGGAGCAGGATGAATGCCCTTATGAAAGAGGCTCCAGAGAGCTGCCTGGCTTCTTCTACTGTGGCCCTCTGAGGACACAAACACAGCAGCAAGACGCCATCTTGGAAGCAGGGGCAGCCCTCCCCAGATGCCGACTCTGCCAACACCTGGACCTTGGACTTCCCAGCCTCCAGAACAGTGAGAAAACAAAGCATCTCTTCTTTATAAATTAGCCAGTCTCTGGTATTTTATAATAGCAGCGCAAATGGTCTAAGATCATGACTATCAAAACACACGTGGTGCACCATTTTTTTTTTTTTTTTTAATAAAAATGCTGCTGACAATGAAAATGAGTGTGGCCCACTCACATGCGGGGAAGTGGAACGGGAATCCGTGCAACTTCAGGGAAGCAATGTGGCGACGCACCTAAAAATGACCGCACCCCACCCAGGGCATCCACATCATTGTTAAAGCTCCACAGGCAATGTTGGTGCTCCCTTGTGTGTGAGAACTGCTACACTGCATGGGCTATGATGCAGCCATTCAAAATGCTATTTTTAGAATGTTCAATAGCATAGGAATGGATTTCAGCTTACATGTTTAAAGAAAAAAAGCAAGACACAAAATTATAAAAACTTAAAATACATGTAAAAAAAACAGAAAATGACATTGAAATAGTAACCTCGACTGAGTCACTCGTTCTTTTATTTAACAAACTTTTTCTAGTACCGTCTATGGTTTAGGCCAGCAGTCATCAAACTAAAAATTATGGAGAACCACAAAGAGTTTTTGTGTATATAGAACATAGCTATTGATATTTACATATTAAGGACTAAAACTGATCATTTAAAATATATTTCATTAATTCCTCTTTAAAATAAATAATAATAAATCTAATGTTAACACAAAGAACATATAAAGAGAGTGGTATTGTTTTACATTTTTGTAAATCTCTCTAAGTCCCACTTAAGAGAAGACAGCTGGATTCCCATGTTTGCTTCTGCATTCAATTTGTTATGATATCACACTTCATGTAGACGCTGGAAAATTCCATCTACTCATGAGAGAATGAAAGGGAAAAAGACAAACAACATCTCAGTTGTTGGAAAACTAGTTTTTACCTTGTGTTAAGAAAATAGTTTTGACCTTGTGGACTCCTGAAAAGGTCTTGGGGACCCCAAGGGTCCACGGATCGCACTTTGAGAACCACTGGTCTAGACATTCCTGTAGGTTCTAACTGTAAGAAAAAATAATAAAAGCAAAATGAAATCAAGCTCTCTCTCTCAGTCTGTTATATTCCACTAAGAGAAGAAAAAATCATGTTTATGATCATTAGGTGTTAAGTGCCAGGAAGAAGAGGTACAGGTGGTGATGGAGAGGCTATTTCAGCGCAGCAGGCAGGGAAGCCCACAGACAAGGCAATACCTAGATGCACTGGTATCTGGGAAGAATGGTTCATTGGTGTCCACTCAGGAGTGGTTTTATGGATTGTTATGCTTCCCTGCATTGTTCAGATTTTCTTTAAGGAACAAGTCCAACTTCAATTTTGAACAAGTTGGTTTTGTTTTGTTTTGTTTTGTTTTGTTTTGTTGATGAAGGCCTCTTGCAAGGCAGCCTTCATCAATGCAACCTTGAAGCAACGGTCAGCAACATTTTGAAGCCGATTGGAAGCCCCTGCTGTTGCCCATTGGGTGCTCCAGAATCACTTTCTGCTGGTTCCACCGTGGTCATCCTAATGATCCTCGAGGGAAGGGCCCTGGGGACACAGCCATGCAGGAGGCCAGGGACGGCCCCCAAAAAGAGGAAGGAAACACATCCAGGCAAAATTAAAATGTATCTCATTATTCTCTGTGGGCACTAACCTGTTTCTGGGCCTCCCCTGATGGACTCAGCTCCGCAGGGTACAGGATGTGGCCTGACCTCTTGTGGGGGTCCATTCTCTCCGTGGCCTCTCAGCTCTGTCTCCTGCACATCCTTCTGCTTCCATTCTAGGACCTGATCACATGGCCCTTGCCACTGCCCTCCTGAGGCAGTGATATCCCAGAAAAACAAGCCAGGCTTTGCCCAAATGAAGAAACAACAGTTTTACTTTGATTTTTTACAAACAAACAGTTTTTACTTTGTTTTATAAGTTTTACTTTAGGTTGGTGCAAAAGTCATTGCAGTTTTTGCCACTGAAAGTAACGGTAAAAAGCTCAATTACTTTTGCACCAACCTAATATGAATAATAAGATTGGATTTCCTAGACATATCAATGAAAACGGTGCCTCTATGTTCCGTATACTTCAGCATAAAGAGAAGATCCTCCCAGGCCCAGAGGACTGCTCGGGTCCCTTGTGTCTCAGGAGCTATAGTGGTTTCCTGTGACTGCCATAACAAATTAGCACAAACTGAGTGGCTTATGACAACAGACGCTCATTCTTTCACAGTTCTGGAGGACAAAAACCCAAAGTCAGGTTGTTGGCAGGGCTACGCTCCATCCAAAGTCTCTTGGGCAAGACCCTTCCTTGTCTCTTTGGCTTCTGCTGGCCCCAGGTGTTCCTTGGCTGGTGGCAGTGTCTCTCGAGTTTCTGCCTCTGTCTTCACATGGCCGTCTTTCCTTATGCTTGTCTGTGTCATGTTACCTTCCTTTATAAGGACACTGATCAAACTGGATCAGGGCCCACCCTTATCCTATATGACTTAATCTTAACTTGATTATATCTGCAAAGACCCTCTTTCCAAAAAAGGTCTCATTCACAGGTATGGGGGTAAGGACTTTGACATATTTTGGGGGTGACACAATTCAACTCATATTAGGAGCCAAACTCACTGAGAGAGAGACCAGAAGGGAGTGCACGCACCAAGGCCAAGAGGACTGACTTGGAAGAGGACTGTGGACAGGGCTTTGGACATGCCAACCGGGAGGTCTTTGCTGAACCCAACAAGAGGCTCATCAGGCTAGGGAGGCAGTGAGGGCAGATCCAGCTGCAAGGAGGCTGTCTGCAGAGGAAGCAGAGGACATGCAGACAGTGAGTGTATTCTGTCAAGAGGCCCGTGGCAGAGGGCAGGTGTAAAATCAAGCACTAGCTGAAGGGGTATGTGAGAGGAAGGGGAGAATTGAGTTTTGCGGTGTTTGTCTTTTGTTCAACTTTGGGGAATGGACAAGACAACCTTATCTGTAGCTTTGCGCTTGCGGTTCCTCCCGGGGCCAACACATTCAAGTAGTTGGCTGATACTGAAACTTCTGGGTGTTTTTTATTTAAATCTTTATTTTATTATTTATATAATTAATACATTGTCTTTGTAGAAATGCTATACAATCTAGGTAAGAAAAAAGTGCTGAAAGGCTACCATAATTAACATTTTGGTGACTATATCTCTCTAGACTTTACGCGCATAAATGCATGCATATTAATATATATTTCAGGCCAGGCAGGGTGGCTCATGCCTATAATCCCAGCACTTTGGGAGGCCAAGGCAGGCGGGTCACTTGAGGTCAGGAGTTCAAGACCAGCCTGGCCAACATGGTGAAACCCCGTCTCTAGTAAAAATACAAAAAATTAGCCAGGTGTGGTGGCAGGCACCTGTACTCCCAGCTACTTGCTAGGCTGAGGCAGGAGAATCACCTGAAAGCAGGAGGGAGAGGTTGCAGTGAGTCAAGATTGCGCCACCACACTCCAGCCTGGGCGACAGAGCGAGACTCTGTCTCAATGAAAAAATATATATATATATTTCAGATAAATGAGTTATACCCTACGTCACGTTTTGAAGCTTGCTTTTTTGTTTAACACAACATTGTGAACATTTCTTGTATCAATATGTGTGTACATGTATGCATCTACATTTACCCAGTGACGAGTCTATACATACATTCATGCACACGCACATATATAATGCCATTTTTAATGACTGCATCTATTCCATTCTGTGGCTGTATCATAATTTAATGAGCCAGTCCTCTACTCTTGGGCACTGAGTTTTATTAAGCATCTTTTGACTTTATACATTAGTCTGAATTTTAAGATAAATTGCTGGATCAAAAGGTATCACAATTACAGATATATATATATATATATATATATATATATATATCTCCTAAAGTTAATCATTTCTTTTCCAAATGCCACCAGTTTTGACTCACATTTGGGAAATCCTGCAGAAGAAGAGAAACGAGGCCCCCAGACAGCGCTGCGGTAGCGGCTTCAGTGCACCCTCACTTCCACACAGGAGGGACCAGGTATGCACTGTGTGCAGTCTTTTTAAACAACACATATTGTTTGCCTGTTTTTTTTTTTTTCTAAATGTAAAATTAACATGAGGGAGTTTTTTTTAATTTAAAAATGAGGACTGGTTAAATAATGATGCATCACGCAAAGTCAATTTCATTCTGTAAGAGAAAAAGGAAGTCGAAAATGTCTTTCCTATTATATCAAACCCCATTTCATACATGATTGTTCAGAAAACAGTAGAAAAATTTAAATCTTGCCTCCTCCTTGTCCTGATATCCTTGCACTTATTCATGTAATTATTCAGCACGTTTGTACTGAGTACCAAAGTCTGCGAGGCAAGATTAGAGGGCAGATGAAAGGTCCCTGCTTGGACATGTGGAATGCAGATGGGGTAAGGAGAGGTGACCAAAAGCAATGATCGCAACCGGAAAAGATACTAGGACTCCCCAGCTTGAGACGTGGGGGCCGGAGCACAGAGATGAGAGATAACATCTTGGGAACTGAAGAGAGCCCAGGTCAAAGAAGAAGATAGCAAGCAAGGAAACCCACAGGGCACGAAGATGCAGAAAACGAGCTGCTGGGCCGGGCACAGTGACTCATCCACGTAATCCCAGCATGGTGGGAGGCCAAGGCAGACAGATCGCTGAGCTCAGGAGTTAGAGACCAGCCCATCTCTACTAAAAATACAAAAATTAGCTGAGTGTGGTGGCACACACCTGTGGCCCCAGCCACTCAGGAGGCTGAGGTGGGAGGATCACCTGAGTCTGGGAGGTTGAGGCTGGAGGGTGACAGAGCAAGACCTGTCTCAAAAAAAAAAGAAGAAAGAAAGAAAGAAAAGAAAGAGAAAGAAGAGAGAAAGAAAGAAAGAAAGAAAGAGAGAGAGAGAGAGAGAGAAAGAAAGAAAAGAAAGAAAGAAAGAAAGAAAGAAAGAAAGAAAGAAAGAAAGAAAGAAAGAAAGAGAAAGAAAGAAAGAAAGAAAGAAAGAAAGAAAGAAAGAAAGAAAGAAAGAAAGAAAGAAAGAAAGAAAGAGAAAGAAAGAAAGGAAGGAAGGAAGGAAGGAGGGAGGGAAGGAGAAAGGAAAGAAAAGAAAGAAGAAAGAAAAGAGAGAGAGAAAGAAGGAAAGAAAAGGGAGGGAGGGAAGGAAGGAAGGAGAGAGGGAAGGAAGGGAGAGGGAGGGAGGGAGGGAGGCAGGGAGGGAGGAAAGAGAAGGGGAGGGGAGAGAAGGAGAGGGGAGGGAGGGAAGAAGCTGCCGGAAAGTCATCAGGTCAACCAAGACTCTTGTTTGCACCGTATCATATTGGCAAAGGTTGAAAAGGTTGATAAAACCCCATGTTGGTGAAGGTTTATGGGGTCAGGAAATCCCCATCACTCTGGCTGGACTCCAGTGGGAAACCAGGTTGGAGAACATTTCACAACATCCAATAAAATGCCAGGCATGATCTCCCGTTGATGGTGCAATCCCACCGTAACCTGTGGAACCACTCACAGATACAGGTGCATGTGCTTCTGTGGGTATTAGTTGTAGTATTGTTTGTGATAGTGGGAGATTCTATACCATAGAAATGCCTGCCCATTCAATGGACTACTCCACAGCTGTGGACAAGAGTGGAGGCATCTGTGTGTGCTGCAGAGAGCAGAGGAAACAACAAGTTAGAGGGAAACGGGGTCTCATACGGTGCAGAAAGCGGCACACACGTGCACAGCTGTATAGATGTGTGCCTGCTGGTTAGGCTAGAAAATGTCTGAAAGGAAATACAAGTTCAGGGCGGTTTCCTCTAGGGAATTTGGCACAGGGATGCTGGGCATTCACTTTTACTTCACAGTTGAATGTTTTACAATGAATACATTTGACTGTTTTAAATGAAAAACAATCACTTGAACAGGAGAGGACTGAGGAGCTCCCATGTCAGGCCAAACATTCCCAGGAAACATCGGGGACCCTGAGCGGTTCCATCGCCCACTAGTTGGCAGCAGATCAGAGTTAGCATCCTAGGACTTGACCACTGGTGACTTCTCCATGTCCAATACAACAGAGTGCTATTTTGGCACTGGACGGGTTTGGACTGTCAGAGACTCTAGCCCTGTGGCACCTCAGTGATACAGGATCAGAAATCTGTGCTGGAAGGGCCTTGAGAGCCCCCTGGCCCACTGGGGCACACATCAATCACACCAGAGCTCTGCCTTATCCAGCTGAGACCCAGAGGCCTGAGAAGTTCAGCGACGTGTCCCAGGCCATCCGGAAGAACGTGGTGGAGGCTGCCTGCCTCTGGGCTGCAGTGCAAGGCTGCGCTTTGCCCTGGAGTCCTGATGGCCGGGTACACAGATCGGGCCCACAGAGGACAGTCAGGCATGGAACTCACCAAGGTTAAGTGAGAACAATCATGGTCTGTCTGTGCCCCACATGCTGAAAGAATCTAGTTCGTGACACGCATGGGCTCTTCCAAACAACGCATACTGTTTGGTTCTGGTTTTCTTCCCTATGGTAAAATTAACATAGGGTGGGGAATTGTTATTCCAAAACTAAGGACTGATTAAAAGGATAATAATACATGCAGGCTTTTAAAAGAAGGAGGTAGATATATCCATGCTGACATAGAAAGAGATCCAAGATACATTCCTTGAAAAAAGCAAGGTAAAACAGGTTTATATAATATGATCCCTCGTGTAAAGTATAAGCATACACACAGAGACACACGCAAGTATATGCATAACCATCTCCTTACAAGTATGTTTAAAAGTATTATCAGTTACTTTTAGAAGAACAATGGAAGGAGTAAAGCTTTCACACAACATTTTGTTTACATTTTCTAACTGTCTTTGACAATTGAATTCTCTTCAGTGCCAAAATAGCACTTCAATGTATTGAGAGTAACGAGTGATCAGGTTCCAGGACAGTAACTCTCATCTGCTACAAACCCTTTTCTAATATGTATATTGTAGTTGAAATGTATTTTTTATCATGACAACAGAGGCTATCAATCTGGGTGCTGAAATTTTGGGGTATTTTGTTTCTCCCTTACATTTATCTCAATTTTTAAAAAATGAATAAATTCCATAAAATTGAAACAAAGTTAAAATTGAAGGCACATTGAAGGAAATTTGGAAAATTCAGAAAAAGAGTGAAAAATAAAACTGAAATCAGAAAAGATCCACTAATCCTTGGATAGGCGCCGTCCACCAGGTGTAGCAATTCCTTCCATATAGTTTTCCATGTGGAGTTATGCACGTGATTTTACGTTGCCACCTTCATGGCCTTTATGAAGTTTTCACATCTTCTTTCTGTGCATACAACACCCAGTCTTGAGCACATGAACTGAATGCTGGTGTAAATGTGTTCAGTCATCATCATCATCATCATCCTCACGATGCTATGTGTGTGGGTCTTTCTCCTCCTTTTCAAATACTCTGTGCTGTCACTGTGCCAAGTCCCCAGCCCACTCCTAGTTCCTTGGTGCTATAGTCACAGGGCACACCTGTGCCCAAGCAGACGTCTCCCACCCACCCCACGGTCTGCCTTGGTCCAGATCATCACTGCTTCCTAACACCAGCACCCAATTGCAGATCCATGGTCTTAGCACTGAATAGCACTTCATTTAATCACATTCAGCCCCCAAAAGTGCCACAGTGTTTTGCTAATGACTAAAAACAGAGTCCTTCAAGATATTCATGCAGTTCTTACCTGCTACTTCTTAAACATTTTGAAATACCATGGTGGTCCGGGGAATTTCGTAGAGAAAAGAGAGGTCTGTGCTGATTGGATTATGCCGATGTCTCTCAAGCTTCCGATCTTGTCCTAGCACATCTGGGTGCTGGCTGTGACCCCTCCTCATCCTCCCCCCTCACCTGGCACGCACGGGCAGCACACAGCGTGCAGTTCCATCCATTTCTGTTCACGCACACGGGCCAGAGGCGCCTGCCTCTCACCTGGGAGCCCCTGCTAGAAGCGAAAGCTCTGTGAGATTGCAAACATTTGGGAGAATAGCATCGATACCTACATGGCGTTTGTTTCATACTCAGTCAGTTTTATTACTCCATACATGGGGTTTCCCAACACTTTAAATCCCTTTATATGATCAGCAAAGATCGTGGTTATGACTACATGGAGGTTGCCACTTCTCTGGGTAAAGGTCAAGCTCCCCTTCCACGCAGCAAGTGTAAATATTAAGCCTACTCCCTTTTGCTATTCGGGTGACGCTGGCCCCACTCCTGCTATGTCAGACTTGCCACGGAAATGCCATCCCCCCCTGCCCCATGCTCTCCCGACAAGACTGAGCAGCCTGAAGGCCAAATCACAGATGATTTACCGTAACAAATCCAGGCCACCCCCCACAGCATATCCCAAAGAGGTCAGCTCAATCGGAATATCTTAAAGATGTTGTTAGCGTTGGAGGGGGTTGCAAAGTTGATGATCATTTGTCTTCTCTCCAAATTTTATGTGGAAGAGCCTGCTACCACATGAGAGAATAGTCCTTTTGAGATGGTTATTACTATTTTGAAAAGTCATTTTAATGTCTAATTTAGAGATAGTGCTTAGCTCCTTGGGTTTCTCAAGTTTCGAATGATTTCCTTTTGTCTTCTTATAAAATCAAGCTTTTGCTACTAAAATGAAGTTCCCACAATGTATGTAACATTTATTTCCAAATGGTGTCTACTTTTATGGGCAAAAATCATCGGGAAAAGCCACTGGCTATAAAAACTGCAAACAAAATGAACATTTGAACAGCTAATGACTTAAGGGTGGTTGTACAGACATATAAAGTGTGTTAGGGCTTACACTATTTGTCATTAACACATATTCTGAAAGCTTGGCTAATATAATGTGACACAAAATTAGTCAAACACAATTCATGCAATATTGTTTAATTTTACTCCTCATTTAACTTGGTTTTAAGCAAAATCATTATGTCACATGACAACGTTCACTCGAACAAGAAATATTTCATAATGGCCGCTGCCTTTAGAAATGAGTTATTAGGGGCTCCATGCTGAACACATTCTTAACTATGAAAACTATAAAGCTAATAGCTTAATCATATTTTGACACCATCTACATACTTTATGCATTATTTACAAGAAAGATATAAAAATGAAACCACTGAATATCTCACACAATACTTCACAGTCATAGTTAACTGGTTAAAAATATAACACATTTATCTTCCAGGGGCTTTATATTTGCATATAGATATTTGCATACCATGTTGCAATGTGCCGTTAATGTAAAATTTAACCTTTGTTCTTTCCCTCTGATGTGCAAGGTATACTCATTAAGTTAAAAATAATGGCAAAAATAAGTCTTCTGGTGATATACATTTCATAAATTATTCCCCAGAGCAGTGAGGAAAGGTAAAATGTGGGTGGGAAAATGTTTAATTGAATTAATTTCTCATTTTCTGTATTTTTATTTTACAACTTGGAGACAGAGCAATTTGACTAGTCTATGTCAAACCTCTGAATTGCTAAGGACCTCCTCTCAATTATTCAAGGTGTCAACCCTCTTAATCCTACAGTAGAACAAGTCCTGGTTTCAGGACTGAGATAGATACATAGCATCATTTTGCACCCCTGTTAAATGAATGAGTCTTTATTCAATAGAGGGAATACACAACCACTATGCATCAAACATACTGCATGATCATTAAACATTTGGACAAAATGCAGAAGGCTCTTAGTTTGCATCAGGTTGTAATACACAATGTCAGTTTCTAATTAATCCCCTATATGAACTTTTAGAGAAGTGAGACCAGGACTTAGAAATGTGGCAAGAGGGCCAGTTGCGGTGACTCATGCCTGTAATCCCAGCACTTTGTGAGGCCAAGGTGGGTGGATTACCTGAGGTCAGAAGCTCGAGACCAGCCTGGACCACATGGTGAAATTTCATCTCTACTAAAAATACAAAAATTAGCCGGGCCTGGTGGCAGGGCCTGTAATCCCAGCTACTTAGGAGGCCGAGGCAGGAGAATTGCTTGAACTGGGGAGGTAGAGGTTGCATTGAGCCAAGATCATGCCACTGCACTCCAGCCTGGGTGGCAGAGCAAGACCCCCACCAAAAAAAAGAAGAGAGAGAGAGAAAGAAAGAAAGAGAAAGAGAGAGAGAGACAGAGAGAAAGAAGAGGAAGGAAAGAGGAAGGAAGGAAAGGAAGGAGGAAGGAAGGAAGGAAGGAAGGAAGGAAGGAAGGAAGAAGAAGGAAGGGAAGGAAGGAAGGAAGGGAGGGAGGGAGTTGAGGGAGGGAGTAGGGAGGGAGTGGAGTGATTTCTTTCTTTCCTTCTTTCCGTTATTTTGGTCTTTCTGCTGATTTCTTTCTTCCTTCCTTCCTGTCATGCACTTCTTCCTTCTTTGGCTTCCTTCCTTTCGGCGTGCGTGACAGGAAACACTGTTGTCAATATCTAAATTCCAATTTCTCTTTTTCTTTGCTGATATATTCTAAATTTAAAATGCATCATTCAGTTGGACTCAATGCCGGCAGTCCTACTGAGACAAGGAGTGGCCCAGATCCTACTGCTGGAAGAAGAAGAAAATGACAGATAGCAAAGTCCATCCAAATTAGGCAGATGTCCACGTCCTTTAATGAATGGTTAAATATTAGATTATCTCTACCCAAAATGGTTTAGTTCAGGAAGGTGGTGGCGTGCACCATGGCATGTGTGCCCAGAGAGAACAGTCGAGGTGGGTGGTGCACAGCCTTAGGATGGACCTGGGCACA
Source organism: Rhinopithecus roxellana (assembly GCF_007565055.1). Taxonomy (NCBI): domain Eukaryota; kingdom Metazoa; phylum Chordata; class Mammalia; order Primates; family Cercopithecidae; genus Rhinopithecus; species Rhinopithecus roxellana. The sequence continues at coordinate 49,359,343 of NC_044559.1, forward strand.
CAAAGCTGGGGGAACACAAACCTCAAGACTGAGGATGGTCCAGGAGCTGGGGCCAGGCGGCCCCAGGTCAGGAGCACAGAACAGGGAAGGAGGGGAGATGGGCTGCTGCCTGGAGAGTGGTCTCCAAGGTGTCAGCTCATTGCCCCGGGGCCCCAGAGCCCCAGGACAGAACTTCTCCCCACTATTCTTTATTCCCCTGGAATGCTGGATCTGGCAACTTGGAGACAGGACAGGCACAAGACATCCAGGATCCACTGAGGGCAGGACGGGCCTGAGGTCAGGCCGGTCTGGACAGCAGGCTCCTGACCCCATAGAGCCGGGGCACCACAGGCCTCATTTCATGGACTGTGATGGTGACACTGGGGTTCCCCTAGAATTCCAGAGGCGGTCTGGGAGCCCGGGTTTTGTCCTGCTTCCCCTTTCCAGGGTAGTTGTAATGCCCAGTGCTCCCTGGGCCGACCTCCCTACAACTTCCACATTGACCTCCAGGGACTGCCTCTTTGGGGGAAGAGATAACTCGGGCTCCGGAGTGCGTCTCCTGGGTACAGTCAAAATTATGTCCACTGACTCTAGGACGCTGGCCACTGTCTATGTGGGGCTGCAATAATCCCGCCTTGCTGGATTCATTGACCCTGACATCTCGGAGCAGCCATCCCCGTGGTGCCTCACCTTCCCTGTCGGCTCCTACCTTCCCAGCAAAATATTTTTTGCTTATGTTGAACATGCAGTTTATAAGTAGATGTGAAACATACGTAAGCTACAGGAACATTTGCATTTTGTAAATTTCACATAACCTTCTGGAGACTTTTGCTTTCTCGTTCTGCCACTACTGAAAACATAAATGCACTGTTATTAGACCTCGTTTTCTGTAAGAAAGGAAAGAACCACCCCAAAATGCACAGTGCTTTTGGAACAAGCAGCGGCATTCGTTCTTGCACCAAATGCCCCAGTCCCTTAACATGGAGTCAGGTGTTTTAGGCAGAAATGCCGTACGGAACTTTTACTTATTTACTGTGTTTTCTGGACTCCTGTGTGGATGTGATTGTTCTTGTAAAGGTTCTTACCGAGGTAAGTAAAATTGTAGAACCTTGGAAACATACTATTATTACAGCACAGAGCTAAGGTGTGCAGAACGGGAAATAACTCTCCGAGGGATAAATTACATGTGATGAGGGTTGAAAGGATACAGCTCCCATTTCAGGAAGTCTTCCAGGCAAAGATTTGGCAGTTTTAATGTTCCTTTCAAGACAATGCACGTACACCAAACACATTATTCTTCACAGAGCGCCCCAGAGGCCGCCGCCGTCACGTGGCTGCCCTTGTTATTCCATTCCCTCCAATTCAACACAGATCTTCTTTATTAATTTTAATTTGTCATCAATAGCCTGACAGGCACTCTTTCGGCAAGAAATACTGCATTAACTGTTTCACTCACTGTGGCAGCTATTAAAACCAGGATGGTGATTAGCAGGAATGAGGTCAAACAGAATAATGTGAGTCTGAGTCGCTACCAGCGAAATGTATAACGCAGGAGGATTTATTATGTTCACTTGCTGAAATGTAATTTAAAAACAGGATATCACCACCTGCTATGCTGGCTCGTAGGGTTACTCAGATCATTTGAACATTTCCTGCTAATATGTTTATTTGCTTCTGGCATCTATTACCATTTACTGTATTTCTCATAACTACAGTTAAAATAAACTTAATTGTTGCTATCTACTTCATGTAAACATAGCAGGTAAATACATCATCCGATGATTAGTTCAGAGGATGCAGATTAGGTTGATTTAATCATCAGTATTGGCAACAGAAAAATTAGTTTTCATAACCTTCTTGCAAAGACCTAAATTTAGTTTTCTGATTGAATAGTCTGTTTGCTAAATAAGGATGTCACCAGGACGCTGAAAGACTCTACTTGGCTAGAAATCCTGGGACACACCATCAAGCCTGCTAAGTGCGAATCATTGCAGATGCTAAACATTCGCACATAAATTTCACGTGCGCTCTTTTTGAAACATCGGAAACCCAGGCATATTGCTGGGGATGATTGCTGATCCGGAAATCACAACCCACAGCCTTTGGCTGTACTTTTTAAGGAATTCAGATCAACACAAAGTGATCTACAATCATTTAGTGCTTTGTTATTGGGGTGAACTTTACATCATCGGCTGAAAATAGAGAATGTGTATTTTAACGCCCAGCATATTTTCAATGTGCAGGTTATTTTTAAAACGGACAGCCCATGAGGCAAAGCAGCTACCAATAATCTCTCTAAGCACCACTGGTCGTTTAATCCTTGCATTAAATGTCGTTGATACCACTTCGGCTAAGAGAGCTTTCTGACTCGGGTTTGTAGGTAGCACAGAACAGGATGCAGTGCCGGTGGTGGTGCTGGGGCAGGCAAGCGCCATGGAGGGGTCATCTGTCGTCAACGTGGCAGTGTGGCCTACCCCATGGCCCCGATGACCCACCCTGAACACAGAAAAGTCCTGGCTCGAGGACAGGACTCTATAACTCATTTTCCCTACAGCTTTCACTTCTGCACATTGTGCAAAAAATAAAATGTCAGCTTAGCCATCCTGGAGTGAGGTGGTAAAAACCAAGGCCTGGTACGAAAATTTCAAAAAAAAAATCATAAAAGATTCCTTTTCTATAGTTTAATATACAATTTTTTGAAAAGTCTTTTCTGAGAATCCCTATGTAACCTACAAAACAGAGTGAACCCTAATGAGAGAAGAGTTCAAATGGTTCTAGGACACAGAAAAGACCACTATTGAAGGTAGTGGATATCCCAAGCACACTGATTTTATCTTTATAAATTCTATGAATGTATTAAATTGTCACATGCACCCCAAAACTATGTACATCTATTATGCATCAATTCTTTTTTAAAAAATTAAATCTTACAATCAACCATAGGGATTTGCATTACCATGAGGCAGAAATGTAATCACCACCACTGTGGTTTTGGATCTTAAAGAAACACAGCCAGTAAATACTGCTCTCTTCCCACAACTGCCACCTTCTGCGCGGGGCTCTGCAGGAACGCAAAGGGAATATGTAAAGAAAGACACCACCAGCTGCATGCATTTGACTCTTTTTCTCCCAAGCACTGCCTTTCCCTTAAATCAAGCGGTGCTACAGGAGGCAATTTTCGTGGCAGTGTCTCCCATGCCAGAGTCTGTCACATTCGACAATCAGAGAACTTTTATAAGAAAACCAATGCATGTTAAATATTGCTGTCCTGCGTGCAGAGCCCCAGCTCCCACCTCGCCCGAGGAAAACGAGCAGCTGGGGTACCAGGGAGGCACTTTGTTCCTGCCAGCCCCACCCCACCGGGCGCACTTGGGCTGCGAGATCCCCCTTCATCTAAGGCAGCCACAACGTGAGCTTTCCATATCAGCTGCATTTGAATCGATGATGGGAGCAATGTTTGTAATTCTACATCAAGCAGGCCCGGTGTCTGGCGTTTATTTGTGCTGTTGTTTTGGCAGGTTATCCAAGGCCCCTTCTCATCTGACATGTCAGGTCTACAATCAAACAAAGAGGACTAGCGAATTCACTTTTACAGTTAGGCAAGCTGAATGCTATTACCCGTGTATTTGTCACCGACCTGCAGATCCCAGCCTCTAATCTGCCATCCGGATGGATGCTACAAAGTGAAGAGCCGGGACATGCATTTCCCAGTAACTACCTGCTGCCAGCTATTATTTTAAGGATCCTGTGATTTTCTTTTATTTTGAGTAGAAAAAACAAGGCAGCTGCAGTAATAAAAAGGCATATCAACTAGTCACTTCCTGGCAGATTTGTCACTGGTATGGATACGGTAGAGGGCTTTTTTTTGTTGTTGCTAGAAAATGTATACACTCGAATATAATATTGTAAATCTGCAGTGTGTGCTTCAAATAAAACCCTTTTTAGTACCTTGCATACTGGTAAACAAAATAAAAATGTATGCATCTTATAAAGAACTGCTGATACATATATACACGCAGGATGCCACCTACAAATCATGCGTTGACAGAAGAAATTTTATGTTATATGATTTTGGGGTGAAAGTTATTATTTTTTATTCCTAAACCATATTAACATAGTGACAAAACCATACATTATCACAGCTCTCCAATAATATTCCTAAATTTTTCCTAATGATGGATTGTATCGTGCGGCCTCCTAGGACCCAAGTTTAACTGTATAATTCCAAGTTGTGAATTAAATTGCAAAAATCAAGTGCTTCTGGTAATTCTTTTATTTCTGCACATCACATAATCATATCGATCTCTTCCCCCATTCTGTCCGTAAATAAATCTTCAGAAATAATTGGTCACCAATAAAACGTTCGTGGTTCGATTTTGATATGTGTTTTAAAATTAATTAGGCAGAGCTTTTAAGAGGTGATCATTCCTAGGGGGAGAGCTGAAAAATTGCAACCAGGTATTTGTCAAGCTGCATGATTACAGACAATATGTTGACACTTTACCTTTCATATTTTGAAAGATGTACAGGAATTGTGCTCAGATACACAACAGTCAAAATGGCGTTGCCCTTCGCACAAACCCCGGGGCCCCCAGGTGTGTCCGCAGGACCCGTGGATTGAACAAAGAACCCAGTGCCCCGGTGTTCTCCCATCCGAGCAGGAGTTGGACAGTTCCGAACAATAAAACCCGGCCCAAACAAAGAGTGATTAATGACTTGAGGAGCCGCAGTGCCATGTCCACCAGAGAGGCTCGGAGTGGGTCTTTGAAGGAGAAATGAAAAGAGTTTCAGGCTTTAAATATTTACTATTTCATTCATCAATGGAGCATGTAAATGCAGAAACAAATATTCAAACGTTATCTCAAGACTCCATTTCCCACATCGTCCTCACACATAATGCCTATTCACGGCAATCAGTGCCTTGGAAGGTACAGGAAGAAAACAGGTGACAGACACAGCACTGGCAACTCAGCAGGGACCCTTCGCCCCTCCCCTGAATTGTGTTGGTCACTAGGGTTTCTGGTAGGTTCCTCGATGCCATAGAACCTATCCTGTGCTGAGGACTGAAGTATGAGGACTGAAATATGACTTTTTACTGTTTCTACACAACCTATTATTGAAAAAGTGATCCAACTCCATGTGAAAATAAACAATTTTATTATCATTGAAAGGGGGAACGAGTAGGCAATGCACCTACAATTTGAACATCCTGCATTTCAAAACATGTTGTAAAGCATCATTACTGTTAAGACAATTGTAAGATGTCTGTTTCCATTTTCTACTGGTGAAGTTTATTTTTGTTCCTTGGGTTGTGAGAAGGATAATGCATTTTCACTTTCAAACACATTTAGAGTACTTCCTAACCTAAAAAATAAAAACCAGGGTACTATGATACCATGCTATTATCATATACCTTGATACACTTATTGAACACTTCCAGTGTGCACTTGCATGATTTCATTTAATTCTGCCAAGGCTGTCTGAGATAGAGACCATTGCTTTTTCTGTTTTATATCTGAGAAAACACATGCCTGAACATTGCTCGAAAAGTCACGATTCAAAGCCACAACTGGCCACCCAGCCCCCACCTTGGTCCCCTCTTCCTTCTTCCCCTTTTCTCCCTCCCGCCCTCTCCAAGCCTCCTCCACTCCTCTGGGGTCTGTCTCACAGTCAAGGGTGGGGACAAATACTTGACATCGTTGTTAGTCTTGTCATCTTAATTCTAAACCTCCCCCATCCTTTCAGGCTGGAAAGAACCTCCTTCGAGGAAGGAAATCCAGACTTGCCTGGCACCGTCCGGCTGTATCAGGCTGCAGCAAAGCAGGAAAAGGAGAGGAGGGAGGAGTGGAGGAGGAGGGTGACGGACCAAGCAGCCAAGAGAACTTGTCTATAACCAGGGCTCTGCTTATCTAGCAACTGGGCTAAAATGAGAACAACAAAGGGCTGCTGAATTTCCAAACCCTGCTGAAACCCAGCAGGGTTTAGGAGATCCCAGCAGGGTTTACTTTGTTATCCCTTTGCTCTCCTGTTGGAGACTCTGGGAGCCAGGCTCCGTGTCATTTCAGCCACATTTCCAGGTGTGCTCCTTGACCCAGTTGCAGGCAGAACCCCAAACATGTCCCACAAAGTCCTGCAGGATCCGCCGCCACAGACCTGGATGCCCCTTACAAGACCAGCTCTGTCGTGTGTCCTGCGCTGGGTCACCCCGGCCGGCTTCCTGGGCAGGGCGCTTGCCCTCCCCACTCCTGGGATGGCTACATGTTTGGTTCCCTGGCCTGGAGGATGTCAGGTTCTCTCCTGGCCTACTTTCAGCTCTTAGCTAAAATGCTGCTTCCTTCAGGAAGCCTTCCATGGCAGACTCCAGATCACGTCCCTTCCTTCCTTCTGCCTGCTTCCAGGGCCTTTCTCCCAGGGCTTGCTGAAACCTGGTGCTTTGATGCATCCGCTCACCAAGTGGGAAGTTCCCAGAAAGCAGGGCCGTGCGTGTTTCCCTCTGCAGCCCCAGGAGAGAGGCCGGCTTACAGCAAGTGAGTCACGATCATTTGTTGCATGAATGAATACATGTGATTTGCTTGGTCTTTACAGACAGGCAGGCAATTAGCCTAAAAGGTTTTACTAGACTTTCATTGTCTTTTTTCCTCCAGCTTTTTTGAAGGCATAATTGACAAATAAGAGTTGTACACACTGATGGTATAGGTGGTGGTATTTTGATACCCATGTGAAATGATGTTCACAAACTAACGAACGCATCCCTTCACATGGTCACCTACTCTCTTCATATATTTCAAGTACATATGAATCATTTGAATGATTTGTCTACTCAGTCTAAATTCTCACGGTAATTAGGGCTATGTGAACCTAGTATTAAGATCCAGAAAAATAAGTTTTGGGAATTACTAACAATACAAAAAGCATCATCTGTGCATGTACACACACACATGCGTGCACACACACAAGCACATGGACACACACCTTGGCATGTTTAGAAAAGAAACACAACTGTAGAGCTCTGTGGCCATTTGGTGGAGATATTTCAACTTTGCCCTTGTAAATTCCAGACTCAACTTTGGCTGTGACTTAAGAAATTCTGTTAAATTAAACTTCAGGGGTTTCACGAAAAGAGAGCGGTTTTCCACTGCCGAGTATTTCACAGCAAAGCCTGTGTGTGTGCGTGTGTGTGTCTGCGAGAGAGACAGGTTTTCGTTGTACTTGTTGTTTCCTATGTGTATGCTTCAATAGATCTGCCAATTTCTCCCAGCATTGCCTTTCTGGGAGAAAGGCCAATTGTCTTCATTTTAAAAAATCATAACATTTGTGTTAGCAAAAACTACTATAAATGCCATCAGCTACAGAATTCCAGTTTAATTTCTATTTTGACTTTATCAAAATTTGAGAAAAATATCTTTGGGGAATACAATTATCTGTGCTTAGCCTCAGCCCACAAATAAACAGAAACCAACTGTTCCCTGCAGCAGGGAGCCATTCAGGAAAGTCCCTCCTAACTATAGATGATGCGGTCCAGCCAAAAGCTGGAACCACACCCCGCAGTGTAATCTAAACAGCATAACTCTGATCCCATGGACCGCACCATGTGGTCCAGCATATTGAATTTGTAAAAATCATATTATAAGGATACACAATATTTACAAAATACAAATACTGACTCGTCACACTGATTCTCAACCTGAACATGGGTCAACTTCTTGTTTGGTTCTCTTTCATAGCATAATTAAACAAGTAAGAGCATTTATATCATGTAAGATCCAGACATAAGGAATCATGGCATTTTAATATTTTAATATTCAAGGCTGCCTAGTGATTCCGTAATGGCTAAACCCAGTTAAACTCCCATTGATGATGCTGATTACTCTAGGATCTAATTTTCTCCTCTGGCTTCATCTAAAATCATGTTTCTCAACAGCTATCCTTTATTGTTTTTGTAATCTTACTGCTTGGATATTAGTGAATCTCTAGAGTTCCAAAAACTACATTTGAGTGTTTTAACAAGTCAGCCCAACAATATATGTGGTAAGCTCATTAAACTTAGGTTATATTTCAGACTATTCACCTGGAATATTAATATTCATCAATACTCTTAAAATCATAGGCCAACTTGACAGCATATATCCCAGCATCAGGGTTACCAACAGCCTCTGCCCTTCATGCAACAGCAGCAACCCAGGATGAGACCAGTGCGTGCAGAGCCAGCTCCTGGCCCCGGGCTCTGTAATTAGCACCCTTAGCTGACACCCTCCAAGCAGAAGGAAATTGACACACACGAAGTATGTCAGTGAATTGTTTTAAGTTTTTCCCTTATAAACTTTTTAAAAAAGCAATAAACCTCTAACTCTAAATTGTCATTAAAACACAGCCTGCAGACCCTATCTATGCCACCTTGATGAATAAATAAGTAGCAGACAGGCCATCCCTATATTCAGTTCCTAGCACCATTGCCAGTTAGGGATTCTCCACGGCTGGACAGAGAAAGCATTGCACGTCCTGAACCACACTCACACTGTTTAATCTCCTTCCCTATGTCACTGCCATCTTCGGAAGTGACAAATTCTCTTCATTTTTTTTCCTCCTTCCCTTGAACATAATGTGGTTGAGTCTCTTCTCCCACCTGGCCTGATTTCTCAAATTCAATCAAAACCTTTTTAAGGTCCCCCATTTTATTTGTCTTTTCACTGGGCTCTGCCCTGTGACTCCAGCACTTCGTTCCCTTCCAATCTCCAATGCTCCCTGACTTCCTCATCTCTTTAGTCAATCCCATTGCCATTCACCTTCTGGTGAAAAATGTTGGCCAGGTCCTTTTTGGATCCTTTGGAAATAAGTATACAATTCTAAGTCATAGGTATAATGAAGAGGCAGTCAATGTAAAAATCTATGTTAAATATTTAGAACTCATGGAGCTGAAAGAGGAGCTAAAAGACACTTCAGAGGTTATCTGTCCCCCACCTCCCCTTTACCCCTGCACCACTCTGCAAAGGCTTAGAATGCTGAAGCCTCTTAATCAGAGGCACACAGCCGGTTAATGGTATTACCAGCACCAGTGCATAACAGCTGGACTCTTTGCCCTGCACTTCCTACAGGCAGTTGCTAAAGACAACCTCCCGATGCAGGGGTCACCTGGCCTCTGCTGGTGGAGTGGTCCTTCCTAGTCAGTGTCATCATAGGCCTTATATCTTACAATGCAAAAGAAGGAAGCCACAATTATTCCAGAAATTTGGCAAGTTATATATATAAAAAAACAAGCAAACAAACAAACAAAAACAACATCTAACAGAAGGAACTTTGAACAAAAGGCGCAATTTACCCCGACCCAGTTTTTACTGTGGCCTCCTTGATAAACATTTCCAGGCTAAAGCTGCCGCATGTCTTGCCATAGACAGCAACAATGTTCATAGGAACGCTACCTCTCAGTCGTCGAATGCTTATCATTACAAAAAGCAGCAATCAATGATTGTCAAAGTGTCTCAGTATCTCATGAAATCCTCACCATCGTATACATGGATATTATCTTTTCTCATTTTGCAGATAAAGAAAATGAAGGTCAGAAGGCTTAAATAACTTTCCCTGAGGCCAGGGAAGGTGGCTCACGCCTGTAATCACAGCACTTAGGGAGGCCGAGGCAGTTGAATCACTTGAGTTTAGGAGATTGAGACCAGCCTGGCCAACATGGTGAAACCCCATCTGTACTAAAAATACAAAAATTAGCCGAGCGTATGGTGCATACCTGTGGTTCCAGCTACTTGGGAGGCTGAGGCAGCAGAATCACATGAACCCGGGAGGCAGAGGCTGCCGTGAGCTGAGATCACGTCACTGCTCCCCAACCTGGACGACAGAACAAGACTCCATCTCAAAAAAATAAATAAATAAATAAATAAATAACTTTCCCTGGGTCTGAGCTAGCAAGTGAATGAGAGATTCAAACACAGATCTGCTCACTTCTGCCCGGCCTCCCTGACTCACTGTAAGCTTCTCAAGCTGCAGTGTTCTAACCAGAAGTATCACTTCCTTGAGGAAGTCATTCATTTATTTATCCAGTCTGAATACAGGGAACCTCACCCATACTAGCCTGTGCCTACTCTGGGAAGACAGGATCAGGGAGCCCTGGTCTTCGCCTTCAAGTGCCTGGCTTCTGGCTTTAGATCTGCTTTGGGGAATCGCACGCTTGACGTTTTAATGCCTCTTCTCCCATCTGTAATTGACCGGTCATTTTGTAGTCTTTTTTATTCTTCACATATCAGCTTAAAGAATAAGAAAACCTTCTTGTTAAATGGATGCAGAACAAGGAGGATGGAAAAAAGTCTTTGAAAAAGAAAAGTGTTGATCATTTACCACAAAGAAAGTCTTAGTGGATTAAAGCAAATTCCCTGGGCCTTTAAAGATATCTATTAGTAATTTACAGAAATTATGAGAGCAAAAAGGGCTGTTGTTGTCAGAATTCAGAGCTCAGCCTGTGGCCTTATACCAGATGATGTTCAGAACCAGCCTCTTTGGGAATTCACATCAAACTCGGGTTCATAATTTATGTAATGACATATACTTGGACACTGATTAGCTATCATATCAGTTCTGTAATAAAGGCGGCATAACCCCTAGTTTATCATTCATTCATCCAAAGTCATTGTGAATAATATCGCAAGATTGTAGTGTAATCATTATGCTGTACAGCAGTTCCGGGCCCGCACACCAGGCTGGCAGGGTCAGGGCTCCGGCAGGGTTCACACTGCTTAATTGACTCACTTCTTACACATTTATAAAATTGGAGTCAACAGTGTAGTATCGAAGTTGGGTCCAGGAGCAGATACTTACACACATTGCTAATAAGATGTTCAATAGGAAGTACAGGAAGACTTAATAACAGTAATAATAATCTTCTCTCCCAGCCAGGCTTGTACTTGAGTTTGAAACAAGTCATTCAGTGCTCAATGACTAGCGCGGATTTCCTTTGACTCACGGGCTCTGCTCGACCTGAAGGGTTTATCGACAACCGCTTTGCTGCTATGAAACGCTCTATTAGGAAAACTGTGTCTTCAGGCCACAGGGAGGGGGACTGTGGAAGAGTCGATTCCTTTGGAGAAGGGTTCGGGCGGGTGGGCTCTGGAGTGCAGCCACAGCAGCAGAGGAGGGAGGTGGAGGTGGGAAAAGTCAGCTTCTGAGACCGGAACGGCGGCTGGGAAAGAGGGGGAAACAGTGACATCGCTCACACCCTGGTAAAGGCACTTGGGCTTCTGTATGACGGTGACTGTTGTCATTTCTCTGTGGTTGTCCTTCTAGCCACTCTACAGCTCTTTTCTAAAAAGCTAACTAAATGCTAGGTTACCTTTTAAGTTCAATTTGCAATTTCCGCCAGTGCCTTGGCCGACCCCCTCATCCTCTGTGGGAGGCAGCTGAACTCATCACAGTGCCCCAGGCGGCTTCTGCCAGGGGTCTGCCGCCTCCCCGGGCCACCAAATCTAGGAGGAGAAATCATTATGTGATGTTAAAAGAAATACGGTTTGGGGGCTGACTTTGGAGACTGGTGCCACTCCTGCCTCCTGGGCTTGAGGTGCAGCCACAGAACCTGTGGGCCAACACCGGCCCTTTCCACAGTGGGTCCCAACCCAGGCCTGAAGCTTTAACCAGAGGACGGTAGCTGGGCCAATGGGGTGGGAGAGGTCGGCCAGGGCAAAGCTAAGTGCCCTCCTCCCAACTATTCCGTGAGAGGAAGACAGCAGGTGGAAGGTAGGAACCCCAGTCAAGTGGGAGACGGTGGCCTGAGCTGTCCCAGGTGGGTCAGAAGCCCAGCAGCCTCCAGGTCATCCTCCCAGGACAGGTGTCAGGGAAGCTGTGGAGGCAGATGGTGAGCGGGTGGGGGCCCCTCCAACCTACCTTGTTCAGGGCATCCCGTGATGCCTGCATCCATTTAACAAGGCTCCATGGAGCATGACTAAGTGTGACGTGAGGCTGGGCTTTCCAGGCACAGCACAGGTCCAAGGCAGGCAGCAATGCTAGCATAATCTTTAGGGGGCAATAGGATTATGGAAGAGAGACCAACACCTTCTGTCTGGGAGAATCCAAGAGACTTCCTGGAGGAGGTGGCATATGGAGCAGTAAGAAGATTTCACCGACTTCATGCTGCGCTCCCAGATCAACAGGTGGCATTCACTCTCTGTGGTTGCTTTGGGGCTAGATGAAAACAGTGGTACCAGAAGCATCACTGTGAGGTCAACAAGAAAACTCCAACCAAACCTTAGGCTCAGGGTCAGTGACCAGCGTCTCTCAGCTTCGTCAGTTCTTTTGCAGGAAACAGGTGAGGTAAAAATTATAAATAAATCAGAAAACAAACACATGAGGGTCTGGTGGGCTGGTTGTGTTTCTCTGAAGGCCTTTTAACGTCCATATTATTTAGGAAAGTTTTTTAGGAAATATTGCAAGTTACATTTAAAAAAAGAAAAAGCTTAAAGCAGCAGGGTCCTTCTCCCTCACACAACAACGCCCCCATCTCAGCATTCTGGAGGGAGGCGGCAACCAACCGTGAGGAGGCGGTTCAGTCCTGTCAGGGCCGGAAGCTCTGAGATCTCTCTTGGCAACTTCCTCATGGTCACAAGATGGCTGCTTCAGCTCCAGGCAACGTATCTGTGAAGAATGAGGAAGAAGGAGGTGAAGCCGGCACGAGACATGTTTATCTCCTTACATCCAACAAACAAAAGCCTCCCGAAATCGCTGCGAACACCTGCTTGTGTCTTATTGGCTGGAACTGGTCACGTGGCTGCCCTAGTTGCCAGAGAAGCTGGGAAGATGCGGTTTCGCCTGTGCAGGCCCCACATAGAGGCAGCCAACGAGAGGCATCGGTGGGGGGCACCCACCACACTCACTCCCACACCCCAGAAAACTGCGAAAAGACATCACGCTACTGAAGAAAAGCCCTTCACATTAGAATGATACAATGGACTTTGGGGACTCCGTGGGGATGGGAAGGGGGTTGAGGGATAAAAGGCTACACGCTGGGTTCAGTGTACTCTGCTCCGATGACGGGTGCACCAGAATCCCAGAAATCACCACAAAAGAACTTACCCAGGTAACAAAAAACCACCTGTTCCCCAAAAACTATTGAAAAAAAGATATTTTATATATATAAAATAGAAAAACCATTCACTCTTCCTCCAAAACTAATTAGGAGAGAAGGATAAATACCAATGGTGAATTCGTGGCGGGACTGAAGGCACTGACTCTGCCATCTCCTTGTTTCCAGATGACAATGTTTTAGAAGATGTCTGGAAGATCATAGTTAAAAGTTATATCAAAGGGAAGCTTGGCCGGAGTTTGTGATTTGTTAATGTACATTTCCAGGGACAACTTAGAATCGAAGGTCATAGAAGTCATCCCTAAAACTGTGGTGAAGGAAAAAGGTCAGTTCATAGCAAACATAGCAAAGCTACCTGACAGTAACAAAAAATCTTGCAACAGTGGGTTTCCAAAGAACTCCTCCATTTAAATAGGCCACAATATAGAAAAAAGTAAACACATGTCCTAGCAAATCACGGGTGAAATGTGAAATCAAGTTTTTTTTTTTTTTTTTTTTTTTTTTTTTTTTGAGATGGGGTCTCCTGTGTCACTTAGGCTGGAGTGCAGTGGCATGATCTCAGCTCACTGCAACCTCTGTCTCCTGAATTCAAGCGATTCTCCTGCCTCAACCTCCTGAGTTGCTGGGATTACAGGTGCCCGCCACCACACCCGGCTAATTGTTTTGTATTTTTTAGCGGAGACAGGGTCTCACCATGTTAGCCAGGCTGGTTTCGAACTCCTGACCTCAAGTGATTCACCCGCCTTGGCCTCCCAAAGTGCTGAGATTACAGGCGTGAGCCACCGCGCCCAGGCCAAGTTTCTTTAGAACATGCTCATCAGCTTCTATCAAGTGTCCCTAACTTCTCTTCTTAGACTTGAGTTTGGCCAGCCCTGGAGGTGGTCCCCATGCATCTTGGTGGCATCTGCAGAGGATGAGAGTCCAAGTGTGACTTGGGGAGAGGCCTTCCCAAGGGGGCTCCCTTCTCCACCAGAGACCTTTTCAGCCAAGGTCAAAGAGGAGGGGCAGCAGGGAAGTCCGGAAAGACCCAATCCCGCTGCAGTGGCGACAGCAAGAAATGACTCAGCCAGGGGCAGGCGTTGCAGCCAGTCCTGGCACATCTGGAAACAGAGGCAGAGGGCACAGTGGTCAGTTGTATGGATGTAAGTGCAGGCAGACCTGGTCACTTCCCACACTTGGTCTTGAGTGAGTTACCTGACCCCACAGAAACACTCTCAGCTTGTAAACTGGGAGTAATATTGGTATGTACGGCACAGGGCTCCTGTGAGAGATGATACATATGAAATTCCTGCCAGAGGGCTTGGCACCATTAAGGCCCCAAAAATGTCTTCTTACAGCTCATTTGAGTTCTAGAGGGCGAGCACCTTCTGGTTAACTTTTCTCCGCATCCATGCTCTTAGCCTTGGATTCTTGACTTTCAGGACTCTTGAAACTAAACTCAGAGTTTGTGTACATGTGTCTATGTAAATACGTATCCATCCATCCATGCACATACATTTCCCCAGTGGGAGGATCCCTGGATTGTACCAGACTCACAACAGGGTCTGCTAAGCAAAAAAGAAGAGACAAAGCCCTCAGAGTTACTTAGTGGCCACATGAGATGTGGAGGTGTTGGTTTCCTCAAACACAAGTTAATCATCTCATTCTGTCTTTCCCCCACCATTCAATCTAAGCCTAGTAATTTCCTAGAGAGACAGGCTTGTCATCTGAGAAATGTTTAAGCATGGCCATGGGCAGCAAGGAGAGCAGGTAGCTGTCTGTGGTCTGCAGAGGCTGGGGAGTAGGTTTCCAGGCAGGCCAGAATTTTATGTAAGCCATCTTGAAGCAAAAGCAGCTTTAGGAAGTGCATTTTGATGGACTCACCACCAAAGGGAAGCCCATGAAAGAAATGTCAGAACTGACCGTGAATCTGGAGGGGGCGGTACCATTCACGAAGGACAGAGTGGAAGGTGCGGAAGTTGCAGAGAGCCCACCAGCCAGACCCGCACCAATGGGGCGGAGGCGTGCGACATTCCTCAGGGATAGACACCGGCAACGTGTATTCCTGACTTAGAGGAAACAGTGACTTTCAAAATAACCATATTCACACTACTCGGCCATAAGAATGAATGAATGGCATTTGCAGCAACCTGGATGAGATTGGAGACTGTTAACCATATAAGTGAAGTAACTCAGGAATGGAAAACCAAACATTGTATGTTCTCACTCATAAGTGGGAGCTAAGCTATGAGGATGCAAAGGCATAAGAATGACACAATGGACTTTGGGGACTTAGGGGGAAAGGGTGGGAAGGGGATGAGGGATAAAACTGGGTTCAGTGTATACTGCTCGGGTGATGGGTGCACCCAAATCTCATAAATCACCACTAAACAACTTACTCATGTAACCAAATACCACTTGTTCCCCCCAAAACCTATGGAAATTAAAAATTTTAAAAAATATAGCAAAATAACTATATTCACCAGATGGCGGCGGGTGTGGCTGTCGGCAAACACTCCTGAATCCTTCATGAAAACAATTGCTCAAGTTCAAAGGAATTAAAGGCACAATGGAAATGATCAGATCTTTCCTTCCTTCCCTGTCATTCCTGAGAAACGTGGAGACAAACACACAAAAAATCACCTGCAAACCCCAACCTTCCACCTCTCCTGCAGGCCCGGAGCCTCACCTCACTTCTGTCCTCCAACCCCTCCTCCAGTGAAGGCTCTGGACTGGCAGGAGACAAATGCAGCAAATAAATTCTGCCCCAATAACTCACCTCTCCATAGTATTCTCATGTCTGTAGCACCAAAGTCTAACAAGAATATAATCATTTATCTTCTATTTTCAATAAAATGGAATGAATTGATGACAGAAGGAATATAAAATGCAATGCCATCCAAAATCTCCATAGGATGGAAGGGAAGCCTGGTCCTTACTTTCACTTGGAGGATTAAAATAACAAGACTAGGTAAGACATGTGTAAAAATAATAAGGGAAGACTTGTCTGATCAGATGTCAAAATGCATTCTAAAGCTATATTCATTGAAATGCAGTGATATTGTCCCAGGAGAGTCAAATATATCAATGGACAAGGGTTCAGAAATAGACATATGTCATAGGCTTATTAGTATAATATAATAAAGTGGCATTTCAAATCAGTGGAAAAATGCAGGCTGAAAATGCTATCAGGAAAATTGGCTTTTTTAAAACAAATTCAGATACACTTTATGCCATTCATTACATTTAATTCCTAATGTTTAAGATATTTAAATATTTCACAATATAATTATTAATCAGAAGATGTTTTTATACTATGGAGATGGGAAAAGCCTTTGAAAATCTAGCAACCAAGGAGACAATGGGTGGTAGGTTTCACAGACAAAGAGATTAGGAACCAACCTATGTAAAGAAGACCCATAAATCAATAAGAAAAACACAAACAATTCAATAGACAAATATGCAAAAAAGCTCTTTATGAATGAGGAAAATCAAAAAGTCAATTAAACACAGGAAAAGTTAGTTGCTCATTTGCATTAATGCTGCAGGAAATAAAAATTAAAACCAAAACAAGAAACAATATACCTTCCACACTGGCAAAAATGTAACTCCAACAATATTAAATATTGGCAGGGATTTTGGAAATGGGATATCACATATCTTCTTGGCACAAGTCAGCTACTTAGGAAAACAAAGTTATCAGTATCTGATAGAACAAAGAATACACATATCTTACAACCTAGAAATTTTATATGCAAGCATATGCCTGGAGAAACTTTTAAAAAACATATGCGAAGCTTGTCACATCATTATTTGCAATGCCACAATTGGAAAAATCCTAAATGTCCATCAGTATGCAACTTTTCAAAATAAACTGTATATTTCTGTATGAGCATGGATACATCTCTAAATAATGCTGGTTTAAACAACAAGTTATCAAATAAAACTATGATGCTGTTTATAAATTTATGAATGCAAATTTAAAAATGCCAGATACTTTTTATAGTTACCTACATTTCTAAGTAACTATTATTTTATGATCTAATAGAAACATGCAAAATTCATTACAGTAATTACACACAGGGAGGGGGGTGAATCAGGCCAGGTATGAATAACAAATGATCAATACTATCTTTACCTTTTCATTTTAAACTTCTAAAAACTTGAAGCAAATATGTTAAAATCTTATTTCTAAGTATTGCTTAAATTATTCATTTTACTTCTCTCCACTTTTTTATTTTCTAAAATTTAAAAATGCCATTAATGTTAATATTTTGTTTTACCACATCACTATTTTGTCTTTTGTTTAAAAAAATTACTAAATTTGGCTATGCACAAAAGTAAAAATTCTGTATAGTAAAAACTCCCATGAATAAAAATGATAAACAACAAATGAGGTCAGTATCTTTGCAACCCATATTTTAAAATGTTAATATGTTTCATACATAAGCGTCGTTCTCAGATCAACAAGAGAAAGACATCATATCTGAAAATGGAGGGCAACGAAGAGAATTCGAAAGCTACATTTGGTGTAGATAAAGAAGTCCTGCCTCTGAAGGTAGCACAAGGGAGTGGCTGGTGTTGGTTGGACTCGGTGCTGGCGTACAGCCCACCTGGCCTTGCCTGTTGTCTCAGATCAAAACTTTGGGAGATTCTGTCAACCAGATCAACTGCAAGGAAGATATGAAGAAAGAGAAAACTGTCTATTTCCCTCCCTAAAAATAGCCAAAGAGATATAACAGGTTGTGGGGAACAATGGGAGTCTGGGAGCTTCCCTCTAGTGGCACAAGGAAAATGAGTTAATGTGCATCTCAGTTAGGACCCTAAGTGTTACAAAACGGAAACCCAACTCAACTCTAGTTAGCTTAGAAGAAGAGAGTATTCTTGTCTTCCATACCTAGAAGAGCAGAGTCAGGCAGGCTTTGGGGTAAGCTTACTCCAAGGGTCTGTCTTGATCTTTTGGATATTCTCCTAGCCATGCCTCCTCTGTTGGTCTGCTTCTTCCCCTGGGTCACCTGCCTTACAGCAGCAAAATGACTGCAAAGGATCCAGACCCCCTCGTCTTCACAGCATACTATCTATGGCCCAGAATTTACAGCAAATACTTTGAGAGTTGCTCTGATGAAACCACTTAGGTCACCTACCTACCTCTAATGAATCGCTGCAGCCTCAGGATGAGTATAGTGTCTGCTTGGATTAGGTTTCATGACCCAGTCCTAAAGCTGGGGTTGGATGGAGTTCCCTTCCCTGTACCCATGGGACCTCTAGGAAAAACAGAGGGAATGAATCCTGGAAAGACAAGTGCCAGGAGTTCACAGAAAGATGAAAGCTGAATGGTGCTTCAATCCTTTTCCATAGACCGAGGTCATATAAATATTTGTAACATTACAAATTGTGATATATGCGGAAGAGACACATGTTTTCCCAAGACTGTAAGTTCAAGATATTGGTTTTCCAAAGAAAGGGTTCAAGGCCATCATGTGAGAGGAGCCAGATTCTCACCCAGGATGGGAATCAGGATCCAGGTCCTGGGTCTCTTTCCCCAGCAAGACCCAGCTGTCCTCGGCCCCCTGCACTGCTGCTTCCTTTCCTCCAAAGTGACAAGGCTAGTTTGACTCTTTAGAAGTGTTATTTTGCTCCTTTAAACACAGACTTAAAGATTATGTGAATGACTCTAGTCATCAAAGATAATACTTTATGCCTGAAGTTATCAAGTTCCTAATGTCAACCCACTAAGAAAGAAAAAATGTGACAATTTAATTTACCATCCAATTTCAAGTTCATTATCATGAAAGAAAACTTTCCAACTCGTAAATAAGTAGAATGAGTGGAAACTGAACAAAAATGTGTCAGTATCTAAAACCCACTTCCCTTATAGCACATCTTGAAACAAATTTTTTCAGTCTTTGAAAAGCCCTTTCAAGCAGGGTTGTTTGAAAACTCTCTCAAGAACATATTCCTTCAGCAATTCTGTATCCTCCTCCATGTTCTGTGTTCCTGGAACTTCTCTTGACAAGCTGGGCATGAATACAATGGGATTTTATTTATTTTTTAATTTTAAAAGGCTAAAAATCAATTTCCTAGCAAGACAAAGGTAAAGGTGACACACAGTCTTTGTATCATGGGTAAGCGTGGGAAAGGCACGTGGAATTACAGAATGAAAATTTGGGAAAGGACAAGTCCAAGAAGCCGTCCATCCCTAGGTGCCGGGACAGGCAGGTGACACTCAACTGCACAGCAGAGCGCACCTGGATGAAGCCGGAGGTGGAGGCTTCCGTCTGGCACACTTGGCAGGCTCCGATTGTGCTATTTCCTTTGCCAGTTATGGAGAAAATTAATTTGCCATATGACTGGTAGCTCATGCCTTTAAAGAAAAATAATGATTTTAAATCACCAATTGTGTTTGGCCTCCAAAAGAGAGGATCTAGAAAAATTGGAATGTTTCTTAATGATGCAGGACTTATCTATTTTGGGACTATCTGGTGCTCAGTCCTGAGACTGCCTGTGAGTTTTGTCTCCATCCCCCGTGTCAGGCTGTCAGCCGTCATCTCTGTTGTCATCATGCCATCTTCCACGAGTCCTCTCAAATTCCTTCCAGCCTGATGCTTCCCGTGGACCACGAGCTGGGAAAGCGAGATCGTTATGAATTGAATGTGAAAGCAGCGTCGGTGACAATGGACGAGGCTCCCTGCTGGCCTCTGGCACAATTATTCAATGCTTCAGAAGTCGCTCTCCTTCCTTCTGAGAGGCAGTACCCAGTACCTGCAGTGCAGCCTTTAACTCAGCTCTCGCTCTCACTGGCCGGGCAACCTTGAACATGGCTCACTTAAACCTCTCCAAGTCTCTGTTTCCTCATCTGCAAAATGAGGAAAATCAAAGCACCTACCCCCAATCGAATATCACACCACATGGAAAGGGCTTAAGCGGGCCCTGGTACCCAGAATGCACTGGACAGGAGCTGTCAAGATGGAGCTGGGATGGGTGGAGGTAAGGATCGTGCTTAAGCTTCTTAGAAAGTGTTCTCATAACCAGAGAACTTCTCAAAAAAAAAGTTTGTTGAACATTTTTCTGTTGAAATTCTCAAACAGCTTTAAAGTGAGCTGAAAACACAACAGTAAACTCTAGTCTCAGCTTCCCACTTGGGGATGTTGGGAGAGTCCCTCCCTTCCTTTCAAAGCTGTTGATTGAATATCTACCTAGCACAGGGGCCTGCCTCAGGGAGCTCAGGGTTGAGGAGGATGGACAGACAGAGCCAAATAGTGACAACCCAGGCAAGTGCGACAGAAGGGAGGTGCTGTGTTTAGGAACAGCAGAGGCTTGGGACCTCACTGTATCTAGGAGTGCCAGGGACATTTTCTCGAAAACAGGAATTGTGAGTTGGCACTGGGTAGGCTGACACAGCAGGAGGTCTAGTCAGGGGAAGGTGGAGGAAGAGACCCTAGGAATGGGCCCAGTATGGTACTGAAGCAGAAATGAGTATGGCAAGAACCATGGAGGCAGGAGATTAAGGTGTGAGGATGACTGTGAAGAGGTACATGGGTCTGGGATCACGCAGGGCATGCAGCCATGCAGGGATTTAGCATTTTATTCTAAAATTCTTTGGAAACTATGATAAATTAAAATACATATACTTGATATTTTGCCCAGTTTTATTCATTTACCTAAGACTTTGGGAAAACCAGAAGTGTTTGCTTTACCAAGTTCAAGGCAAGGAAGTTTTCAAGGAAATAATACAGATTCAAAGCCGCTGAGTGATATATTTTCTTGGACATCTATGAATCTGGTAGGTATCATTTTCCTAAGTTCATTTTTCTACCTTAAAGGATAACACTTCAGAAGCCCAGCCAGACTGAGTTCATGGTTCGAGGACCCTTGAAGCTCATGTTATAGGGGTGGAGGGGGGAGGTATTGAAATCTTTCCAAAAATGTGAATGTATAAATTACAGCTGCAGAAAACGGGGCTCCTAGTGTGAGGACCCTGTCTACTACCCCCAACTCTGAATGCCTTTTCTTGTGGGTGAGGAGGAAAGCACTTTTTCAAACACCTTCCTTTGCTCCTATTTTTCTTCCAAATATCTTGTCATTTCATTTTCATTGCATCTAAGCACTTGCCCATTCCTTAAAGCAGTTCAGCAGGGAAGAATGGCCTTGTGCTGCATCCAAAACTCCATGTTCTCTGCAAAGAAATGCTGGCGTGGCTGCCTACAGGTCAGGTCCCAGCTAGGGCACCCACCCTGTCCATGGTCTCTCAGAAACCTCTCCGTCTTTGAAAAGCACTAATTTCACCTTATTTTCTGGATGAGTGTTTTTCTTTTGCAAAGTAAGAAAGGATAAGGCTCAGGAAGCTTTGCGATACTCCTCATGGAAAAAAAGATGGGAAATTGATCCCAGGGTTTATGCTACCCTCCTTCAGCACCTGCCTCCTACCTCCCACTAGAGTCCCCGAGAAGCCGGGGAGCCGGCTATGCTATCCTCCCAGCTTATGCCAGTACTCCTCAACCTCAAATAAAACCAAATAAAGTGATTTAAAGATGTCCTACTTTCCAAGATCTACAGACTGTCTGCAGAACATTAAGGGAAATTGGCTATCAGCCCGAAGTGTTTTTCCAAACCACCTCTTAAATATTTTCTGGCCAGAACAATGTATAAAGCCCACACTGTCATCTCAGAAGAGGGAAAATGGATGCTCTCCTGTTGCTCAGAGCCTCTGTTTGGCCCCAAAGCCCCCAGGTACTGTTAAGTTTCATTGTGATCCAATACCCATCTGCCAGACTAGAGCCTTGGGGTGCTTTCAATGCCAAATTTATACAGGCTGATATTTGCATGCAAATATGTAGCTAGAAATGAATACTATAATTAGCATCCATTGAATTTGCAGGTCTCTGTTCCTTAAGCCCCCTGCACAATTTGGGTAGATATAAAAGTCGTGGATCTAAGCACAGATTTTTCTCATTTGATCACACACGATTGTAGCCTGGCTTTGAGGACAATCATAACTGAATTTAATTCTAAATGTAAGGTAGAGGCACTTAGAGATTACATTTGATTTGAGGAAATTTCATCCAGTCTGAGTCTGCAAGGTCAGACATGCAAGTAAGTAGTAACAAAAAAGGAAGAAGATTCTGCTCGAAAACGCTCTTGAGAAAATAAATGAAAATAATCAAAGGGAACCCATTATTTCCTATCACCTGTGTCAGGTCTTAAATCTGGGTCGCAGTCCAGTAATTAGGTGAAACAATTAAAACCTGGATGTTTTGTAAAGGGAAACCGGCAAGAATTAATTCAAACTTAATTGAAGTGAGGCAGCCACTTTCAAGGATGAGTTGGTGCTTTGCTCAGGTTTGAGAAGTGGGTGGGAGTTTGGGCAGCTCCAGAGAGATCCCCCACCCCACTCATTTTGTTGAGAACCTTCCCTTTTGGAATGAATGAGTGAGTGAATGAATGAGTGAATGAATATAAACGAGGCAAACCTTAAACTGCCTTCTAATTCATTTCTGGATTTCAGATATTATGTAGATTTGTTATGTGTGCACATGTGTACCAAAGTGGACCCAAGCACATTTTAATGCATGAAAGGCAAATAAAGTCCATACAACAGCAATGTGGCCTGAGAGCACCGGCCATGTGACCCTGGAGCGCAGGCTGGCTCAGGCACAGGACCCCACTGCTCGTCACCCTGTTCCGTGCCACAGGGCTTGGGCGTGGAATAAGCCCAAGATGACTTCTTGATGAAATAAACCACTCAGACTTCATTTTTCAAACTCCTCCTCAGATATAATCCTACATCCTTTTTAAACTCAGGGATTTGTCGGCACTTCCTTTTCCCTTGGCTGGTAGGGCAGATAAATTAGACGGAGCTCTTGGCTCTGTATTGTGGGGAAACAAATGGGAAATCTCATGGAAATCAAGTTGAAATATAAAATCATGAAAGGGCCTTTGTGCAAGGTTGTTTTCAAAAGTCTGCCTAGAACCTGTCCCCCAGCCCCACCGTCCCGTGTGTTACCCCACCTCAGAGGCTTCTCTGTGGAACATGCCGGGGCTGTGTTCTGGAGAGCTGTCTCTGGGCTGGAAGGAAGGCTCATGCCAGGGCTGTGTTCTGGAGAGGTGCCTTTGAGCTGAAAGCAAGGTTCCCCACCTGGAATGAGAGCGTGGGATTGGCCGCGTGTTGACATGGTGTCTGGACTTAGTCGGAAAAGCTTAAACACCCAGAGCCTGGAGCTTGGTTCAAGAGCCCACCCCAGTACCAGGAACTATGGTTCTGGCCCAATCATGGATAGAACAAAGTCTCCCTGCAAAAGGAGAACTTCTCATTCATTCTCTAATTCGTTTGTTTTTCAACACAGATGCCTTCTGAAAGCAGCTGGAAAACCCAGTACAAATAGTCCCACTTTAGACAGTAGGACAGAGTAGAAGACAGGGTTGTGTTGAAAAGAAATAAATGATTTTCTAAGGTTAACGCTGGGAAAAGTCCGAGGCCTCCCGAATTCCACTCCAATGCTCTTTAGTCACCCGGCCACTCGCCTTGTCAAATGTGCGGCTGGGTTTCATCTCTGCACTGATGACAACGAAGGCCGTGGCAGCTATTAATCTTCACTACGGTCCTCATGAACTAGTTAAGCATGAAGGGTGACAGCCCCGAGCCCCAGGGGCCTTGACAACTGCGGGTCCTAGGGGCATTGTGATTCCGGAATCTGGAGAGGAAGAAATAACGTGCGCTGTTTTGCTGGCCTCCTGGTCACTGGAGGCAGGGTAGCCTGTCTCGGCTGTAAGGACTGGTCGTTAACTGTCAGGCACTGGCATTGTAGTCTTTGTCAACAATCCTAAGCAGATGCAGGGAGCATGATCTGCGAGTGAGGGGGGATTGGCAGCTGAAATGCAAGCTCGTCATCGAGAGAACGTGGTGCACACTGATCAGAACTCGGCTGGTTCTGCCAGCTCCAATGTCGCTCACGCCCTTAGTGATGGGCGCTTCTTCATTCCATCTGTTGAATGGAAGCCTTGGTTATTTTCTGTCTGAAGTCGCACGGAATGACACATCCCCTGCCTTTCTGTACATCTTAGTCAACATGCCACCGTGGCGACATGTATCAATCAGGCATCTCCGGGCAGCACGCCCTCCAGTGCCCGCATTCCTTTCAGGGCAGTGCCCGGCCCTGCCCAGCCTGCTGAATATTCCCACGGAGGTCCGTGGAATTTTCAAGCAAGTGCATTATGAGTGGATGAATATCAAGTGGTGCTTCTTAGCTTTAAAAATGAAATTTACGAGTCCAGCCTAGGGATTTATTTCCCACCTCCTTAGTGCCCTCCCCTCTTTAAATGATAAGAAACAACTGGAACAAGACTCTGGGGTGTCATGCTGTCAAAAAAATTCTTAATGAAATTAAAACCCTCACACTCTCACTAATGCTATTTCTGGCTGTGGAGCTCGATGCTGCAGATGTGTGACTATCTCCACGTCTGCCGGCCTAGTGGCTCCACGTCTGAAGAGCTGCTGCATGTCAGCTATCTGCCCCAGGGAATATGGGTGGAATATTTTATACCTGAAGTGGCCTTATTTTCAGGCAATGGCATAGCATGAAACGCAACTCCACTGTGTGTGCAAGAAGAAATGCCGCTTGGAAAACACAACAGAGAAACGGTGAGATAGAGTCAGGGGGAAAATGCCCTTGGAAGAGAAAAGCATGTCCAATCCTCTACATCTCTAATTCTGAAATTGTGGAGAAGCCTCCCCCAAAACTGCAACCTCTTTCTTTTCTTTAAACAATCCTTTATCGATTTGATGTGAGAAGACCTGCTGCCAGGGGAGTGAGTGCCATCATTCCGAAAACTGTATTCAGAGGAAGGTGGAAGGTCACACAGCCACCAGTATTCATTAAGAGCTGAAGACGGCTCTCAACTCCTCTTCCCTTAAACAAAAAAAGCATATTCAAATGATGAAATGATGTTTTCTATACATTCTTGTACATTGATTTCTAAATTTCTCTTGCGTGTTCAGGTTTTCCTTTTAGGTAAGAATTTTCTCCACATAGAACGCAAATCATTTCTTTTTAAAAAACATATAAATTTTGTCTCAAAACATAAGCCTTCTTCCTATGCAAATTTACCAAATTCCTTACCCCATCCACAACACAAATGTCAAATCTAGTTCATTTAAAATGAAAACTCTCAGAGTGGAACTCATTGCCCAGTTTATCTGTTTCCCTTCTCTTCTCATGTCCCCAAATAGTATTAAAATGCTTGCAAGAGAGGCACCGGTGGCTTTTAGAACCGTCCCTTTATTTTCTGCTTAAATGTGTTTGTTAAATGTCACAGCACCGAGAATGTTCAGTGCTGGAGTTCAAGAACACTCTGAAATGTCTTACTAATTCTTCATAATGCATTGACAGGCAATGCTTAAAAACAAAGCCCCAAGAAGAAAGCCGTGGTGAGTCATGGGCTGCACGTGGCTTGTCCCTGCTTCGGCATCTGGAAGCCCACTTCTAAACAGGAAAGGCATTTTTAACCCTGGTTTGTTTGTTTTATAGTGTCCAACTATCTGAGTCACATTCCTGGCACTTGGCACTTTGTTTTAATTGAACACATACTATTAAACCCAAACTAAGGTTCGGAGTCTCTCAATTACCTGCAATTTTTGTCTTGGAAAGGAAAAACAAAAAGCCAAGGAGTCGCCGCTGCCCATGTTTATTGGGAACCATCTGTTACGCCTCTAATTAAAACCCACTTGTAATGAGCTTGTTAGTGCACAAAATGTGTCAGGTGTAGGATATTATTCATGAAGCAGTCGTTTTGGTGGCCTTAAAATCCTATTAGTTTAACAAAGTAATGTATTAGTATTTTGACCCGATATACAAGAGACTTCAGAATGACCTGGCACTCAGCTCGTTTAATATTTTTTTCTCAAATATGTTGCTATTTCTACCTAATATATAGTCAGATGGCCTCTTATAATTGCAGTATCAAATCTTTGACTCAATTTTCAACTGCAGGTGATTTCAAATGATTAAAGATGCACAACGGGGAATAAACAAAAATGCTTACATGCAATTATTTTTAATTAGTATTTGGCTATAAAGTGTATGCCTTCATAAAAAAGTCTGTTATTCACATAAACATCTGTTACCATACACACAAGGAAACACACTGTAAGTCTGTCATCACATCACCAAAACAGAAACACTGAGGGAGGCTGGCCAGGAAAGCCAGCACTTTGAGCTCTTCAACAAAAGATCTGAGTCTAACTAACTGCCAAAACAGACGCCGAGCCACACCTTTCAATTACCATCGCTCACAATCAAAGGAAGAGCGGGTACCCACGGAATTACAGTTGAAAATGTTAAAATAGATGGAATTATTCTTTGAAACAATAGAATCTCCGAGCACGAGACAATTTCAAATTCTTTTACTAATTTTGCACCCATGCGCATAATCAGACAGTTTCCTGTTTGCATGCTGTCTGCTGGCTGCTAATTTTCCAGGTTCTCCGCACTCTTATTTTTGTTCGTTAATATATCCAAACTTTGTGAAATGCAGCGGCTTAAATCCCAAGTGCCGAATATTAGCCTTGTTTCACGAGAGCCTCCAGCAAGGGGGAAAATATATATATATATTTTAAGTGAGCGTGCCCCCACCACGCACAGGGAGAGAGATACAGGGAAATAAATTAATGCTGCAGTAATTGATAGGTGGAGATAAGGCTGCTCTGTGGAATACTGAGAGGAAAATGAAGGGGAGGTGTGAGAATACCTTGCCCATGAATTACTGAATCAGTGGGAATTATCCGGCTCCAGTCAACGGAAGCTCTTGGAAGGGTAGGGCTCCAGGATCGCTCCCAGAAACCCAAGTTAACACATTCTGTTCACAGCCCAAAATCTGCAGCTTTTATTAAACGCACAATTCATGTGCCAAAAGAACTTATCTTCATTTGCATGAAAATGCTAGCAATAATTTAATTGAATCACACAAATCAGCATCTATACTGTTGCCACACTGGGTTGTCTGTGCTCAGATTAGGCAGAAATCATGATCCCTGGCTGTGGCCCCTGGGGATCAATAAGCAGTTGTTACCATAACACCCCTCCCCACTCCTACACCAGGCTCTGGCTTACCCCTTGCAAGGCGATGTTCATCGGCCTCACCAGGGCATGCACCCCCCGGCCCCCAAGGGATGCTGTGCTGGAGATTCTTACGAGTCTGTCCTGACCACGTCAGGGAGGACACAGCCCAGGGCAGCAGGCAAGCGGACCAAAGGGCCTCCGCATCGTGGCCTCAGTCTTTCTAACTGTTCAAACTCAGCTCTGACTCCCGGACGGTCTTGGAGGGCCCAAGACAGAAGGCCAGTCCCCAGGAACATGGCACCCCTCCACACTGCCCACCCACTGCCAGCCTGCATCAAGCACCCTCATCTCCCAGAAACAGGCGCATCTGGGAGGCTGGTGTTAATCTGCAGCCACGACGCCTTTAAAACCCGGCCGCCTGGCAGGCAAAGCCCAGGTTCACTCAAGGGCAAGCAGCACAATCATTAGCAGCGCCGTGTAATTTAAAAATAGAACCAAGAACAACTGAAAGGAAGAAATATACTGTGGGACTAAATCTATTGATCGAGAGCCCCCCAAAGACAGGCCGTAAATAAAATAGCACAATGACCAGAAAAGGCTGGTTTTACATTAAGAAGCAGCAAATTCATTGCCGGGGTGAGTCTGGGAGCCAGGCCCGCGCGCTGGCTGCGTCCTCCCAGGCAGGAAGGTGAAAGATGACCCATTCCTCATGCGGGAGGCGCGCTGGCGAGAACCAGGCTGCCCTTTGCTAAGCGCGCATCCCTCACGCGGGGAATCCTCATTTTTCAATCATGCTCGTGCTTCAGCCGGCTTCCCCTTGACGTCACTCCTTCAGCATCGTCTCTCCGTCGAAGAGATACTTTTAACCATTTACTGCCCTGACCGTGGCCTCCCTGCTGGGCTTGTGCCCTGAGCCCATGGAAGGCCGACTCCCAGTTCGCAGGATGCTCAAGCGCACTCGCAAAGCCCTGACCCACCTCCGCACCATCTCCTGATGGAGGCAAGGCGGCCTGGCAGGTGCCGGACAGCGCACCACTTGCCACCCCAGGGTCAGCTGTGCTTCCTGGGACCTCTGTCCCCTGCCTATTTTGGCAACAGAATCACAAAACCTCTGTTGGTTGAGAGGCGAAACTGGATGGAACGTGTGGAAGTATGGGGCCAACTGGCAATATCCATTACTGGTCTAGAAATTTCCTGGTAATTTTCCCAGGCAGGTGGGTACTAGAGTGAGGAGAGGGAGGTTCTCACCTTGGATACAGGCTTTTAGGGAATGCCAAGAAACTCAATAATCAATACATAATATTTTTAAAAATCAAAATGAATGCAGCTCAGTGTGTTGTGTCAAACCCTACTGGAACTTCAGGCAAGAGGGAGGATCAATGAAGCCACCCCCTTTATTTAGAAAACAAAATTGATATTGCATGCCTAGTAGATTTTTTGCATTCATTTTTATTTTTAATATTATATTAAAGTATTGTAAGTCTTGATTGACGAGTTTTTTGGAGCTCGTTAAAGTTTGTACCCCGGCCAGGCACGGTGGCTCACGCCTGTAATCCCAACACTTTGGGAGGCCGAGGCAGGCGGATCACCTGAGATCAGGAGACCAGCCTGGCCAATATGGCAAAACCCCGTCTGTACTAAAAATACAAAAATTAACCGGGCGTGGTGGCACGTGCCTGTAATCCCAGCTACTTGGGAGGCTGAGGCGGGAGAATTGCTTGAACCTGGGAAACGGAGGTTGTGATGAGCCGAGATCGCACCACTGCATTCCAGCCTGGGTGATAGAGCAAGACTCTGTCTCAAATAAATGAATAAATAAAGTGTGTGCCCCAGGAAAGTACCTCACTCCTCTCAGCCTAGCCTGAGCTCTGACTCCCTGTCTGCAAGAAGGCTTGCTAGCTAAGTGCAATCAAACTGCTAAAAAAGAGCTCACCCTGATTTCTGAGGTCAGCCCTTTACTCAGATGTTTCTCAAGAGCTGCATTTATTTTTGTTCTTTCGCAAGCACCTTATACTTCTGAAGACTGTACAAAGTTTTACCAACTACAACAGCCACCAACAATGGTTTTCCTGATTTTCTTAGAAAACAGAATGCCTGTTCTTTGCCTAGACCTTTCATTACAGTGAGATCTCTTCTGTACTGGTTATTTGCTAATGCTTGTACTTACTATGTTAATTTCTTCCATACACATATCACTCAAGAGAATATAGCCGGTGTGAAATTAAGCAGCATGAAGAGGTCTGTTGGCATAAGTAGCATCCAAACAGGCAGCTCCTGTGATTTTATGGCAATTACTTCCTTGTCAGCAGAGCTTGGCTGCATTGTGGGAGGCAAGGCCACTAGATAGTGCAGGGAACTGGTTTCTGGCCCCCATGTGGTCACCTGTCAGTAGACCTTGGGCCATACCTCCCACCTGTCCATTCCCAGCTCCTCCTGAACCAGTCCCCTCTGTGTCCCCAGCATGTTCCCTCAGCCTGCCCCCTCCAGCCACGGCTGCCCCCTCCAGCCACGGCTGCCTCCTCTAGGGGCATGCAGGCTTTGGTGGCAGCAACTCCATTGGTCTGCACCAAACACCTCTGGCTTCCTGACCCAGGCTGCCCGAGAGAAGCTGCATGGTGCACCCCCCAAGAGAGTGGGGAGGTCACACTCTCAGGCCACCTTTGGCCAGTGGGAGCCAAATGGAGAAATAGCTTCCTCCTTTATCCCAAAAGACTGTTCTGAGACACTTTTCATGAGACATCCAGAAGACTCTGGCTGTATCCTGCCCCAGTTGCCATAGGAGTGGCTGGCGCCATCATGCATGCTTGCCTGTGGGTCCTTTTCTCTCTCTCATTTCCCGTGCCCGACTCTCTGCTCCCTGGGATCGCTTCCCAAATGCCCCACTGAGGCTATAAAAGGATGTTTCCTAGCCAATTTCTTCATGGGTTGCTAGTGCTAAAACTGGGGTCACATGCCATTCGTGTGTTTTTTTAATATTTGAACTCTACAATAAAATGTTATTCATTCTTATAATCTACACATTTTTCACCAATCAAGTTTTTCATTATTACATTATTCCAATAATTTTTGACAATCATGGAACAAAACATTTTCCTGTGCCACACAATTTGCCTTGTATGCAGCCTTGTATATGATGCAAATCTTTTAGGATCATGCATAAGCTTGGCTAAACCAAAGGCAGCTGGAGTGAGGTTGTTGTTTTTCTCTGAATCTGAATTTTCTGCTGGGTCATTTGTGCAGGAAACTTGTAGGCTGGGTTTTCCCTTTCCCAATGTTAATAAAGTCATATTGGCCATTTTTTGACTAATCATTGCCCTATAAGTGGTTTGATTATTGATCATATGGTTAGATTGTAAGTTTGTCTCTCTGTACATTTCATCATTGAATTCCTTCAGATTACAATATAATAATACCTGATGACAGTTATGACTCAATAAATATTGATTAATTGATTCATTGAATAAGCAAATAAAAACTTGTGAAGAGCAAAATTAAGGGTTAAAGAAAACACTAGAATCATGGCTAGGTCTTAATAAATTGATATGAATGAGAGAAGGTCTTAAATAACTAAAACAGGACAATGAATTAGAATATATTATTTACTAAATATTTTCATAGCATATAGTAAGAAAATAAATCATTAAGTTATTTTCAGTAGTTTAGAGAACAGAATTAATTTGTATCCAAGTTATTTAAATAACATTTGAAATATGCCATAAAATCTTACCAGATACTTTAAAATGTAGGCAGTCATTCATTTCTCCTACTATACAATTGGAAGGAATGCCTGAGCGCTTTCTATCTCACAGGAACTGTATCTAGTGTGCCTCTTCCTTTTTTTCCTTTTTGTTCTAAGCTGGGTGAAGTGGGCAATGGTTTGTTTTGCCTGCTCTGCATCCATGCACCTTCACCTGAGTTTTTCCTGCATTTTCCCTTTGGCACCATTCATAAGCATTCCCTCATCCCCACCATGGGATAATCATGAGACACAGGTCTGCCCACCCCCAGCCCCAGTTACTGGTTCAGATGTAGACCTCTTTCCCATGTGGGGTCAATGAAAGGCTTCCCAGAGAGCTGATACACAGATGCTGAGACCACCGCGCTCTTTTCTCTCTCTCTTTTCCTCTGGCATCAAAGCCCTAAGGGCCACCCATGGGAGTCTGGAGCTGCCATGGTACCTGGCAAGCTGTGTGGAAGAAGTTTTATGCAGAATGAGGCCAGCCAGGCAGCAACTTAGAGGAGAGAGAGACAGAGAAGACCTAGAATGTTCTTTGACCCCTGGATCTAGCTGTGCAGAGCTAGGATTTTCAATCTCATGAACCAACTAATTTCTCTGGACTTCAGTTGAGTTTCTGTCACTTGCCATGAATAAGCCCAGCGAATACACATGGACATTGTTTCTAGGAAGAATACGCTGTCTCAGGTTAGAGTCACAAGTGTCCACAGCCTATATGACATTTGACCTAGTAATTTCTGTTGTAAACAGAAATCAGTTCTTCAAAGTCCCCTGATGCTAAAAGTTTTATTTCTTTTTGTGACTTTTTAATTGCTCATCAAAGAGCACCTTTCTTCTGCTTCACTGACCAAGTTTCTATGGCTGTGTTCTGCTTAGAAACTCTGAGCGGGGAGAAAGATTTAATGCTTAACTGATAGTCAATATAGATTTGTTTTCATTTCAAAGTTCATTGGAATAAAAATTACATCCTGTAATTAAACCTAAGGGAAACCTCATCAATAAAAATTAAAAATTAGTAAAAGCTATTTAGTAATAAAGAACTAGATATACATTTTTAAAAATTATCAAATTCAGTAACTGTATTTTGTGCTTCATATGCTTTTAAGAAACAAGACCAGAAGCATCTTGGATGGGACCATCTCGATTGGCATTGATCAGGTTCGATAGAACTAAGTCACATTTTGGGCCTAAACACTGTGAAAGCAAGGTCTAAGACTAGGAAGATACATCTTTAAATATAAATACATAAATTTTAATGTCTTTTAAACTAATTCACTTATTAATTCAACCAGAATTACACTGTGTCATTTATATGCCACTACCACCATT
The DNA here is from genome assembly GCF_007565055.1 of Rhinopithecus roxellana. Lineage (NCBI taxonomy): Eukaryota > Metazoa > Chordata > Mammalia > Primates > Cercopithecidae > Rhinopithecus > Rhinopithecus roxellana. Next base: position 49,391,492 of record NC_044559.1, read on the forward strand.
GGGGGAAAAATAGACCTGTTCCCTGTCCTCAAGGAACCTGCAATCTAGTGGGGAATAGAGAAAAAAATAAAAAAGCAAATACATACTATGAATACATTGAGATAAGTGTGGCCAGGCGCGGCGGCTGACAGCTGTAATCCCAGCACTTTGGGACGCCGAGGCAGGCGGATCACCTGAGGTCAGGAGTTCGAGACCGGCCTGGCCAACCTGGTGAAACCCCATCTCTACTAAAAATACAAAAATTAGCTGGTCGTGGTGGTGGGCGCCTGTAATCCCAGCTACTCAGGAGGCTAAGTCAAGAGAATCACTTGAACCCAGGAGGCAGAAGTTGCAGTGAGTTGAGATCACACCATTGCACTCCAGCCTGGCAACTGAGCGAGACTCCTTCTCAAGGGGGAAAAAAAAATTGAGATAAGTGATAAGTGCAACACAGGGGAAAAAGAGTGTTTTAAGCGAATAATGAAGCTACCTGCTTTCCATGGGGTTGGTGTAGATTTCCTGCTCTATCATTTTCCCAGGAGATGCATTATTTCTCTTAGTATCCGTCCTTCCAAAGTCAAGCATATCTAAAAATCAAACCATAAACATAGCCTGGTTTGAATGCAAATGGACACACAGTGGAGCCTGATAAACTCTCGTGGTCCATCATGAATTTCTTATGAGGGGTGGCAAACGAGACAGTCTCCCGCGTGGAGAGGGCCTTGAAACCAGCACAGTACATACCTGGAGCCCTCTTCAATTCCCACACCTGTCATTTACTATTTGTGCGGACTTCAACAAGCGACCTATCCTGCCTGTTTTCCCATCTGTAAAAATGGGTGTTATCCTAATGGTGCCCAACTGGTAGGGCCATTGCAGACAAGAAATGATGCTGGGCGAGGAAGCTTCCCTGGAAGCACTGGGCTGCAGGAGGGGCTACCAAAGAGTGCAAGAGCTAACCATGCAGCCCGGCCCCGGGGAAGCTCTCTGGAAAGGGAGAACAGTTTTGCACAAACTAGAATCGTGAGGTCCTTCCTTCAGCCCCGTGGCTCCTGGAAAGCGTCGTGGTCCCGAAAAGCTGGCAGAGTGAAGCGGCTCCCAGCTCTTAGCCGGCCTGTCGGAGCCTCCTGTGCCTGTCAGCGCCCTTGCCTCTTAGCACATGTTTTCAAGGTCATCTCCGAACACCGGCTGCCAGTTGCCCAATCAATAGAAGCAACATCACACTCTTTCCTTAAAAAGGGAAAAACAAAGCTGCTTTCGATAAAGCCTCATCATCCTATAGCTTCTCCGAGAACCCACAGCAGCCACTCCAGTCCAGATGTGCTAAATTGTCAGGGCCACGGCAGGGTCAAAATGGGCTTTGATGCTCTCTAGCACGTGCACAGAATGGGATTGTAACGTGTTCTGCAAAAGGAAAAGCCATGGCTGGAGAACCTACATGCTCTGGGAGATGCTATCACTGACAATTCCAGAAACATTTTCTCCTTGTATGAAATGAAGGTGCTGAGAATAAAATACAATTTCTTTTTAAAGCAAGCACTGCCTGCCTTAACGCCTGACTTCTAGGGAAGGGCACAACTCAGGTCTGGGCTGGCTAGTCCTGCTGGTTAGAAAAAGACCCTGCCCAGCCTCTTGGTTGAGAGAGAAGAGGCTGCAGGATACCGTCAGGAAAGAGAAAGGAAAACACAAAGAGCTTATCCGTTCTGCCAACCCAACTGGCAGCAGCGGGGGAGTGGCCAAGACTGGGGTGGGAGAATGGGCAGTGAGGAAAGAACAGGGTCATACAGTGGGGCTGTGACCAGGCAGAGAAGGGCCAAAATACAGTAGCAAACAGTGCCTACGGGGAGGCCCAGATAGCAACACAGTCCGCATGTTTGGGGGGATGTCAGATGCATCCTGAGAATGATGAGGCCAGGAGTCCATACGAAAATGCATCCAGTACTACGGTGGCTTAGAATCTCTCTCTGTTTCCCCAAAACCTTCACTAAAGCTGGTTACACACACAGCCTTGGGTTAGAAGAACCCCGGGGAAATGAAGGACGGACGAGTTATCCTGCAGGGAGTGAGGGTGATGGGAAGGGGAGCACTCAAGAACTTGGTGGGAGTAGAGTCAGCTCAAGAGGTGACCCACAGTGACGCAAACACCCAAGAATCCTTCAAGATGCGGTGGGGCGGCCGGGCATGGTGGCTCACGCCTGTAATCCCAGCACTTTTGGAGGGTGAGGCAGGCGGATCACTTGAGACCAGGAATTTAAGACCAGCCTGGCTAACATGGCAAAACTCCAACTCTACTAAAAATACAAAAAATAACTAGGTGTGGTGGTGCATGCCTGTAGTCCCAGCTACTTGGGAGGCTGAGACAGGAGAATTGCATGAACCCAGGAGGCAGAGGCTGCAGTGACCTGAAATTGTGCCACTACACTCCAGCCTGGGTGACAGAGTGAGACGTCTTAAAAAAAAAAAAAAAAAAAAAAGATGAGGTGGAATGACGAATTACCCGTTACCCATCATCCTTGGAATAGGAGATCCGGTCTTTTTCACTGTAAATCTTAAATGACAGAGTAATCTAAGAAGTTTGGAGCACTGGAGAAGCCCAAGCTACAGTTCCACAAATGACATAAGTCACATGCATATATCCAACTTCCTGTTTTCTGACATTTCTATGGTGAGCGGAAGTCGTCGTGTCTCACATTAACTTTGTTGTGTACAAATGTTGTGTGGAAGTCCATTCTGTGTGCCTTTCCACGTGTCAAGAGTGATAAGGAAGTTATTTATAACACTTTGGAATGATGAGGGACATGAAGAATGATGGCTTCCCTCCCGTGTTCCCTCTTTGCAGCTGCTCTGAGTGTGCCGAGCCTCCTCTCTGCTGCAGAGAGTCAGCCACCATAGACTGTGGGACTGCACATCCGGCAAAGAAGGAGCAGGGACTCCTGGAGGAAGAGGACATCCTCATCTGCCCAGTGATTAAGCCATGCTGTTTATAGAGAAATACTTCTTCCCTGGGTGAGAAGGAGTCGGAATGAGGCTTGACTCCCTTTCTGAAAGACAGATTGGCTTTCTACCAGGTTATCCAAATGAAGAATTCCATTTCTGAAGCACCTTATGCTTGGCTCCTACCTAGAGGGACCCCAGTTCTCAGCGCTGTGCTCACATCTTTGTGGAAGTATATGGGGCTCTTTCCTGGCATAAAACAGATGTTGGAATAAAGTGAGCCTGAGTGGGCATATCTGGGAAAAGGAAGTCAGTCAAGGAAAGTTGTGTATTTTCTAAATGAAGGTGCGTTGTTCCCCGTTGTTTAAAGGCAGCTGTAAGAACGGGCTGCTGAGGGCCATCCGACCCCAGGGAGCGACTGGCTTACCCAACAAGTGGACGTGACAACACGTAAGAACGGTGTTCCTTTGTCTCTAGTTGATCGCCTGAATAAAAGGAATGGCCTCAAATGTTTCTGGAAAGTGATTGTACGTGCTACAAGTTCTTCAAGTCCTGGAAACTCCTGAATAAAGAATTACCTAAGCCTATGAGAGCATTTGGCCCAAACCATGTTACCAGTCCTGAAAAGAAAATGTACAATGAAACAGCTTAAGTCAGAGTTGTGAGTAAACACACCTATTCTTTTGAGATTCTGTCTTGATGATCAAGGGTTACGCTGGTTAAAAGAAAATGAAGCCAAATAAGGGCAGATGGAAATATCAAAGAAGACATTGATAAACTGATAGAAATATCTCTAGGATGAAAAATGCTGGAGGAGGATGGTCTCTTGGTCACGGGAACTTCATTGCCATTAACTATGGTGAAAAAGAAAAAAGACAAAATTAGAATTGAACCTCATAATATCCTCTCTGCCTTGCAGAGATAATTTACTTTTTTCTAAAATAATTTGTCTTCATCATTTTTCACCACTAAAAATAATAATTTTTAAAGTAAATATGAAGAGTAAAAACTGGACTTTCAGTTAACTATGGCGGACGAAACACACTTGTTTATCTCCATTTCTTCCTGAAATGCCACAAAAATGATAGTAATGGAATTAGAAAAAGTCATAAACTCATAAGGACAAAGCAACAGGATAGGGGATGATAGTCAACAAGAAAAGACACCAAGTTTTGGGTGCTAGAAAGCAGATGGATGAGTGTATATACTGAGAATAGTCCAAACAGCTGAAACTACCTTCCTAATAGTAATGAAGTCAATTTATGCTACAAAACTCCAGAAAGGCTGAGATTTGGAGGTACTTGGTACCTCTGCAGGCATCAGTACAATGATTGGAAAACCAGAAGCAATTGGAAACCTATACAAAGAGTCCTTAAAATAAAATAATAATAATAATAATAATAATAATAAATAATAACAGGCCTTAGACTCCAAATGCTCCTCCCACAACCAGGCTGCCCAGGAACTGTTCCCCACCCCAACCTTGGCAGAAGACAGACAGAAGATTGTTCCCTGGGAGGCTGAATCTGAAACTGTCTAGACTTGAGGACACCAGGCCACTGGAAGGTCAAAGTGAGGTGCCATATTGAAAGCAGGAAATTGAGAGTCTTAGTACTGAATGCCGAGATTCCTAGTTTGCTTCTCCTCTCAGCTCTAAGAACTTTACAGCCTCCAGATAAGCATTTGGGGAATTTTCCTCTGAAGAAATTGGCCCACCCAGAAGAGACTCTCTGAGCTGAATTATGCCCCACCATATGGCATCAGTGTTGCCTGAATACTGGATGGCAAGGCTACCAGTCAAGAAGCCTACATTTCTAGGAAATTGTATAGTGCCTTGGACCCAACAGCTAACAGTCTCCATGTATTTGAGAAAAGCCATTAATCTGAAAGACTGAGGTCAAAATAAATGAACAGTGTGAGACAAAGAACTTTTAGGAAACAGACACAATGAAGTGAACAGAAGAAAATGTCAAATAAATATTCAATTAATATTCTGAGATGAGAGCCTTTTGCATTCATGAAACAAGAATTTAAGACTTTTTTTTTTAAAAAGGGAATATTCAGAAACTAAAGAGTTCTCACAAATGAAAAACATAGTAAAAAATGTTTTTTAATGCAATAGGAGATTTAGAAGGTAAAATTGAGGAAATCTCCAAGAAAGTAGGACAAAATGTTAAAGAGATGGTTAAAGAGATGAAAAATAGGAGGAAAAAAGATAAGAAGCTTAAGAGGATTAATCAAGGAGGTCTAATATTTGAATGGTAGGAGTGTTGCAAAGAGAAAGCAAAGCAGATGAGTAGGAGATAATGAAGAAATATTGTTTTCTAAAAATGTCCTTAGAGCTAAAGGCCATTGGTCACTAGATTTAAGCTCACCAAATTTATAGTCCAATGAAAATAAATAGTCTCACATTGAAGCACATTATTATAAGATTTTAGGACACCAAGAATAAAAGGGAGATTCTAAATGTTTTCTGCAATGATGAGGAGGATATAAGTCACATACCAAAAAAGAAAAAAGAATGAGGGTTCTCCCCAGGAACCCGGGAAGCAAGGTGACCATGGAGCAGAGCCTCAAAATTCTAAAGCAAGATCACTTACCATCTAGACTTCTACACCCAACGAAGTATGAGGCATTGTTGTCATGTGTGAGTGCAGAATCAACATTTTCAGGTATGCAAGGTCTCAAAAGCTTGTCTCACAGAGACCTTTTCCTAGAATGTTACTAGAAAACTGAAGCAAGAGAGGAGAGGACTCTGAGAAGGATGCCTACCATTAACAAATGGAAATGATTAATCGCCTGACGTGTGACTGTGCTAAGAGAAGTTTTATACCCCCGGCAAATATTTGGAGTATAAAGCAAATAGAAAATTAAGCAAATTAAAGAATGAAGCAATTACTAACTACAAGAAAAAAAGGTTTTCAATAAAACAAATGTAATGAAAGTAAATAGTTCTGCACCATATTAGCAGTCATGATAATGTGAACCCTGAGTATTGCTTTAATCTGCTTTACCTTTATAGAGTAAAGCAGTAACTTTTATAGTACCTTTACCAGAAGAGGGGTTTTTCTTCTATGAAGTACAGGTGGAACTCATTACTTTATATTAGGAAAAAAGATAAAAAATAAATTCTGGAAAAATGATTTGACAGGCAACCTTTTTTCTCAAGGGGAGCACAGTTTTCCTTCTAATGAGACCCTGGCTTTTGAGGGTTGAATCGAGCAACAGTACATGTATTTTCTGGGATGTCAGAGCTTCTAGGTTAGGGTTCAGCTTTTGGTTGTGGCCTCACTTGTTCTGAGTTGTAGGTTTCCTGCCTTGTCAAGTCCACATTTAGACCGCATTTGCCTAACTGATGAAAGAATCAAATTATGTACACTGTCCATTGTCCCTTCATTTGCTAGGATAAGGGTTTGGCTGCTTTAAGAGATAAATAAAATAAGAGTCCAGGTGAGGTGGTGCAGGGTGAAGGTGGTGGTCTCGTGGTACAGGGACCCAGGCCCTTCTCTCTTGTCCCTTCCATCTCTAGAGGCCATATTGTGCAGCAGTTAAGAGCATAGGCTCTGAAGCCAGGCTGCCTGGATGAAAGTCTCTACTCTGCCATTTACTCTGTGCCTCAGTTTCCTCATCTGTAATATGGACATAATAGTAGTGCCAGCTTCATAAAGCTGTGAGATCTCAGGTGTAAAGCACTCTGACTGAGCAGTGCCTGGCAGACAGGAAGTGCTGCATAGGTGGTGGCAATCACTAATCCACCTGAGGTCTGCCCTCTTCACCGGTCCAAGATGCCTCCTCACCATGCACCTATGGCAACTAGCAGCTAGAACCTAACCTCTCTCTTACAGTTACAACAGGAAATCATTTGCATCCAATCAGTTGGAACTTAACGACATGGCCTCAGCAAGTTGCAAGGCCAGACGAAAATGTAACCTTCTGTCTAGGCACTCAAGTGCTCCTAAAAATCTCATCACTCCAGCACTTTCCTGGCTAACATGGTGAAACTCTGTCTCTACTAAAAAACACAAAAATTAGTCAGACGTGGTGGCAGGCGCCTGTAGTCCCAGCTACTCGAGAGGCTGAGGCAGGGGAATGGTGTGAACCTGGGAGGCGGAGCTTGCAGTGAGCCGAGATCACGCCACTGCACTCCAACCTGGGAGACAGAGAGAGACTCTGTTTCAAAAAAACTCATCACTGGGAAAAGAGTTGGCAAAGGGTATTGGAGGACAGCTAGCACTCTTTGTCACCATACCTGTTAGGTGTGTCCCAAGTCCTCAATTTATATCTGTAAGTCAAAAGACAAATAGGTCTAAGCATTGACCTACTAATGCATTCATAATGTGTCCTACATTAAAATGAGGTTGTATTTAATTTTGCTTGTTATGCCTTGATTTTTACTCAACTCAGAGATTAATTCTCATCAACTCTGTTAAAAACAAGGTAGAAGACAACTCCTACGATGGAACTAGGTGCAAAACATCACTTACATTTTTATCTAGTTTTATCACAGTGAGTTCTGCTACATTTTTTATTTTTAAAAGGTGGGCATTAGATTCTAGGAGACAAGCAATTCTAGTTTTATCAACACAGCTATGGGATGTTGGAACTACCAAAGCAGAAATCTCATATAGAAACCGTGTACATCATTCGCCATGACTAACTTTTCTGTCTTGTGGAATTGAAAGTTATAAGAATGGCTTTCTTTAAAGCAATATAGAAACTTTTTTTTATTGCAAACAGCTAAATAAAGGCTGCCAAAAACAATAGGTTCATTTTTTACTGCAGATCTTCAAATTATAGGAAACTTGTCTCTTGGCCAATTTGGGCTGGCTTGGAGCCAAAATAGATGTCTCCATTCTCATCCTCACCCTTATACTTATTGTGGGCAAGATAAAAACCCTTAATTTTAAAAACTCGAGCCAAGTGTTGGGTAAGAAGCAGAGTGACTCCCTTAACTACGCTGGTCCTGAAAAAAAAATCATATTACTTTATACCAGTTCTTTTTTTTTTTTTTTTTTTTTTCAGATTTTAGAAACTGAGTACTGAGAACAAGAAAATTTAACAAAAGGGAAATTCAAATATTTTGATGGTCTATTATAAATCAAGTTTTAATAACTAGAGGTATATACAAGTACAATTGATCAATGAGAAATACTCACTGGTTAAATACTTCTGATCAAGTCCTTTTCTCTAGGTGAGCTGGCCCTGAGAAAATCAGCAGGCATCTTTCCATTTCAAAGCACAAAAGGCTTCTCTTCTGTTTTTAGCCATGTCACCCTCCCACCTTTTTTTAATTAACAAGATTTGAGATCATTTGGCAAATTGTAACCATTAAAGTGAATATCGTGATTGGATGATGTTTTATCGCTGGAAAAATAAATCTCACTGCTTTTCTCCCTGTGTACTTCATAAATGTCACTTCCTCTTCATTTCATATTTATCTTGCTTTCAAAATCCATTATGCAATTGTCATTTCATTGAAATCAAAAGCTGTCTCTTAATTACATAAGAATGGATTATATATCAGTTCTTAATCTCTCTATATGTTTCTTTTATAATGATTATAGCTAAATGTCTATTTTTATACACAAAAGACCAAAGTGGACTTTACCGGGTTAAAATTAAGACTTGCAAAATTCTGAAGCCTAGAAGACAAAACAAAGCAATATACAATGCATCTAGTTTGTGATAATAATGTGATCTTGTACTGATGAAATAATGCAAAGCTTGTTAAGTCAATGGCTTTGGAGAAGACAATGGAAGCTGCATTTCCTCCTTCGACTGAGTTAAATTTAGCACGGAAAGGTAAGCCATACTTCCAACAGGAATTAGAAAACACTGCAGTTGGTGATGTTACAGGGAGGATCCTCTTGCAACCTAACTTGCAATAAATGGATCTTCATAAGACTCGAGTCTGCTGCATATCCTGGTAATTAATCATACAGAGGCACCAACCCTTAAGTATTAAACACTCTCTAAATGGGAAAAAAATTGCTGTATTGCTAAGCACTAGGACTTGATTCATTTAGTATTAACTTTCAGTCTTTATTAAAGTGGCTTTAATTTTATTTGTGTGATGTTAGTGCATTTCTGGAAAAATAAACACCAAGGGTTTTTAGCTGATTGTACATGATACGCTCCTGATTCAAATTGTAAGCTGCATGCTATTTTCCAGGAGAAATAAAGATCCCCATTCTTTAAAGCTTATTTTTAAAAACACGCCATAACGGTAAGTTGCATTTCAATATCCTGTGAAAAGTGTGTACTGAGGACAGCACAGTGGCAGGCACTGGGCTGGGAACAGAACCCGCAATGATGCTCAGGGGCGGGCACTTGGTCCAGGTTGCCCACAGCCTACATGGGAGGCAGGAGAGGACCCCAGTAACTGTCGTCCGACACAATCGAGGCTGTGCAGACACAGTAGACAGATCTGTTTTACTGGAAGGATCCAGGGCAGGTTCCCATAGGAAGCACACTTTAGTTCAGCTGTGAAGAGTAAGCAGGAGTTTAGTGCCGGGGCAGGGCTGCTGGGGGAGCACCCTCAGGATGGGAGTACCCTCAGGATGGTTGGGGGGGGGTGGGCAGAGCATCTCATGGCATAGTGTGGGCTGCACTGAAGACACAAGCCAACACACAGGCCGCTTGTGGTCTAGCAGCCATTGTCTCCAGCATCCCTGCACTCAGCAGAACCGAGGCCAGCCCTGGTAGATCCAGATTCCTGGGGAAACATGAAAGCTCCTGGCCCCAACCCTGGCAACTTTCCAGCAGCCCCTAGACAGTCTGGCTCACCGTCTAGAGCCCTGCCTGCGACCTTGTGTTGGGGAGTTGTGGTTCTGGTTGGCTCCAGACGTAGCCCTTTTCCCAAAGGAGGACTGGAAGCCAATCCAGAGCCAGCCAGTCCTGGAGCCTCTCGGGGCTGGGCCCCAGCAGGTGTCTGCAGAACCTGCACTGTCAAGCGCTCCCAAATGAAGAGGGTCACTGGGCTCCGGGGCCCCTGAAGTCTTTCCTCACTCCACCTGCACTCCCATCCCCTGGAGCCATCAGCCCCCAGAGCCCTCAGGTTAGACCACTGCCCATCAGGAGCTTACTTGAGACACTGAGAGACTGCCCTCCTCCACTTTTGGGCACAGATGACTCCAGAGATGTCCATGAACCTGACTTGGTGCTAGACCCAGGGGCAGATGCCAGGGAGATTGCGACACATCGGCCGGTCGGTTGGGAAGTCACATACAGAGAGAGCATCTTTGGGTTTGCTCTAAGCTCCCTCCTCTCCCCCCTGCCCTTCCCTTCCTCCCTGGGTGACCATAAATGTTCGCGTGTTATCTATTGATGATTATAATCACACGAAGTCAGGACAGATGGGCTCCACTCCTCGGCTCACAGCCATAAAGTTTACAAACTCGCCATGGCCGGGGGATAAATTACCATTGCTGATCTCTCGCTCATTTACACAGAGCATTTTTCTTCAAGATGGCTATTTTTCCTTTCAATCATCTCGCCAAAGTTTTTTTTTATTTTTATTTTTTTTTTTTACCAACTTGATTTTATAGAACATGAGAAATATTGGGAAGTTGAAGAGCAGGTTAGAAACCATCATCATAAGTGATTAGGCAAAAAGGATATTTCTGAACACAGAAAGGAAGCCCAGTTTCTCATCCTTTATAATCCCACGGGACCACTGAGCAACTGTGTATTCCCACTGGGTCATGGGCAGTGAGAAATGGGCCCCCAGTGGTTTATTTAAAAGTGTATTGTCGAAGATAATGGTGCTCAGATGAAGTTTTTAGGCTCCTTGATGACTGCTGTTGTTCCATGGACTAATTATGTCTACCTTTGATTCATTAATGTTGCCCAATCAAGCTCCTCATATGGGATGATATTTCTGGTGGTTATTTTCCAGATTTTCCCCCTACAATGGTACCAGTGGGTATTGTGTAACACTATAGAAAAGGAATGATTAATTCAAAGTTCAGGTGCAAGACAGGGTCAGAAAAGAAATGTTCCTGGATAGAGTGAGCATTTCAAGATGAATTTGTGACTTGAAACATCATTTTATGATGCATTTTCTATTTTGTTATCAGGGGAAGCCTGATGGCTGACACGCGAATGATCGCAGCATTTTTGGTGCCATGTTCTGTGATAGGCTTTTCATAAAAATTAGCTGACATTGTCATGAGCACACAAGTAAATTTATAGCTTTCATACTGGACTGCCATTCCCAGAGCAATTTCCAATCACTTGGGCTTTTTATTAAGTTTATTGTACTTTTATTGTTCAGTGGAGTGTAAGCAGTGAGATTACAAATAAATGTAAGTTCCACTGGATATGAAGTGGAGCTTGTAGAATTAGGAGAGAAGGGGGTGAAGGAAGCCACACAGTAATTTGAATCACTGGTGATAGGAAACACCACCCACTGATGTTTCCTGTCACTTGCTTCTATACAGAAGTTTAGGACATTGACATTCCATTCACATTCAGGTTTTCCCGGAAAGCCCTCCTAGGAGAAGTCTTTGTGGAAAACTTGGTACTGCACATCACTCTGTAATGCAAAGAAAATGCATCCTGCTGTCACTCCTCTGGGTTCCTTTTCTGTTTGTTGCTGTGGCTTCCTGCTTGCTCCCTCACCTGCTAGGTGTGTCATGCTGGCACTGTGAACATTCCCCTCCAAACTGGTGAGGACCCTGTTAGGAAGCATGACTGGTCAGCGTGCTTGTGCACCCCACAATGACCAGCTTCCTTCCCGTGCTTTCATTTAGTACTGAAGACACTGGGCCAGTTAACTTTCCATTATGCTTTTGTGTTTCCCCAAAGAAAGGGTTCATAATCACTAAAGTTCTACTGTTGGGTTTTTTTTTTTTTCAGCTGTTGATTGAAAGTTGTTAGTTAAGGTGTGTCAGGGTTCTCTAGAGGGACAGAACTAATAGGATAGGTGTATATATAAAGGGTTTATTATATAAAGTGTATATATAAAGGTTTATTAAGGAGTATTGACTCACACGATCACAAATTGAGGTCCCACATTAGGCCATCTGCAAGCTGTGGAGCAAGGAAGCCAGTCAGAATCCCAAAGCTGAATAACTTGGAGTCCAATGTTCGAGGGCAGGAAGCATCCAGCATGGGAGAAAGACATAGGCTGGGAGGCTAGGTCCATCTAGTTTCTTCACATTCTTCTGCTTGCTTTTATTCTGACCACACTGGCAGCTGATTAGATGGTGCCCACCCAGGGTGGATCTTCCTTTCCCACCTCACTGACTCCAATGTTAATCTCCTTTGGCAACACCCACACAGACACACCGAGGAACATTACTTCGCATCTTTCAATCCAATCAAGTTGACACTCAGTATTCACCATCACACAGGGTGAGAACAGAGATTGGAAGGGAGGGGGAACCCTGTGCCTGTACAACCCGTCAATATTCACCAACACACAGGGTGAGAACAGAGATTGGAAGAGACGAGGAACCCTGTGCCTGTACAACCCTTCAATATTCACCAAGACACAGGGTGAGAACAGAGATTGGAAGGGAGGGGGAACCCTGGGCCTGTACAACCCTTCAATATTCACCAACACACAGGGTGAGAACAGAGATTGGAAGGGAGGGGGAACCCTGGGCCTGTACAACCCTTCAATATTCACCAACACACAGGGTGAGAACAGAGATTGGAAGAGACGAGGAACCCTGTGCCTGTATAACCCTTCAATATTCACCAACACACAGGGTGAGAACAGAGATTGGAAGAGACGAGGAACCCTGTGCCTTAACAACCCTTCAATATTCACCAACACACAGGGTGAGAACAGAGATTGGAAGAGACGAGGAACCCTGTGCCTGTACAACCCTTCTCCTATCTTAGAGGTCCAGAAGTTGCTATCCTGCCTTTTGTTGTTGTGTGTTAGGAAGGTGACCTTTTAATTGTAGTGGGCATCTGTGTGCAGACACTATGGGTCACCACTCCCCGCCCCCTTACTTCCTAACAGACTCCAGCTTTTGTCTTCAACTCCAGGGGATGAATCATAATTGGCCCAAACCAATCATCTCAATGTTCTTCCCCATTTTCCTAGTCTCCCTTGTTATTAAAAGTGGCCAGGAAACCTAATTCCAGGCAACAAGATTTACACAAAAGTGTGCGGTGGGGTATGGAGCTAATTGTTTCTGGGACAGCTTCCCTGATTAAAGGGGACTTTTGATGATAGCACACTTCTTTTTCCTCTTCCTCACCTTTTCTGCCTTAAACCTGGAGTCTGTCTGGAGCTGTGGCAGCCATCTTGCAATCACGAGGCAACAAGCCTCAGGACAAAAGCTGGCACACCAAGAGTGGGGGACTGAAAATATTAAACAGACCCGGCCGTGATGGCATTGGTAAGCAGGGGGACTAACACTGGCCTTGCCTCCCCACACATTCTATGGGAAAACCAAAGCCTCTGTTTAGGGCCAGCTGTCATTGGTCAGGTATTCCATGTCTGGCAGCCAAATGTGTTCAGCATCAGCCTCATCTAGGGAGCTCATTAGAATGCAAATAGCCAGGCTCACTCCCAGAAATTCCCTCCCAATATGACTATGATCAGGCCTGGGAGCCAGCACAAGCATCCCCAGTCATTTTTATGCAGGTCATCCTCAAAATACTCTTAGACACAAAGTACTCTTGGAGCACACAAACGGTAGCAACGGGAGGGTAAAGGGAAGCAGTCTGCCAGGGCGACAGGAACCAACCACGTGTTTCCCAGAATTTTTGTTCTCCCCAACCCCCTTCTCAAACCTACCAGGCAACACCTGTTGTTCTTGAGCAGCAAACTTAGAATACAAGGAAAATAAAACCACTCCCACCAAGGATAAGGATGCCCTGACGGAAGGATGCTCTGATGCTTCTTAGGAAGGTCTGGTGTCTTCATCCATCTTCCCACCTCACCTGGGTGTTGATTCCACAAGGTCATCTCCAGCATGTTGTGAACGTGACTGCTCTGGAGAACATCAGCCTCACCCTATCCTCATTACAGCCAGCAGTCAGATCCTCTACCACCCAGCCCCAGAGGACCCCCAGCCTCAGTCCTTCCAGTGAAAGGCAGCAGCGTCTTGTTAGTTCAAGATGGGGGTCCCAGGATGTCGCAGCCCAACAACCCTGCTGCTTCGGCAGTGATTGTAGACCACATCCTGGCTGCCCCTTGCAGAAAAGTAGGACTGGAACATCACTGGTAGGCATGGAAGAGCTGGGCTCCAGGGAGAGCGCAAGGAAGGGCCAAGAAGAAGCTGTGGGGAGACCAGAAGTCCAAAATGACACTTAGCCTCCACCAGTCACAGCTTGAGGTCAGAGAAAAAGGAACAGACAAGCCCCAGCCCTGCAGAGCCATGGGCAGCACTGGAGTCCCCAGCAGTGCTGACAGAATGGCAGCTTCCTCGTTCCACCCAGACAGCCCCACTGGATCAGCTCCCTGGAGGTAGGGCCCAAGAATCTGCATTCTCTGCAAGTTGCCTACGTGACCACACCTAGACATTCCTCAGATTTGTTTGGGGGCTCATTTTTCCCCACTCCCCGTGACATTGGGGTCAGAGCTGCCTTTGAATTCCAACTGGGACACTTCTAAGCCTGTGGCTGTGAGACACTGTGGCATCCCTGACTAGGATTTGTAGACAATGGGATAATCATGGTACCTGCTCTACCTACAGCCCTTAGGAGAATCAAATGAGACTGTAGACATAGCATACTTAACACAATGGTGCAAAGAAACACAGAGAGCATTCAGCACGTGCTAATCACTTTTATGCCATTGATATCATCTTCTGGGTGCCTCCATCCCACTGGCACCCCCTGTTTACCTAGACTTCAAGATGATGAAATATGAAAAGTTCAGTTCTCTCAGCTAGCCAGTTCACAGAAAGGGTGATCTGAGAAAATAGTTCTGATTCAGATGTTAACAAGAGCCCTAGTTCCCCTGTTTTATACAAGGGAAGCAGCATGGTTTTGGATCCTTGTCCAGGAGCTGTAGAGGAAGCCCTTGCTTAGCTCCCTACCTTCGGGACCTGCCCAGCACCTAGGATGACAGTTCCTGGCAGCAGAGGAAGGGAAAGCAGAGGAAGGCCCAGAAGCCCCTTCAAAGAAACCCCTCCTGAGATGCTGGAGGGGAGAGGACCCCAGGAGGGCACTGGGTGTTCAGTGCCAGTAAACCAACACAGTGATGCCTGCATCCCACAGCCACGGGAAGTGGCATTTTCAGCAGGTCTGCAGCGGAAGAACAAGTGGGATGATGGAAAGAAAACAGGGCCCACTTAGCACTTCTCAAAATTCCCTAGATGTGGAAGGTGCTCTGCCTGAATACAACTTTCTTTAAACCCATATATTTGTCTTGTAGTAAAAATGGACATTCAAGGTGTCAAAAATGAGTGTATTCTTGGGTTATATACTAGCAAAATTCAATGAGACTTGAATTAGAAAGTGTTCAATGGATGTCCAGATGGGGTGTATACAGCCTGGACAAATGACCTAGACAAGGAAGAGGAGACACCTCTGGCTGGAGGTTGGCAGTCAGCCGCTGTCTTCCCAGCTGTGGGGCCTGAAGCCTGGGCTGAGGCATCTAGACACAGGCGGGTGACCAGCTCCCCAGGCCCCACCTGCTCTCCCCTGCAGCCCCTATAGCATCACTCCAGACCTTGAGCAGGCCTGCCTCCCCTCCACCCATAGCACATAGAATGTCTTCAATTCCTAGGCAAACTCAGTTGGATGAGTTCAGGGCACCATGACATCTTTGAAACAGTGGACATATGTTTGCAAAGGGGTCCCCTCACACACACGGGCAAGGTTGTTTAATGATGTTGGCTGAGGAACCATTTGGGTCCAAAGGATCGCAGCAAAATGCATTGGCTGAGTCACTTCTGAAGTAGCTCCTTACTGAGAACACACCACAGAGGCTGCTCAGATTTTCATAGGCTTTTGAAGCTAGTAGAGAAAAGACTTTGTAGCAGCATAGAAATCGTAGAACTCCAACCCAAACTTCAGGAAATGCCACTGAGGACATAAGGTGTTTCTTTCATTTTTCGCGAGTGGTATCACAATTTCTAAATTCAACCTGTGCCTATGCACACGTTGTAAGTGCTGAGATTGCATCGCAGGATGAGAACAGTTTCCTTCCTGAAGGATCCACAAGCTCTCTGGGGTATCCAGTTTGTGGGTGTGGGCTGGAGTGGGAAGGACCCTGCCGGAAGCTGGGCACATGGAGATTTTGGCAGGAGGGTCCTGACTCAACCTGACCCTTGACCGCCACAGGGCCCGGCCCGGTGAAGCAGAGTGGGGCTTATTCATGATTGATTAGTTTTATGATTTAATGATTATTGATTAATTGGTATAATGATTATCAATGGTTTGACTGATGGGTTTAGTGATTATTCATGATTGATTTGTTCTTGTTGTAAGGTAGGTGATTTAGTTTCCTAACTAGATGGTATTTCATTTATTTCCAAGGATACATTTAATAACCACACACCCAAATGGAGATGAATCTATTCCCCTTTTTAACAGTCTCAGTAAAACAACTCTTTCTCCATCATGGCCCTTACAAAGATCACTCCCAGATCTTCATGGCCAATCCAGATCTCAAATCTCCGTGAAGCTTCCCCACCAGCACCTGCTACACCACAACTAGGCTAGGCTAGGCACCAACCTCCATCCAACCAGCTGCTGGCTGTGTGCCACCGCCTCCCACCACTCATGCCATCCCAGGCTGCCCAGCCCCAACCAGCCTCTCCTTTCCTCTCATGGCTCATATTCCTCAGCCAGTGTCAGACTGTACACATCCTTCAGTACCTCCATTGTCCATCAAAATAAGTCTAATGTCCTTGCCTACACACCCAAGCCCCTTCCTCACGCAGTCTGACTGATGGTCTTTCCAGCTGTTTCTCCCCCAGAGGCTCTGTACATGGCTGGTGAACTGGCCCCATCAGAACTCAGCATCCCAGCCAGCCCCATGCTGATGGACCACGTCTTTGGACAAGCAATGGCATCTTCTTGCAAAACTTTCTGTCCCCCATTGCCTCTGGCCCAGAATCCCTCCAGCCTGCAGGAGTCCATTAAAATCCTTCTTCCTTATTCTGTCTTTTCAGATCTACCCATCCAGGAGCAATGTTTGTTTTCCTTGGAATCTACTCATGCCTCTCACCTCTATGATGACACCATCCTCCCTCTACCTTACCCACTTGTTCAACCACCCAGCAGCTGCCACCTGCCATACACTATGAGTTCATCCGATTGGGCCATGAGTCCCTGGAGGACGGACACTGTGACTTATCCCTCATTACACTTCTCGGGCCTGGCTCAGTGCCTGACTTACAATAGGCTTCCCAAACCGCTAGATAAAGATTAAGTTGACTACAGGAGCCGTTGTGTTTAG
This sequence comes from Rhinopithecus roxellana, assembly GCF_007565055.1. Taxonomy (NCBI): domain Eukaryota; kingdom Metazoa; phylum Chordata; class Mammalia; order Primates; family Cercopithecidae; genus Rhinopithecus; species Rhinopithecus roxellana. The sequence goes on from NC_044559.1 coordinate 49,408,779, forward strand.
TAAGAGTGCTTTTCAAAACATCATGTTTATCAGAATAACTCTGGTCATTGTTTCCATTTCATATTTCTGCTGTAAAGTCTCAACTAAAAGGTGGAAGCCCTTGCCATTCAGAATGCATTATTCCCTTTGGAGAAACCTAGATGGTGGGGAGTTCTTCCTGGCTGGTTGTCACCACCTTCTGCCCTGGGCGCCCCTGCCTCCAGCCCCCAGGGCTTGCTTCTCTACCACCGCAGGCAGTTCTTAGCCTCTGGGCCTGGAAGCTGGGCTGAGGCCAGCCCTGCAGGCAGCGAGGCAAGCCCACCCATTTTGCATCTGTGCAAACCCAGGTGCTAGCAGCAATATTCATCTTAATTTTCTCTTTAAACCCTTGAGTTGCATTATAGCTTCCATTGTGCTGGTGACAGACAAATGCCTTGCAATAAATCAAAGTTAGGGTGACTGATACACTAAACACCTTTGCTTAATGATGTGATTGTTTCTTATCTGCAAAGTAATGTCACTTATGGCTTTGCTATTTATAGTCAATGTAGTGTTAGACCATTTTATGCCCCTGATGCCTCTGTGGCCAGCCCATTAGCTGTGATTATGGACCAAAAGGGGATACAGCCTCTGAAAGATTGGCGAGAGAAGCCTTCAGAGTGTTCAAGTCATCTCTACCCATGAAAGCCCGGCTCCTCGTCCTGAGACTGCCTGCAGTTTGTTGCAGGCACAGGTGAGTAAATAAGACACTGGCTGATAAATCCTGTTTGTGCTCCACTTGTATTAGTACTGAGCATCTTCAGGACAGCTAGATACATATGAAACGTTAAAAAAAAAAAAAAAAAAAAAAAGACAAGGGGCTGCTTCTCTCTCTGGCTCAGCCTCCAGCCCAGCAGGGCTCGGACAGGGGGTATGGAGAATGTGGGAGGACAGAGCCTTTGCAAGCAAGTCTCCTGTTGGGCTGGCCCAGGCTCTGCTGTTCATTCATTATTTGCTAAGCTATTTGCCCAAACTATTCTCTTTGAACAGGGTGTCGGTGGGGAGAGCAGACTTCGCCTGGGTCTCCCTGTTCTGCTCTGTCCCCGTGGTGTGAGAGTTGCCGCCAGCTTCAAAGGCGGCCCCCAGGGTGGGACCAGGGTCTGGGCTCCTGGGCGGCTGCCTGTTCCTCCTGTGCCAGGCTCCCAGCCCCGAGCTTCTGCACAGGCCCTGCAACTCCCCCTCCCCCCAGTCTCTGGGCTCCAAATAGCCTCAAGGAGCAGGACCCAGAGTGGCTGGCTACTTGGGGAGAAGGAGCAGGACAGCAGCACTGTAGAAATCCCTCTACAATGTTGGACACCTGGGGGGCAGCTGCGGCCATTCGAAACTGTGCGGGGGGGTCTTTCCCATGGCCCAAGGATCCCACTGCCTCAGGAACAACACTTTCATTGGACAAGTAGTGGCTCTGGTGGGTAGAACTGGGTTCTCCAAAAACATATGCTCAAGTCCTAGGCCTGGTACCTGAGAATGGGACTTTATTTGGAAATAGAACCTTTGCAAAGGCAATCAAGGTAAGTGAAAATCATACTGGATTAGGAAGGGCCCTAGTCCAGTGACTAGTGTCCTTATGAAAAGAGGGAGATTGGGGACACAGACTCAGCGGAAAACACCATGTGAAGAAATACACAGGAGGACAGCCTCACACTGACAGACGCAGAGACTGGGGTGATGCCTCTACAAGCTGAGGGATGCAAGGACTGTCAGAAGACACCCGAACCAGGAGAGAGGCGTGGGGTAGGCTTTCCCTTGGAGCCTCCAGAAGGAACAACCCTGCCAACACCTTGATTTCAGACTTCTGGCCTCCAGACCTCTGAGAAAATATACTTTGGTTGTTTTAGGCCACAAGCTTTGTGATAATCTGTGATGGCAGCCACAGGAAACTAATACGGAACCAAATGACTTTGCTGAGCCCTCAACAGATGCCAGGGCAGGCCCTTTGCTGGGAGTAAAGTGACCAGCTCCCAGGCTGCCCACTTGGCTCTCAGGGGGCTCCTCTCTGAGCTGGAACGAGGGCATCAGAACACAGAGGGTTAAAGCGTTGTCTGTAGATAAACAACCTCATGCACATTGCATGCTGTGCGTGTATATTTATGTTGCTTATGTTTTATGCCTCCATCCTCAACTCGTCCTGTATACCATGCCATTAATTTTCCGTTGATGTTTTGAAAAGAATGAACTCTGTGTTTCTCTCAGCTGAACATTACCAACCAATGGCATATTCAACCTGTTTAGCCTAGCACATTTTCCTGAGCCAGCAAGGAGTTGGGCTCATCTCTTGCCTTCGTTCCCTAAGTCATGGTGGACTTTAGGCATGGAGCTTGGTAATTGGATGATATTAAGCATGCGTTCAGCATTCGTTTGTGGAATCTTTTGCAATTTTCCATGTGCTTTTGCACTGTATGAGTCAGGATGCATCTGAAGGCAAGATACAGGAACCCAGCTAAAAGTAGCACGACTGCCCTGCCCAGAAAGAACTGGTTGAAGAGTTCCAGCAGTGGCTCAGTCATGAGCCCAGTGACACCCACAAGGACCCTGGCACCTTCCATCCTTCCATATAGCATCCTCAGGGGGCATGTACTTGGCTTGGCTCTCTGCAATCCTCATGTGGCTGAAGACAGAGAAGGAGAGGAGAAGGTAAAAAGTGATAGAAGATGAAAGAGAGAGGAGGAAAAAGAGTCTTTTAGGAAGCCGGCCAACCTTGACGGTTGCACACGTATTTCATTTTAACTTAGAGATCATCATTTCACAATAAATACCACTTTATAAATGTTTAAATACAATTTAAGGAGATAAAGCAGAGGCTCATTAGCCACTTGGTAACAGATGCGGAAATATCAAAATGATCATTACCAAAATTATCAAAAAACAAACAAACCAAAAACCCAGCATGGCTTCAGGTGCAGGGCTGAGAAGCGTCTTTTGTTAGCAACTACCTCAGTGAGTCAGAGGGGACCTACTGCCGGATGGATACAACAGACGTTCAGGAATGGGTTAAAGCAAGCAGGGATAAACATTGGCTCAATGTGCTTTCGTATCACTTAAAAGAAGAACTCTACGGTGCTTTTATATCCCCTCTTACGAAAATCACAAATGCTATGAACTGTTAAACCTTTAAACCAAATGTGATATTTCAGAGTTCTGACACTAACAGGAACATTTTAATTAAAAAGTAAGCTGGTGGGAAGGCTTGTAAAATTCTGTGAAGTAAAAAAGATGTTTTAAACATGTAGGGACCCTTTGGGGGTAGAAAAAAGGGATTGTGCAGTAGTAATAGCTCTATTCCATTTTAATATTTTTGAATGTAGAGGTGTTTTTAATCCTGTTCTAGAGAAAGCAAGATTTATCCTGATTATGTAGCAGTGACAAATGGTGAGGGAAGCGCTGTAAACACTACTCTAGCATGCTTTTTATTTTTTGGTGATATCTTTCCGCTTCTGGTTGAAACTAGGAATAAATTAAATATGATTGCATGGGACTGCTTTATGCTTACTCAAGAGTGCTTGCCGTTGATGTCGATCCAGTAACAAACCTATTTTTCAAAGGGGGATGCTGGGGCTTGTGTTCATTCTCTAAGTATCCTCAGTGCTAAGCTTATCATTAGGGTACTTTTTGCAGTTCAGACTGAAATTAGCAAGTGTTATTAAAGAGTTTCAGTTATGCGGCTAAGAAATGGCTCCCTTTAGAATGGATGCTCTTTATTCAAACTTTCAATGTCAGTTATCATTTTTAAAGCAGCTTGACCTGGAAGCATGCAGCTAAAATTGTGGGAACTGTTAATGACAGTTTTATTGGGCACTCTGCTTATGGTTCACATTTTGAGGTCTGTATGTAATTGATCTTTCTCCCCTACATGAGAAACACAGCAATAAGCTGGTTGCAGCACCACATTATAGATATAGAGAAATAATAATGATGTCACCTTGAGATTCAAAGATCGTGGAATAGTAATAGTCTCCTAGCTCATTTCTCCCAACTGTGATGACCTCTCCAATACTAAATCTTAACAGTCTCAGCATTATTTTTGAATTATTCATGCTAGCCTTTTCCCTCACTACAAAATCAAGGAAAACGAATGCATCATGCTCTGTCAGCTCCACAGGTATTTTGGTAAAAATATAAAATGTTATTTGGCATCACACAAAAAGGGCGATACAGTAGTAATACAGTGATGCAAGTGGCATGCTTACCTCATACAGAAACACACGAACATCCATTCGTAGAAAATAAGAGCAGGTGCAATTCCCCCATCAATTGTGAACTGATCGTTGGCTAATCATGTTGGGGTTAGCTGGATCATGAGAAGTCTATGGCTTTAAATAAAAAGTGCATAATAGGATTAGACTCTATCATCAATCCACCCCCCAAATTACACTAATAAGTAATGTCTAGAAATGTGTGCACTCTCCGTGATGGCCAGTTTTAGCCAACATTAAACCTAAGGCTGTTGCTTTTGAAATATCAAATCAGCATATATTTCTTATTTTAATTCAAATTATGTAGAGATAGCAGCTTGACAACTCTCCTACTTTAGCCAGCCTAGAGAATATGAGAGCGCTACAGTTTTATTCCAGTGATGGATCTCATAAAAAGTGCATGTGGGAATAAAATAAAATGCATGTAAATGTAAACTCAGGCAGGTACTCTGATCCATCTGTAGCCCGTGACCTTTAAGTTCATGATGAAAAACAAATGTCAAGCTTTCAGAAGACAGGAGTATCCCTGGCTTGGCTGGGGTGGTGTGTGCTGTTGCGCAGACTGTATTAATTTAGGATGGCATCAATAACCTTGAAATCAGGATTTTGCACTAAAAACCCAGGTTTATGTTTATTCAGAATTCAAAGAAAAAAGGCAACTTTATTTAAAGAGGCCCTTCAGTGGCGAGTGGGCAATTGTCGTTCACCACTCTAGATTTTTGGAGCTGCTGCCGGCTTCCATGGCAACAGATGCTTAAGACTATGAGGACCCAGAGATGTTTCTTAAAGAGTCTTTTTATTCTGCATATAATGCTAATTATAGATGTGCTCTGCTCATTCGGCTAAGTAGGCCACACCTTGAGAGAAACTGTGGTCAGTCAAGGCTGTGCCTCGACCAAAGTGCCGCGGATTCCTTGGGGACTGAGACAAAGTGCTGTTTTGTTGTGCAATGTAGGCTTATTTCTGAACGCATTTTTTTTTTTCCTGTTAAAGAAAGAAACAGTCAAAGAAATCACTCGTTCCCATCGCTGGACTCTAGGCACAAGTGATTTGGCCATAAGTCGTGCCTGGCTGAGCAAGCTCTCCACCACCCCCTATTCTGATGAGAGAGCCCATGGTCATGTACTTGTACTTGCCGTGCTGAGATTAATAGCGGGTCTGGTAGAGTCACATAGTGTCTTCAAATCATGCAAGGCTGAATTATGCTCAACACAGATTTCATGTTAAGTATGTTCCATTACATTCCAGTTCTTTAAAACTTGGTGTAATAGGGTTAATTGGTAAAAATAAATAAATAAATAAAAATAAAAATAACCGGCATATTGCCTTTTCCACGCTATGGGGTTCTCAATCCAAAAAAAAAAAAAAAAAAAAAAAAAAAAAGAGAGAGAGAGAGAAAGAGAGGAAGAGAAAGAGAATCTGAGCTTGTCTCCCCAAAGAAGAACAGCCAGACTCTGTTAGGGCTTGCCCAGGGAGAAGTTAAATGCTTCTTTTGATGTTTGAGAAATTGCCCTGAATTCAAGCCCCACCCATCCTCGTTTGGAAGAGTCCAGCAGCTGGGATGAGAGGCTGCCCCAAGAGGAGAAGAAAGGGCTTCACCCACGTGGAACTGATGCAAGGGGAGTGGCTGTACCTCGGGCCCTTTTACGCCTGCAGGCTGGGGAAGGAAAGGATTTCAGAGGTGGTGAGTAGTGGAGAACAGTCCCTGCTCCCTCACAGTGGTCTGCACATAGGATGGCCAGAGACAATACAAAATGTCCAGACAATTTTGAATTTCAGTTAAACAATACACACAATCGTGGGGGCGTATTTATACAAAAAAAAAAATCTTGTTGTTTGTTGGAAATTCATATTTAATTGGGCATCCTGAATTTTTATTTGCTAAATCTGGGGACAGTGAGAGACCATAGCCAGGGCTGAGACGGAAGTGGCTGCCTGAGGACCTGGGCCTGAACCTTGGCCTGACCCTAGTCAGGAAGGTCCTGGGTGAGTCTTCTCCCAATTTCTTGTCTGTCTCCACCCAAGTCACCTGACAAGCAAGTCCTAAAAGTATCTTCATCCTCAGTGATTCCACTGCTCAAGACCACGGGCTGCCTGTCACTTAGCAGGCCAAATCTCCATTCTGGGGTCTAGCATGGGAGTCCTTCCTTGAAGGTAAGACCAAAAGAGCAGCAGCCATGGTCAGACCAGATGCCCTCCAGGGCTCTTTCCCTGCAATCTGCAAAACCTCAGCCAAGACGTTCATGTTCTCTGAGCCTTGAATACCCCATCAGGGCGGGGACCAGCTTAGGGTTGACCAAATGATCCCAAGTAAAACCAAAGCTACTTTGCTTTTACTCCCCACTGAAGAACATTTTTTTGGCCCACTTTCACTTCTTTAATAAATGTTTATTAAGTATGAGCATTTGCCAGGATACCTGAATGAATAAAGCAGACAAAAATCGCTGCCCCTACAGAGCTTGTATTTAAGTGGAAATGTTTAGAAAATACATGTAATGACTAGGTCAATGATAGAGGATTTTTGAGGATGAAATGAGTGTAGGAAAAACTTAGAGCATGTTCAGGTGGGTGGAGGTTCAGGGCAGGCTGCAGATGAGCAAGTGCAATTTGAAGTAGAGGGTCAAGGAGGGCCTCCCGAAGAAGGTGGGATTTGAGTCTTAAAGGCGGTAGGCAGGTTAGCAAACGTGCTAAACAGAACAGTGTTCAGGCAGCAGGAACAGTTGGAGCCCTGGGGGAAACATGTGACTGGCAGGGTTGGGAGAGGAGGAGAGATGTGGTCTGGGTGGTTGGAGGCTAGAGCCAGGGCATGGAAGGCTCCCTGGACAAGGAACGGAGAGGAGTGGAGTCACAGAGAAGACTCTGAGCAGAGAATGAAGAGGAGTGAGTCACAGCCACCCACATGACCAGGTGACAGATGAGGGTGGAGGAGATGAGAGTCTTGGGCGACTACATTTACCTGAAGCTCCAGCAAACAGGTTTCTTTGCCACACTGAATGAGGCACCAAAAAGAAAGCAAGGTGTCTTAGCTGGGCCTGGTGGCAGGCACCTGTAATCCCGGCTACTCAGGAGGCTGAGGCAAGAGAATAACCTGAACTCAGGAGGTGGAATTTGCAGTGAGCTGAGATCGCGCCACTGCACTCCAGCCTGGGCGACAGAGTGAGACTCCGTCTTCCTGCCCCCACTATACACAAAAAAAGTGAGGTGTCAAGGATGAGATGCATATTTATCCTGCCCTTAGCACACATGGATCCTGGAGGGAGAATACAACCAGAAGCCCACAGACCAGGGGCCTAAATATTTCAAAAGAAGAAGCTGAGTCAGCAAACTTTTAAATAAAATATTGGCTATCCTCCTGCTTTCATAATGATGAAACCAAAAAATATGTGGAAAGCTATGATTTTTATATGGCTGAAAGTTGGCAAAATCTCAATGGCTGAATGTAATGCTTGTTGTACATGTCTGGGGGTTTTATTCACGGGCCAGCAATGCTTGAATAAGTCAAAAATAAAGACATCCATAATTCATAAATGAGTATATAGTTTTTCCATAAAATTTATTTTTCTTGCCTCTTTTCAGTATAATCAATAATTATGTTGTATGAGCAAGATTTTCACATAATTCATCTTTTAACATTAATGTGAAAAAGTGCCAAATTTTGAATGTATTTTGGTCAAAAATGTACGTTAAGCCTGGCGCAGTGGCTCACACCCGTAATCCCAGCACTTTGAGAGGCCAAGGTGAGAAGTTTGCTTGAGGCCAGGTGGGAAACAGTGTGAGACCTCATCTCTAAGAAATGTGTTTACAAAACTAGCCAGGCATGGTGGTGCATGCCTGTGGGCCTACCTACTCAAGAGGCAGAGGCTGAGGCAGGAAGATCACATGAGCTCAGGAGTTCAAGGCTGCAGTGAGCTATGGTCATCACACCACTGCACTTCAGCCTGGGTGACAGAGCGAGATCCTGTCTCTAAAAATTAACAAAAAAAAGGAAATTAAATGTAAATTTAGAAAATAAATTTAAATAATTTTTGATATTTTCAAAAAGTATTGCCTCTAAAACATTCAAAATTAGCTGTTAAAAAGCAAAACACAAATTTTAATTATGGAAGTAACTTTAATCAAAGCTAATTTAAAAAAAAAACTTCGAAAATTTAATTAAATCACCTGAAATATTTAAGTAAAAATGAAAATATTTATGATTCTACTGAGCACTGTAACCAGACCAACAAATGCTGTGTTGCTTATATAAAAAAACAGCAGGCCAGGTGTGGTGGCTCAGACCTGTAATCCCAACACTTTAGAGGCTGAGGCTGGAGGATCACTTGAGCCCAGGAGTTTGAGACCAGCTTGGGCAATATAGGGAGACCCCATTTCTATAAAAAATTTTAAAAAAGAATTAGCTGGGGCTGTGATTGTGCCACTGCACTCCAGTCTGGGTAACAGAGCAAGACCCTGTCAGAAAGAAAGGAAAGAAAAGAAAGGAAAGAAAGGGAAGAACAGAAGGAAGGATGGAAGGAAGGACGGAAGGAAGGACGGAAGGAAGGAAGGAAGGAAGGGAGGGAGGGAGGGAGGGAGGGAGGAATGGAAGGAGGGAGAGAGGGAGAGAGGGAGAGGGAGGAAGGGGGGGAGAGAGAGAAGGAAGGAAGGAAGGAAGGAAGGAAGGAAGGAAGGAAGGGTATCTCACTTCATGTAGGTTATAACTAGACCTACATTTATGCAAATTTGAGACTACGCATTGCTTAATATTATCAACCATGGTTCCTCAGCAACCACATGCAATTGTTGTGGACCCCGTGCTCACCAGAGCAGCTCTGGAATCACACATTGGATCATGAAGACAAGTAAGAAAATGGACACCAGGCAATTCTGGGAAGTGATACTTCATTATACAAGAATCTATTGTAACCCTGTTTAAAAGAAGGGTGTGAGAAGTTAATACGTTTGTCTTTGCTCTTCCCTACTCAGGTCCCCCTTACATACAGAGGCAGCATCTGTCTCCCATGGAGTAGCTCCACCACAAACCTCTGTGGTACTGAGACAGTGGCACAGGACGGGTGATTTGTCTGTGTAGTGGGGCTTGGGGGGGTGTTCCCAGGGCCCGAGTATCATCAGAATCCGGAGCAAATGTTTCAGGGTCCTGCCTTGCCAGCACCAAGCCCTGTTTCATGACTTAGAAACCCGTATGTTCTTGCTTAAATGGCATGTGTATGTGTGTGCACATACGCCTGCAGTAAGAGGGACCCTGTAGGGAAGGAGTCCCCCTGAGAGCTTCCCCCTTTGGGCAAAGTCTAAGGGCAGTGGCCCCTGGAAGAATGGACTTGCCATCCTCTAGATGGGGACGCCGTGGGTGAAGTAGCTTTGGGTGGGGATGTACAGATCAGGAATTCAGATGTGGAAATGTTGACTTTGAGGTGTCTTTTGGTTATCCAGAGGAAAGTAGGCAGGCAGCTGTATAAAGGAGTCTGGATTTTGAGACAGAAATCTCAGCAGGAGGTAACAGATCTGTGAGTCATTAGTGGGTAGATGTCCTATGATGCCTTCTGCCTGGAAGATACCACAAATGGATGAGTGTGGATGTGAAAGAGAGAGTCCAGGTGCTGGATCCTAGGGCACGAAACCCAAAGGCTGGGGACAACACCCATTAGGATAAATACTAACAACAACAACAAAAAAAAAAACAGTAAACAAGTGTTGGCAAGGATGTGGAAAAATTGGAACTCTTGTGCATGGCTGGTGGGAACATAACACAGTACAGCTGCTACAGAAAACATTATGGCAGTCTGGGCATGGTGGTTCATGCCTGTAATCCCAGCACTCTGGGAGGCAGAGGCAGGCAGATCACCTGAGATCAGGAGATCGAGACCAACTTGGCTAATATGGTGAAACCTTGTCTCTACTAAAAATACAAAAATTAGCCAGGCATGGTGGCACACACCTGTAGTCCCAGCTACTCGGGAGGCTGAGGCAGGAGAACCGCTTGAGCCCAGGAGGCAGAGGTTGCAGTGAGCCGAGATTGTGCCTGGGCGACAGAGTGAGACTCTGTCTCAAAAGAAAAAGAAAACATGATGGCAGTTTCTCCAAAAATTGATTATATGATCACCATATGATTCAGCAATGCCACTTCTGGGTATATATACAAAAGAACTGAAAGCAAGAACTCAAACAGATATTTGCACATTCATGTTTACAGCAGCATTATTTGCAATAGTCAAAAGATGGAAACAATCCAAGCATCTGCTGATGCATGAATGGATGCACAAACTGACGCATCCACACAGTAGGATATTATTCCACCTCACAAAGGAAAATGACACATGTGACAATATAGAAGAATCTAGAAGACATGCTAAATGATATTCTCCAAACACAAAGGGACAAATACGGTATGATTCCACCAAATGAAGTCCCTCGCCATCAAATTCTTAAAGTCAGAAAGTTGAAGAGTGATCGCCAGGGGCTGGGGAGAAGCAGAATGGGGAGTCATGGTTTAATGGGGACAGAGTTACCATTTTGCAAGATGAAAAAGGTCTGGAGATGGATGGTGGTGGTGGTTGCACAACATTGTGAATGTGATCATTGAACTACACACTTAAAAATGGCTAAGATGGTAAATTTCATGTTATGTATATTTTACCACAATTTATATGCTAAAATAGAGAGAGAAAGAGATTTTAAAAAGGGTTGAAAGAGTTGAAGAGTTGGGGACAAGGTCAGGGACAATTGACAGGGACAGAGAAGGAGGAACCAGCAGCAGTGTGACTTTGGCCAAAGTCACACTCCTCCCTGCAGGCCTGCAGCTCCCTGTCCAGCTCAGAAAGTCTCATGGCATGTTGCACCAAGCGGATGTTACTCCTGGTCATTGTTATTCCTTGAACGTCCTCCGACTTTGGACTTTGGATCTCAGTCACTGTCCACTGCACTCACTCTTTCCACCTCAGTCAATAAGTCATTCCTCCTTTAACCCACTCACTCATCATTTCAATACTGTGTGCAAAGAATTCTAAACTTCACTCTCTTGTGCCTTCCTAATATGTTCAGTTTTGTCACCTCCTCCCTGCCACCCAAATGGCAGATTATTTCTTTTCAAAATGAATGGTGCATGAATGAATGAATGAGGTGGTCCGTGAATAAGGAAGTGTCTTCTTTTTGCTCTTCTCAAGTCTGCTTTTGACATTATCATGCCCATGGTTGGGGCTTGCCCTGTAGAAGAGCAGAAGGACATGGGAGAAGAGAACAAGAGTGCTAGTTAGCAGATGTAGGGTCTTGCTCAGAGATAATAATTAGAGTGAGTGTTTCTCAGGAGGTTAATGCACCACACATTTCAGTAACGGAATGGCAGCTCTTATTTAAGACTATATAGACGTGAGGAAAATGAATGCCTGCCTTAGTTCTCTTCAGAGATTGTCAATGAATCTATGTGTGGCATCTCTAGACCCATGGGGACATCTTTAAGACATAGTCCAAGAGTTGAATTTTAACACGGGGTCTCAGGTTGCATGGTCTGAGTTACACACAGGGGAGGAGTGGGTTAAAATGGTCAACACATTTGTGAAATGATCCTTAATGCTTTTAAGTACCAGCATGTGGTGGTATATATTATGTGTCAACTTGACTGGGCCACAGGTTGCCCAGATATTTGGTTAAACATTATTCTGGGTGTGTCTGCAAGGGTGTTTCTGGATGAGAAATACTCAAATTTATAGACTGAGTCAAGAAGATTGCCCTCCCCATTGTGGGTCAGCCCCTTTCGATCCACTGAGGGCCTGAATGGAAAACAAAAAAGACTGAGTTCTCTCTGCCTGGCTGTCCTTGAGCTGGGACGTTGGTCTTCTCCTGTTTTCAGATTTGGACTTGGACTAGAACCACATCACCAGCTCTCCTGGATCTCACACCCATAAACTCAGACTGGAACTTACACGATCAGCTCTCCTGGGTCTCCAGCTTGCCACCTGTGGACCTTGGGACTTCTCAGCCTCTGTAATTGCAGGAGCCTATTCCTTATAAGAAGACATAAATCTCATTATATATGTATTATTATATATACGTACAGTCATGTGCCATAACATTTTCAGGTAATGAGGCACCTCACATACAACAGTGATCCCGTAAGAGCATAATGAAGCTGAAATGTTCCTATTGCTGAGTGATGTTATAGCTGTCACAATGTCACAGCATAAGCACTTTATTTTTGAAATCAATGTAGTGTAGCCTGAGTGTACAATGTCTATAGGCCTACAGTAGTGTGCAGGCCTGTCCTAGGCCTTCACATTCACTCACCACTCACTCACTGACTCACTCAGAGCAACTTCCTGTCTTGCAAGCTTCATTCATGGTTAAACTCCCTACACAGGTGTCTTATTTTTTACCTTTCATGCTGTATTTCTACTGTACCTTTTCTACGTTTAGATACACAAATACTTATCACTGTGTTACAGGCGCCTAGTGTATTCAGTACAGTCTCACACTGTACAGGTCTGCAGGCTGGGAGCAATAGGCTGTACCATACAGGCTTGGTGTGGAGTAGGCTACACTAGGTGAGTGTAAATGCACTATGATGTTTGCACAAGGATGAAATCACCTAACAACCCATTCCTCAGAATGTATCCCTGTTAGTAAGCAATGCATGACTGTACACACCACACACACATACACACACACACACAATTATAGGATATATAGATATAAGAGAACCAATAGGATATATATTATTTTTCTGGAGAACTCAGACTCATACACAGCATAATTGGTGGAGGTTTTATGTTGTGGGTGTGGTTGGCATTAATTCCCCAGTTATCATAATGTATGGAATTTTGATGGAGAAAAAAGTGCCCGATGCCCTCTGTGACCACGTCCTAGCACTTTTTAAATCGAGGAGCTGCTTGCACCAACATGACTCCGACGCTTCACAGAGCATGTTCACTGCCCAGGGACTCACATCCACATGGTCAAGGTGGTGTCAGTCTGGCAAAGCAAAATCATTGCTATTTGACTTTCAACTGTGAAATTTTGCAGTCATATTATGAGTCGTTCCCCTTCACAATTGTCTGGCTTACAAACTCCTGGGAAGGTGAGAATGATTTAGACTTTATGGGGAGTATGCTAGGTTAATCATAAGAACTGGGCTGCTGTGAAGGCTGGTGGGGCATTGACAGATGGTGTTCGCTTCTCCCTTTCTGATTTTCCTTATTTGCAGCCTGACATTTTTAAAAAATAGATTTGCCTGGAGTTTTTGCACATTTACGAAATCCATTTGAAAACTTGATGGTTGGAGAATGGAAATGATTTTATGGTTAGGAAAGATTGTCCACAGATGTCTTAAAAGGTAATGGAATGGTTGCTAATTCTGCCTTCGGCAAGAGCCACAACGTCCTCCTATTAAATAAGCCAGTCCAGTTTAAGAAGAATTAGATGAAATCAAAATATAGGATCCACATCTGCCCATCCATGGCAGCTTTTAATCTGCACGGGCGTTAGAAGTGGTGCAGTGACAGGAGGGCCAGCTCCAGGGAAAATCCTCCTGCTGCCTGGTGGAACTGCCATTTTCAAATGGAGTCCTGATTAAAAATAAATAAATAAAAATTAATTAGCAAAGGTCAATAATTACTGTATTACCATAGCTATAATGTACAATTTTTTGGCCCATACATGTGGGGAAGGAAAACGCATTTGATAAACAATAGCCATTCTTTGAAGTCTTTCCTCGGAAAGTTTTCCTAGCTAGTTGGAGTGAGGTGGCCATTGCCATGTTTCCTGTGTTTTGTAGAGCCAGTCCTATCCATCTTTCACAGCTAGAAAACCTGGAGTGATCTCCCACATCCTTCTTAGGCTCAAGAACCTGCGTTGGCTCACTATTAACCACTGCATCAAGTTCAAACACTTTCTTGACTTTCCGATCCCTGCAGGTGCCCCTCCGGCATCTCTACTTTCAACTTAGTCTGATTTTCCACTCCTCCACTCCTTCCTGAGTCCCACCCTAGTTCCCCCTCTGCTCCATGTTGAATCCTGATTCTTCCAGGATGCCTTCCCCAGCCATCCCAGCCTATGGAGTTGAATTCTCAGTTCCATTTTAGAATTATCTTTGCATTGTTTCACGGGTTCCTTCCTTCATGTTTTCATTTGTCTGACAGATGTTTATTCAGCACCTTCTAGCTGCAGAAATAATTGCACACCAGTGTAATGTCTGCAAAAAAAAAAAAAAAAAAAAAAAAAAAAAAAAAAAAAAGAAAAAAAAAAGACTTGCATTGGGGGCCAATGATAGGGGTCGCATAGAGCAGCCACGATGCTGGTGACATTTCACAAAGACCTGGCTCTCCAGGAGAAGGGCGGGTTCCATGAGATGCAAAACAGGCCACTACATACCAGGTCTGGAGGTCAGGAAAGAGGTGAGCACTGGCTTTTGAAGTCATTATGAGAGAAATCAATGATTGATATTAAAGCATTTTGAACAACTCTAAAGCACTACATGAGGGTTATAAGATTCTACACCTAGTGCTGTGTAATCCTTTCCAAAGGAAGCTAATGGTTTGAACCCCTGCTGTAGTTAGGGGTTACTGCGGTGGGCATTTCCACTGACATTATCACAGTCAACTGCAAGCTTTCCTGGTAAGTCAGGTATTATCATCTCTATTTCACAGACAATAAAACTGAGGCTCTGTATAGCTAAGAAACGTGCTAAGGCCACAGAGCTAGGACATGATGGAGCTAGGATGACTCCAGGTTCATCTTTGGAGTTCCTCCTGAGGTGCAATGCGTCTTCTCGTGTCCTGTCACCAAAACAAACTGAGGAATTTAATCATTTAAAGGTTATTTTTGGCTCCATAACAAATGCAAGTTGAGGTCTGTTGGCAGAGTCTGGCTCAAAGGAAGCTACAATTCATCAGTTCCAATCACCGAACAAAGAGTTCAGGGACAGCCTGAAAACACTGGATGCTGCTATTGACCCTGGGTGGAGAGGGAGTGGGAAACACGCCTGGAAAAATTGGCATTTGGTTGCTAATTAAAACATTTTTAAAGATCTTATTATCAAAATACCTATTGAGGTGGACATTCAAATCATTTTACTTACTGCTTATGGATCACTTTGCTTAAGAACGGAGTAAAACGTGGATGCATGAACATTTTGTGAAAGTGTAATCATTAAACTGCGTCAGATGATGTGTCCATTGTTTTCATTTCTCTGTTATTAAGGGTTTAGGGGAAAACAATTTAAAAAGAATTTTAAACAAACTCCCAAACCTTCAGTTTCCAAAATGAGATTTAGAAGTTTTGTCTTGGTAAATACATACTTTGCAGCGATTATTGAATCATTTTGATTTCTGGGGACATGATTTAGAAGCACTGCATTTGTGGAAAGCGCGTGTTTAACACCTTTGTGGTTTGAGGGTCCCCTCATCTTTCTTCATTTTCCCTGCTCTCTTGTCTTTGTGCTGATTTTTCATCAAACCCAGTGGCACAGGAACCAGAGCCCGCTTCCATCACTCTCCGGGTGCTTCTGTCTCTAAGTGCCCGTTTTTTCTTCTGAACATCATGATGCCATCTATCAAACTTCTAAACAGGTTCCCACTTTGCCTTGTAAGGCTGAGTCTTGGTGCTTCATTTTCCACAGCAATCCCAGTATTAGAGAACAATTAATGATGTCAGCTTACTGGCATCATTTTTGAAATAGTTTCTGTTACTGAGAATCTTTGCAGGAGAACGACAAAGGTGCAAACACAGACCTTTTCTCAATAAGCTTCAGAACCAGGATTGGCCTTTTGATAAATGCTTTCTGGTAGTTGTCTTTAAGGGGCTAATTTTTCAAGCTTAAAGAGGGAGAGAGAGAAAGATCTTCAATTTTCCAGGTAACTAATGACTTAAATGGAAGAAAATGAATAATTTAATAAAAAATATGTTGGCATGTCTTAAGTCACGTACATTTGGTTCCTGTACCAGGTCCCTCCCTCCGTGATGAGCAAAGGTATTTTCATTTGGCAGATTAGGCTATTTTTGAATTCTACTTATTACACTAAATTGAACGCCATATTATGAAATCCATTTCAACTTTTATGGACATCCCTGCCTCCTCCAGGGGCTTCTTTGGGCATTTGGTTTATTGGGGAAGAGTCATTTATTCCCTGCAACGATGCCCACGGTGCTGGCACATTACAGCAAAGAAAATAAGCCACAAAATTCAAGTTCTTATTGCAGACTAGTATCAACTTACATGATTTTTTAAAATAATGGAAAACGTTAGAATATGACATCCTAGGGAAGGATAGAAGATTCTTGCATATCTAATCAAAATGTTATCATCCCCGAAACATATTTATCATATGACCTTTGTCAGCTGCTTCATAGTAAAGAAATCCTTTCAAAAAGGCAAAAGTTTCAAACGGAGCATTATGGGCTCGAAGAAATTCACAGAAAAGAAATTGCATTTTCAACCAGAGAGCCTCAGTGCTAAGGCTGCACTGGGGAGATCACTATGACCCTCTTGCCGTTGTCTTAAACTGTCAAAGTTTGACTCCTTTTGGATTTTTGAACAATTCAAAAAAGATCCTTTCATAAACAGTTTCATAAACTACGACATATCTAATTCCTGGGCTTTGAACACGGAGCTGAGTACAGCACAGGGAGCCTACTGAGAATTTCTCCTGAAACCATAAAGCAATCTAGGAGGTGAGTTACCACGCTGTTGACACAGGGAATGGAAATGGAAATTCTCTAGGAGTCTCTTCCACCCCAAGTTCTATGCGCTGCTTTGCCTGATACTTGTTGATTGGTGTCGTATATCTTGATGTTAGTATCCCATTTCAGAAATGTTCTGACATTATCTATTTGGAAGTTCGAAACACAGTGTAAAACTCCCAGTGCATTTGAGCACAGGTTTCAGTACAGCAATCACAATGCCCATTTCCACTGATGCAAGATGCAGGTTTGAACCATATTCCAATAGACTCTACTCCTAAGTCGATAGAAATCTGAAAGTCTCTGTGGCTAGCAGGGTTAGGAGGGGCTGACTCCTTCCTTCCCGAACACCACCTCATTCCTCTTATCAACTCTGCCTAGTGCTCGGCAACCAGGGGACTGTGGCTGTGGAATATGTATGAAGAACAAATGATCAGGAAAAATGAGGTGGAAAAAATTTTTTAGATAGCAGAACTGAAAGGAAATGAAACAATGAGGATTTGAAAAATGCAATTGAATACAGGTTTAACCATTAAAAATGATTGCACGTCTCTAAAAGAGAGTAGAAATAAAATGGCTGGAATGTGTTTACTTTTTTAAAGATTCAGGCTCAGTTCACAAATGGCAAAGCACATTGAATCAAAACTGACCTTTTGCATTACTAGAATCTAGAGATTTTATTCATCTAAGAACCCACTGTACTTTGGAATTAGCCCGTGGACTTACTGGCACGGGGTGACCAGAAAAACTGTTAGATTGCTGATCCTAAAATCACCTTTAAATGCATATTTAGACTTCTTCCGATTTATTTTTATCACACAAGCATGGGTAGACGCCAAGGAGAATCCTCAGTTACTATGTCTAGCTTGTTAATAATCAAGTTATATTTTTCCAGTCATTGGCATTTTCAAATGCTGCAAATGAAAATCAAATTTGCAAATGTGACACATTCAGGGAAACGGTATCTACTATTTCCTTCTCAGACAAAGAAAGACAAGTTTTTAATCAGCAGTCAACTCCGCAGTCTTTGGAGTTGGTTTAAACTAAGTCAGCAACTCTGATTCTTTTATTTGAAGAACAAATAGCAGGATAAAATTCCTAAGCCCTAGAAATATACCATCATAACTTGCCACCCAAAGATTTCAAATTCCTCAATTGAAAAATGCTAACACAGTCTTTTCTCTGTCTCCCTCTCTGTCCTTCCTCCCTTCCCTCCTCCCTCCTCTCCTCTCCTCTCCTCTCCTCTCCTCTCCTCTCCTCTCCTCTCCTCTCCCTCTCTCTCATCTTTCCTTCTTCCCTTCCCCTCCCTAATCCTGTGTTCTTAGGAATTGGGAATATTCTTAGGAATATTGATGCTAGGAGATCAGTAATTTTTTGTAAGGTTTGGTTCTGTCCATTTCATAGCTGAGTAGCCTTAGACAAGTAACTTGACCTCTGTAATCCTTACTTTCCTCTTATAAAATGGGTATAATGATACTCATCTCACAAAGCTGTGAGTTTTGTTGCTGTTGTTTTTGTTTTGCTTTGAGGTGGAGTCTTGCTCCATTACACAGGCTGGAGTGCAGTCGTGTGATCTTGGCTCACTGCAACCTTCACCTCCCAAGTTCAAGCAATTCTCCTGCCTCCGCCTCCCAAGTAGCTGGGAATAGAGGCACACATCATTATAGCCAGCCAATTTTTGTATTTTTATAGAGATGGAGTCTCACCATGTGGGTCAGGCTGGTCTCAAACTCCTGACCTCAGGTGACCTGCCTGCCCTGGCTTCCCAAAGTGCTGGGATTACAAGCGTGAGCCGCCATGCCTGGCCAGAGCTGTGAGTTTTAGAAGGATGACACATGTAAAAACACATAGCACTGAGTGTCTACACACAGGAGACCCTTGTGTTGTTCCAGACTCTTGGTCACAAATAACAGCAACCCAGCTCACTGCTGTTTATTCAAACAAGAGAATTTGTTGTCACAGAGAAACGAGAAGCCCAGGGGTGGCTTTACACTCATGATCAGATCTGGTCATATCCAGGGGCTCGACAATGTGGTTTGGGCTCTGTTTCTCTCTATCTCCACGTGACTTCCCTCCCTGAAAAGATGGCCACCGGCGGCTCACGCCTGTAATCCCAGCACTTTGGAAGGCCGAGGCAGGTGAATCACAAGGTCAGCAGATCGAGACCATGGTGAAACCCGGTCTCTACTAAAAAAAAAAAAAAGAAAACATTAGCCGGGCACAGTGGCGGGTGCCTGTAGTCTCAGCTACTCGGGAGGCTGAGCAGGAGAATGGCGGGAACCTGGGAGGCGGAGCTTGCAGTGAGCCAAGATCGTGCCACTGCACTCCAGCCTGGGTGACAGAGCGAGACTCCGCCTCAAAAAAAAAAAAAAAAAAAAAAAAAGATGGCTACCAGCAGCCCCAGAGCCACATGGTCCCTGCTTTGTGCCCCAGCAGGAAAACACACCTCCCTGCAATAACTGTACACCCACTCGGGCGGGAACTCTGATCAGTCCACCACTATGACCAACGGGAGATTTGCTGTACACAAAGAGACAGTAGAGCTTGCACCTAAAAGCCATCAATGTCCCCTGTGAGGCCCAGTAAATGCCAGCTCTCATTCTCCTACGGCTGCTACTCATCAAAGAAGCAATAAATCATAAATGACTCTAACACCTACTGCTGTGTGATCTTACCAAGTTACTCGACCACTCTGCTTCCTCATTTCTAAAGCTGTGATCATGACAGTACTTACCTGACAGGGTTGCTGTGAGGATGCAGAAAGAGGATGGGTACAAAGCGCCTAGCCCAGAGTCTGTCACTTAAAAAGTTATCGTCATTTTCAAATATGGTTACACATTTTTTTCCCATGGGGACGCATCCTGAGCCTTGGGCAATTTTGTCATCTTGTGAACATCACAGCGGACTTAGGCAAACTTAGACGGAGTAGCCTATCACTCTCAGGCGGCACACCTTCGTGTACTGAACACAACAGGCTATTGTATCGCATAGTATTTGTGTATCTAACCATACCCAAGCCTACACAAGGTAATATGTTGCACTATGACATTATGATAGCTACAACTTCACTACATGATAAGAATTTTTCAGCTCCATCACAATCTTATCGGTACCACCATGGTGCAGGCAGTTCATTGTTGACCAAAACATCATTATGTGGCGCATGACTGTATTATCATTAATTTCTACAAGTCCTAATCTTTCTAGTTCTTTAGTATCTTAATGAATCTCCAATAAATGTGCTAATTAAGATTAATTCCTAAGACAAAGAACCAAGGCACAGACTTGCCAATGCTTTTGCTTGGCCTTGGGGCAGGGACAAGGCTAGGAGAGTGCCCTGGGTTGGCACCAAGTTGTCTCACTGTCCAGCCTCATGAAATGCGTCCCCTTGTCAACAGCCTCCCTGGAAAGCTACAATGCACAGAGTCAGATCCACCGGGCACTTATTTAGTGGCCAGAAACTCCCTCTACTGCTTCGCAGAAGATGGTGCTGCAGGAAGCAGAGTACCCTCAGCCACATCCTCACCAGGGCCTCCCCAACCTAATCCATACACAGCTGGTGGATGAAGAGTTGTGAAGACTTAAGTTGAGACAGCAAGTGAGTATGCAGTGCTCAGCACACAGGGCTCAGGGGCTGGCACACAGCAGGTGCACCATCCCCGTGAACAGGGAAGATACAGACTTGGTGGCTTACTACCTCATGGTGATCCTGCCCTTCTCACCCCTTCCCCTTCATTCCCGTATCAGACCTGTTCTCCAGGCCATGTGGGTGCATGTGACCATGGCTGGGAAAACACCTCATTCCCCTACCCACCATGATTGGTCCAGAGCTTGTTCTAATCATCCATGGTAGGCCAATAGGAGCCCTTCCCTAAGATTCTTTTTGGGGGAAGCTGGGAGACAGCTTTGATGTGGTTTGATACACCAATACCATTGTGTATTTCAACTCTGGGGGCACAGAGCTGAAAGGATGTAAGCCTCACTCCTGGGTGGGTAAAGCCTGCCTGGAGTTAGGGAAGATGAGAAGAGGAAGGCCTGCGGAGGGCCCAGAGAAGGAGAGCTGAGCCCAGCTTCTGTGCCCTGGACTCCTCCTGCCTTTTCTTCTCTGGGCTGTAGTTCACTTTCTAATAAAGGTTCATGTGGGTTTGGCAGCTTTGGTGTGGGCCTCCTTCACCTGCACCATGAGGAGCACCAGTAAAGGCCGCCCGACATGCCCTCACCGAGAAATGAGCACCCTCAGCTTCACAACTTTCCCCTACGCCTGCCAGGAATGAAGATGCTGTCCTATTCCTGTCCAGTGGGCTCCTGGACAAAGAAGGGAGGATCTCTCGTTTCCAGGGGCTGCTGATCAGACAGATGGAGGGATCATTCTGAAGACCTCAATGTCTGTCATTCCCCACTCCCAGATTGAGTGGGGTTATCTCAGGCCAAGAGACAATGGGACAGACGGCCCTGGCACCAGCCCCAGCACCAATTCTGCCACTCAGGTGGTGATCACTCTCCCACATTTGCCTCCTGTTACTTTAAACCAGTGGTTCAGTGCGCTAGGCTGGATTGAAGCAGTTACCCTGGAAGGAAATATAGCCACTTTTCCTTTCTAAATTTGTGTCTTGGTACTGAGACAGAACCCTTAGTGTGGCTGTTTTTCCTGCCTTAATTTCATGTGTGGTTTCCCAGTCAGAAGCAAATGACAGCAAATCACAATCTCAGCATCACAATCCCCACGTCTGTTGCTTTAATTTCCAAGTCACAAAAGCATGGGCGCTTCTGGGTCGTCCCAGTGGGGCAGGGGAGGGGGGAAACCCACTTCCTCCTAGCGACCCAGGTGCACACTCCCCAGCTCTTCACACCACTTAAAAGATTCTGCCCAAACTGCCAACCATGTGTTACAAACAAAGCCCTTCCCGAAAATGGATCAAAAACACTTTGTAATGAGTGTAGGAGCCGGTTTAAAAAGGCCCAACATCAAACAAAATCCCAGTCCTGAGTCACAGACACTCAAATAGCCCCTCCCAGGCTGGGAAAACATCCTCCAGAGTGCTTCCATTTGTGTGAGTAGTTCTCCAAGCCAACATATCCAAATACATACACCTGATGAGTGGACTTCTCTTGTTTACATTCATTATATACATTCCTTGGACAGTCAATTGTCTAAAGTTGGAACAGTTTGGAGGGAAGAGCTATATAAGGTTTACAATGATCTTTGTCCACTAATTACTGGACAACTGGATCCAAATTCCACAAATAGCCCTGGTTCTTCACCTAAGTGGTGCTCCTCCCGCTAGACATCCAGTGCCATGCATTTTCTCTTGCAGGTCTTTCCTTGCATCATTCCTCCAACCCCAGCAGATATCCTGGCTGAGCTTGTCTTCTCTGTGAGGGGCTAAACTGCACACTGGGGTGCTTGAGAAGGGTTTGATGGGCCGGGCACGGTGGCTCACGCCTGTAATCCCAGAACTTTGGCAGGCCAAGTCGGGTGGATCACCTGAGGTCAGGCATTCAAGATTAGCCTGGCCAATATGGTGAAATGCCGTCTCTACTAAAAATACAGACAAATTAGCTGGGCATGGTGGTATGTGCCTGTAATCCCACCTACTTGGGAGACTGAGGCAGGAGAATCGCTTGAACCCGGGAGGCAGAGGTTACAGTGAGCCAAGATGGCACCATTGCACTCCAGCCTGGGGAACAGAGAGAGACTCCAATTCAAAAAAAGGAAAAGAGAAAAAAAAAAAAAAATAAAGAAACGGGCTTGCTGCAGGGAGAGTCAGCACAGGGAGGGGCCTCCTTTGCACTCCCACTGCCCCCGCACATCTCCTGGGTAGAGCCCTGCTTCAGAGAGCAAACTGTTTCCTTATCTGTGCGCCATTCCACTACAAGCCCCACGAGGGCCTGCATAAATCCATCTCCAGGCCCTGCACCCACAAACTGGCAAAGGAAGTTTCAGGAAAAGTCTTTTGAAGAGGAGTCTTTGGGCTGCCTCTGGGTCATTTCCTTAGGAATTATCCTCCCCCCACTTCTTGACACAAAAAGGCCTGAAGTGTTCCAGATCTCGACAGGAGCTCCCAGGGGCTCCTGGCAGGAGGATGTTCTGCCTCTCTGGAGGAATGCAAGAGCCAAGGAGCCCCTCCTGTCTTAGTTGCACCCCCATCCCCTTTCTCCACCCCGCACCATTCCCTTACCCTCTGTGTGAGGCAAAGCCTGAAGTCCCTCCTTCCCACCCTTCCTCCTGCCTGAAGTGCCTCCTTCCTGTCCCTTCTCCTGCCTGAAGTCCTTCCTTCCTGCCCTTTCTCCTGCCTACTCATGGATTACACTCCCTACTGCAGTTACACTACAATGCCTCTGCCATGCTGACAACTAGTGTCACACAGGAGTGTAATCAGAAGCACCTGGCACCCAACCCCGGTACTGATGGCCCCCACCTTTTCATTTCAGGCTTCTTCCTCCAGAGTGCTTGAGGCTCCCTGGCCTCCTGGCCTCTCCCAGGTCCAAGGCGCTGACTCCAGCTCTTGGCTCCAACATTTACAGGAACGCTGGGGCTAAGAAAATCAATTGTGTTAATCAGCAAAGCCCTCCACCAGAGATGCTATCCTAAAAGCAAACCGTATGTAAAACACTTAAAGTGGGGAGCTCTGTGGTTTGTTTCTTTTGTTATGCGACCACCACACATTTGTCCGGAGTTTGGGGCTTTCAAACCACGCAAGGTTTTATGTGATCGTTATAAAGTCCTTTCATTTCCCAAAGGTAGGGTAGTGGGATTAAGGTTGACTACTGAAGACAGCTTTGTAGTAAATGGTCTCTAATGTCACAAAAGTAGCTTGGGAAGACAGGCTTATTAAACAAATTTCTTGGGTTGCAAATCATTAGAAGCAATCGCATGTCGTGTTCATTTGCTTAACCCAAAAGGTATCTATTTGGACGTTTAAAGAAACTATGCAAATTAACATTGTTCCCAGTGCCCACAAGAAACCCGGCTGATCTTAAAGGAAATCCAGGGAGCCCCTTGAAGAAGTCGGAATGGAGTTGAGCATACCCTTTTGCGGTTTTCCCACCTCTTTTGTAAAAAGTTCTTCATAGGAATCTGTGTCTGGAGAAAAAGGGGTTGTGAAGCTGTTAATCTGAAGATGGGAGACCTCAAAGGAATCTCACCCAACTAGTCCTGTGCTGTCGTCCTATCAACAGAGAAGTCAGGGGTTGCTCAGGGAGGGGTAGGGCTGGCACCACATCTGAGCCTCCCTGTCCTGTGTTCCTTAATCTTCAGTGGACCCGGTGACCTCCTGGCTTTGGAGCCATCCTGTGTTCCTTTAACAGTAGGATGAACACGCAGGCGATGATGAGATTGTAATGGGACAAGGGGGAGAGGCATGGGGCTCTTGATGAAAACATGGGTTTTTGAAATTACCATGATGGGCCGGGCGCAGTGGTTCAAGCCTGTAATCCCAGCACTTTGGGAGGCCGAGGCGGGCGGATCACAAGGTCAGGAGATCGAGACCATCCTGGCTAACATGGTGAAACCCCGTCTCTACTAAAAAATACAAAAAAAAAAAAAAAAAAAAGAAATTACCATGATGAAGGGAGGAGCTTGCACCAGCAAGTGTAGGGAGTATGGGTTTGAGTTCTGCTCATCGGACAGCGTAAGCGGTCACATCCTTGAATCCTGGTCTTTTGCAGGCCAGTCATTGGTCAGGTGGTGGCCTTTTTCCTCTTGCCCCTCTGCGCTGAGACCCACATTCGGCTCCTGATCTTGGAGACCCTGACACAGTCCTTACCACTGAAGTAGCTGTGGTCCTTCACATAGTCCTTCCCACCACACCAGCAAGGGGACAGAGTCCTGTCACTGGAGCCAGGGCCAGGTCCACAAGTCTCCCCAGGAAGCCAGCACTCTCTCGTGGACCACCTCCCCATTCCCACAGGGCCCTCCTAAAGGGCCTTTGGATGACCACATTGGCCTTCTTTCCTAGGGTGGGGAATCAGAGATGCTAAGACTGGCCAGTCTCTTTTTCTTAAGAGTTTAGGGATTCGTCTGAAAATATTATTCAGATAAATGTATGAGTCCTGTGTTAACTGCAAAACTACTTAACAGCACACTTGCTAGAATAGTGGTCGGCACTCTGATTCCATTTCGGCATTGTTTTTCCTTTGGTTCTATTAGGATCCCGGTTCTAACTGGGTCCTGGCAGTAACAGGCTGTAAGCGGCCCGGTGTACAGCATTATTTCTTAGTAGTATGGTGCGGTGCTGGTGGTTTATTTTCCCTATGCACACATGCCCTAATATGGAAGGATAGTTTGTATACACGCACAGTACATTATCATAAGACTCCTTTACAGAGTATGAAACTGAGGATTAGAGAAGTCAGATGAGTTTCCCAAAGTCTTACAGAAGGCTAATAGAAAAAACCAGAGCCAAGGCCAAACGTTTCATCTCTCCTTCCACATTAGTTTAAATGTGAATGGCTGCTTGGAACACAGTGTTGAGAAGGATTCCGAGGCCGTGTCCAGGCTCAGTGGGGAAAAAGTGCCTTGTTTTGACCATTATACCATGCACTCAGGGTCTAGTTTATTTTCCACAAGCAGCTATTTAAAACATGTCTCATCCAAGGCACGGTCCAGGATGGGGAACCTCAGAGGATAAATGATGCAGCCTGTATTGTCACCGGGGCTCATCCCAAAGCAAATCCTGCTGAAGTTCTCCTCTGAACAACTCTTACCACTCATGCTAATATGTTGGATCCTGCAAGTCACAAATATGAAGGTATAAGCATTGGCCAAATCCCAGCTGGGAAGCTACACTGGGAAGGCGAAGACCCCTTTCCATTAAGATAACAAACAGAACCTAGAAGGCCCATAGCATGGTGCCTTAGAGCATGTGGGCATTGGATGGGATCCTTGAAACTGCCAAGGGGTGTGTGACCTCTCCGCAGCCTCCAGGGATGATACTACCCCCTGGGGTGGTTATGCCAACCATATTAGAGACAATGGTTTCTGTACCCATTGCCTAAGGCTGCCATAATAAAGTGCCACACACGGAGTGGCTTAAAACAACAGAAACCTATTGTCTCACACTTCCGGGGGCCAGAAGTTTGAAACCAAGGTGTGTTAGGACCCTGCTCCCTCCGAAGGCTCCAGGGAAGAGTGTCCTCTGCTCCCTCCGAAGGCTCCAGGGAAGGGTCTGTCCTCTTCGGCTTCTGGTGGCTTGCAGGTGCAGCCCTCCAATCCTCCTCCCCAAGCGGCCTTCTGCCTATAAGGACACGAGCCCTACTGGATGAGGGGCCCACTAATTGATGGCTTCATTTTAACTTGTTACCTCTGTAAAGTCCCCATATCCAAATATGGTCACACTGTGAGGTACTGGGAGTTAAGACTCCAACATAGCTTTTCTGGTAGACACAATTCAGCTTCTAATAATGTCTACACAACCCCAAGCAGGGCCTGGCACCCTGTGCGCTTTCTGCAGAGCAGCTGAGTCAGGCCCTGGCCGTGTCTAGGCCATCGGTGACTGCAGCGCCTGGACGGGACGGCCCACCACAGGCCCCGGAGGCTGCCCCCAGAGCCCCCTGACAGGGTCTCTGCTGGTCTGAGGGTCCCTGACCGGGGAAGCGGCCTCAGGAGGGGAGAGACTCGCGCTCCGGGCTCAGTGCAGCCGCCCCAAGCAGGACTGGGATTCTCACTAAGCGGGCGCCATCCTAAGACCCCCGCGCGCCTTCAGGACCACTCGGGCACGTGGCAGGTTGCCTGCACGCCCGAGGACTATCCCTGTGACAGGAAAAGGTATGGGCTATTTGGCAAACTAAGGCACAGAACCTGAGGCGGAAGCTGGGAAGGCGCTGCCTGGCTTGTAGCGGCGCTGCCTGACTTGTAGCGGCCGAAGGGCCAGCGGGGTCAGGCGCACAGAGCAGCTACCGATGCGGCAGCACCCGAGTCGGCGCGTCGGCCTCCAGCGAGGCTGCGCAGAGTGGCTCGGGTCCGGCGCCGCCGCACTGGGCATGCGCCGACCCGGTCGGGCGGGAACACCCCGCCCCGCCCCGCCCCGGCCCCGCCCCCGCGCGCTCTCATGCTTTTCTCAGGTCCTCGGCTCCGCCCCGCTCTAGACCTCGCCCCACGCCGCCAGCCCCGCGCCCCTCGGCCCCGCCCCCGCGCCCCGGATATGCTGGGACTGCCCGCGCCGCTAGAACGCTTTGCGTGCCGGCGCCCGCAGGTCCTCGCAGTCCGCACCGTTTGCGACTTGGTGAGTGTCTGGGTCGCCTCGCTCCCGGCAGAGTTGCTGGGCTCCCCCTCGGGACGGCGGCAGTCTCGAGTGGCCCTGCAGGCGCCCTCACTCGGGTCTGGGGCCGCCCTGACCGCCACCCACCCCGGGCGAACTCCAGGTGCGCCCCAAGTGCCTCCAAGGTGTTGCCCAGCCTTCCCCGGGCCTGGGGTTCCTGGACAGGCTGCGCTGCAGTGACTGTGGCCTGGCGTGTGGCGGGGGTCGTGGCAGCCCCTGCCTTACCTCCAGGTGCTGGCTCCAGGCCCGGGTCCCGGTTCTTCCTACCTCTCCATGTTGTCAGCTTTCCCTCCGCCAGCTGCTCCGGGAAGCTTCCAGAAGCCCCTGCGCGGGCCTTGGCTTGCAGCAAGCCTTTAGCATACTTGGGCAGAGTCCCGTATTTCCTTCCTGCTGGAGGCCAAATTCTAGGGGCCTCCTCCTAACCATGGCTGGTGTTTGTGTACCTCACACCCTAATAGTATTCATCAGTACCTAGAGTAAGCAAGGCTTGCTGGAGGGCCACACACACTGGGCACCGTAATTCCCACGTTGGTAATAACACCGCAGAGGAGTTCTGAACTATGTATTTCGCACTCCTGGGTTCATCATCTCCTGAAATCTCAGGGTGGTGGTTGCTCTCAGTTGCCTCAGCCGGGTAGCTGGCTTTCTGTCCTGGAAAGCAGACTTTGTACATGTGTGTGCAACCTTTGCCTGCTGGGACCATCATCAGACTGAGGGAAGCGGCTTGGTCCAGAGAGGGGTCACCACAGCTGTTCTCAGTAGAATGTTAAGCAGAGAGAGTTAAGCACAGAGAGCTGAGGATTAGACTGGTTATTTACATAGACATCCAAATATAAACCTATAGAGTATCGCTGAGGTCAGACTCTCCCGTCATCTGCCCCATCCCTGGGCAGGTGACTAGGAGATGGTTTTGTTATTTTCAGGGCCCACTCAGTGGCTAAAACACTCTGAGAGATGAACAAGATTAAAAAAAGAAAAAAGGCTTAGCACACTTGGTGGGTGGGGCTGTGAAAAGTTTGAAGGAAACGGGTCAAGAGCCTGGCTGATTGTTAACAACACATTAACTCAGAGGGCCAGGATACTTGCTGGGACCCGGAGCCTGCCTGCAAGTAGCAGAGGAGAGCTGGCCTTACTCTGCCGCGTGTCGTGTCTTTCTTCCTGGGCCCTCCCTCTCCTGTTGGAATTGGAGTAGTGGAGTGGTGTCTGCCACAGTCAGGGGCCTGGATGAAGTAGGCCTCCAGTACAAAGCTATACTCAGGTACTTTTCAATGTATATATTTTAATAATAATAAAAAATATCTGGGCCAGGCACGGTGGCTCACGCCTGTAATCCCATCACTTTGGGAGGCCGTGGTGGGTGGATCACCCGAGGTCGGGAGTTTGAGACCAGCCTGGCCAACATGGTGAAACCCCGTTTCTAAAAAGACAAAAATTATCCAGGCGTGGTGGTGCATGCCTGTAATCCCAGCTACTTGGGAGGCTGAGGCTGAAGAATTGCTTGAACCTGAGAGGTGGAGGTTGCAATGAGCCGAGATTGCGCCATTGCACTCCAGCCTGGGCAACGAGAGTGAAACTCTGTCCCAAAGGAAAAAAAAATCTGTATCACAACAACAATTTAACTAATAGTATTAGGCACTACTTTAAAAAGGCTTTGCTGTTAGTAAGGTTGAAAGAAATAGAGCCCTAGGTACACATTGGGTAGCACTTGGTTCAGCTGCTCAGATTCTTGAAACTTGTTGAGGTCTTACATTGATATCACCTGGGGCTTACCTTTCATTGGTTCGGTTTCCTCCCCATGTGTCTCAATCAGGGCCTCCTCTCTTTTGCAGGGAAGAAGGGGGCAGGCAGGCCTGAAAAAGAACTTGCCTTCCCCATTGCCCCCTCAGAGTTTGTTCCTCTTCAGTCTTCTTCCCCCCCTTTCTTAGGACACCAAAGCCCTGACTCTTCCAGTATTTTATAATAAAATAAACTTACTAAATTGTCCTGTTTTGCAGAGGACATACGTTTAGGAGCCAGTGATTCAAACCTTCCAGTTTTTTTTTTTTTTGGTGTTAATACCCTTTTCAGTTTATAGTATATTCTGTTTGATAGAAAGAAAATGGAGGCAAAACTGAATTTTCTGCATTATCTTTTCCTTTAGCATTATTCTTTGTTTTTGCGCTTCATTCTGACCCCCTTCCCCAGCATAAAATTCCTTGTTCAGATCCACTTGCCCTGAGGTTTTTGACTTTCCTTTGGGACTCTAGTTCCTCCAGGGGACACATTGAGCCTCCCAGACCCTGAAGGGCCCTGTGCTCATTTGGCTCTTGGGCTGCTGCTATGGTCCTTCCTGACTCTCCGTTTACTGGGACAGATAGCTTTTGATCCAGCTACTTTCTGGGCTCGGTCTCACCACAGAATATTATTTTATTACTTTTAGAGACAAGGGCTCGCTCTGTCACCCAGGCTGGAGTGTATAGCTCACTGCAGCCTCAAACTCCAGGGCTCAAGCAAACCTCCTGCTTTGACCTTCCGAGTAGCAGGGACTACAGGTGTGTGCCACCGTGCCTGGCTAATATATATATATTTTTTAGAGGCAGGGTCTCCCTATGTTGCCTAGGGTGGTCTCGAACTCCTGGACTCAAGTGATCTTCCATCCTAGACTTCCCAAAGTGCTGGGATTACAGGCATGAGCCACCATGCCTGGCCCTGCAGGGTATTATTTAAACCAGACCTGAAGGATTTAAAATCAGAGACACATAAACCATAACCTGATCGTGGGGTGAGAGTGGTCTTTATATAGACGCTCATGATGTACAGTCCAGCCCTACGCCCCACTCTTGGTTTGAAGTGAAAGGGTTTATCTGGGATGGAGGAGGTTTGAGCTGTCCAGGAGGGCCGTTGGTTGGCATGAGGAGTTTGTGAACCTATGCTGTTAGCTCTGCAGGCCTGTCTTGGGCAGAGCTATGTAGAAGTTGGAGACCTTGTGTTGTGGACCAAATGTTGCAAGATGTATGTTCTGTGGCTTTTCATTAACTGCTGCATGTCTGCTGGTTGGTGGAAATAGTTTGGTTTTTTGTTTTTTTGACTTAAAAAAATTGACAGTACAGCTTATATAGGAGGGCTGCGTAGTTTGGGGAAAACTAATTAATGAATATAGTATGGAATGTAATGAATGACTTCCTCCTTCATAGAGCTATTAAAGTGATTTACGAAAAGGAAGAAATCATTTTTGTGATTTTGTTGATCTTTGAAGTATTAGAGTGGCTTTGGCTGGTGTGGATCACCTGTAA
Organism: Rhinopithecus roxellana; assembly: GCF_007565055.1. Classification (NCBI taxonomy): domain Eukaryota; kingdom Metazoa; phylum Chordata; class Mammalia; order Primates; family Cercopithecidae; genus Rhinopithecus; species Rhinopithecus roxellana. The sequence goes on from NC_044559.1 coordinate 49,439,181, forward strand.
AGGGATCAAACACTGAGACCTGCCAAGGTGCTGGGTCCCGGCAGCAAAGCCGAAGCTCCTCCAGCTAAGTAACTGACTAGGCCGCCCTGGGGGCTGCCCATGCAGATGCTCTGAAGGGTGAAACTTGGTTTTGACCCCACAAGTTGTTTTCAGTTAAATCAGTGGCTTAACAGCAGAGCCGGGTTCTCCAAGGAGGCCTCATGTCCCCTTCACCTCCCCGCCGGAGGTAGCTGTTCTAAAACCAGTAAAAAATTCTACAAAAACATTTTCTTATGGTTGTTAAATTGGTCATGGTGTGTGTAACCACGAAAGGAATGGTGAGAGCGCGATAAATGGCTGGTGTGTTCACTCTCCTGCTCCTAAAAGTTTCTTGGTAGAGTAATTCTCTACCCGTGATGCTTGTGAAGTGAGCAGAGTCTCCCAGCCAGCCCTGTCGCCCATTCCCAGAAGCCTAGGCTGGGGGACACCCAATGGATAGTCCACCAGCGGCGTGGCGTGTAGAAGCAGGCACTTGTTAAATCTATTTGTTTTTATTATAGACATCGTTCTGCCAGTCACAGTAATTTGTTTATGGAGAATTTTCTGCAAGCACAGCGCGGGTGGCAGTTTTTACCAACAAATTGAGTCATATGCATAGAGGCTGAGAAAACTTTTACCTTATTGACAGATCAGGCAATTCTGGCACAGGATGTTCAGAGATATTTAGGTGGGTGAAGAGAGTGAATGAATCTCAGGGCAGAGAAGGAGACGGGGCATTATATGTTGAAATGTAATAATTGCTAGTTATTTATCATTTGTTTTTAAACTTTTAGCTACATTTTACTCCCCAACCAAAAGGACTCAGGTGGGCAGCCAGGGATGTCATGTTCAGGTGTCTCTCCTGCTTGTGTGGGGTAAGAGCCACCACTGGAATGCGGTTCCAGCAAGGCCTGACGAGTCACAGCCCCTTGAACCTGTTGCTCTCTGTAAAGTGGGGTCTTCACAAGCAACAGCGGCAGAGCGTTTCTCTGAGGGTGGCCTGGGCCCTCTGCATCAGAATTACTGTGGGTGCTGGCTAGAGAGGTCTCTTGATTATAAGGCCCCATGGCAGACCTACAGGATCAGAACCTAGGGATGCCAGGGATTCGGGCAGACCCTAGTGCTTGAGCACCTCTAGGGAAGTCCTTAGGATCCTCTGGGAAGTAGCACTGTCCGGCCCAGGCAAGCTCCGAGTCCCCGTTCCAGAAGGATCCATTGGCAGTTGGCATTGCTGCACGTTGTCTGTGCATATGGGTCTGAGTACGGTTTTGTAACTCCTGAGAGATGTGTGAATCTCTTCAAATTGCAAACCCAACATGTTATAGCATTCGAATTTTCCGTTTTGTGGTTATGACCAGATGCAGATGTTACCAAAACTTTGGCGTTCGTTTTACAAACAAATGTGAAGCATGGACAGCCATATATTTCACCCCCCCTTTCCGTTTGAGAGCGTTGTCTTGTTTTTATCCCCTGCTGGGTCAAAGCATTTTCCTGGTCTCAGGTGAGGGTTAACTTTCAGAGGCACAGCTGAATACATTTTGGGGCACAGCGTTGAGCTTTTCTACAGGAAGTGCCAGAGCCGTGTGTCGGAGTGATGCTGTGTCCCAGCTGGGTCACCCTGGGAAACTCTTGGCCCTCCAGGCACCTCCTCATCTATTGGGTGGGGACGATCATGCCTATTATGTCTACCTGGGTAAGTATAAGCACACGAGACAGTAAGTCCTTATTTTTTTAAGTCCATGAGCTGAGTCTCATGGAAGGATGAAATGAGAAGTCAGTGAAGAACCATTTTGAACCCTTGTGTTCCCCAAGTCCAGTCCAAATCTTTATTTTGCAGATCTGCACACACCTAAGCCCTCAACGGGGACGTGTGCATGGTGGTCAGGAGTGCACCTTCTGGAAACAGACTGGCCTCTGTTTGGACCTGGCTTCACGAGTTACAATCCTGTGCCCTTGAGCAGAGTTACTTAACCTTCCAAGGCCAGGTTTCTCCAAAAGTAGGGCCAGGGCCAGTTCCCATCAGAAGGAGGCCTGGCCCTGGGGAGGCCTGAATGAAGGCAGTTGGTGTTTGTGGATACAGAGTGGCTCTGGTTTTGGTGGAGGCAGGACTAGAGGTTGGGGTCACTTGGCCACATTTGCCACCTCTGGTGTGTCTGAGGTTCCAGAAGGTCACAGAGCATTGTCTGTGTGCAGCATAAGGTAGTTCCCTATTCATTTGCTAGGTCTCTGAAATCCTTTTGTCTGTAAAGAGGCTACTGGCTCTGCCACCTGTTTCTGTCTTTTCACAGTAGACATTATCAAGGTGGCAGCGTTCTGAAGGTTCAGGTGTGCCACGTCAGCATAGAGTGGGCAGGTAGGCTTCATGTGTGCTCCTAGGGGCACTTGGCAGTTGCTGACAGCCCGAGACACTGTGTGGGAACCTTGACATTATTCGTCTGTTAAATTGAAAGAACTTCCCAAAGGACCAACACAGGATCCGACACGATGGCAGTGGCCAGGAACCAGCAGTGACACCAGCATGTGACAGTATTTTCCCATGTGTGACGGCCGTTTAGACCACAGCAGTGAGGGGTAACGCCGGTCGGCTGGGTAAGCTTGGTCAAAAATGGGAAGTCTGCAGCATTTCGTGTGTTTGTGGAAATGGGCCTGATTTTTATTTGGGGTGTCTCTTTAATCTCCTGTCATAGTTCAGCTCACCCTGGTGGTGGTTCTGGCCCTGCTGCGCTTGTTGCCTTGTACAGACCAGCTTAGGAAATGCTCACCATCACCCCATGAAGGAGAAGGCGCTGTGAGTGTCTTTGTTTTGCATATGAGGAACCCAGGACTCGGAGAGTTTGAGTGACTTGCACAGGCCTCTTGGGGTAGAGATAGAGTTTTGTTTTCAACCCAGATTTATTTGATAACCAGGCCCAGGCTCACAACCACTTGTGCCAGGCTGTCTTTGCAACGATGAACCTGAGAAACTGTTAGAAGTCTTTGAAGGGGCAAGACAGGGCATAAACAGACACATACCTGTTTATGTAGCTAAAGTTTTCTGAACATCAGTGTGACCCCAAGTGTTGCCTTTAGCATTGTGGGAAAAACAACGTGCCCAAATGTATTCCTACTTGAAGGTGTTGGGGACCCTGCCAAGGCAGACAACCGTAGGTGAGGCTGGGTGCGGTGAGGACTTAGGGATGGCAAAGCTGTCCCTGCGTGTGCCTTGTGCCTACCCCACACCCCACCAGAGAGTGGAACGACCAGGGCAGTGGGGCCAGAGGAAAGATGGGAGGATGCAGAGGGCCAGCCATGTCCCGGGACTGTGCACACGCCGCACTGTGTCCCTGCAGGCCAGGGACCCATGCCTGATTCCCTCTGAAACATTTGTGGGACTGCGGCTACTGGTCAGGTTTCTCCAGGTGGCCCAAGGGCTGGGCATTTTGAGCAGAATGGTGGGACTGTGGACGCGGATGCATCTGGGGACCTGGCCATAGTTCAGTTTGAGCAAGGTGTGGCAGGCATGTGGGGCTGGATAGGAAGGCAGAGCCAGTCGGTGGGGCCAGGGCCTAGGGAGCCCAAATGCTGCACTGGGTGAGGGGCTTTGGGAGCCTTGTGAGTGGGGACACCAGCCTGTCAGCGCTTCCCAGAGAAGATCATGGGGCTGGCAGGGGGCTGATTGGGGCAGAGGAGGCAGGATGGTGGCAGCAGGCCTGGCAGGGCGAGGACAGTTTCAGGAGGTATAGCTGGGGTCAGCCCTGGTGGCTTCTGGTGAGAGCTGAGCAGGTGGGAGTCGGAGAGTGTGGTTATGAGGGACTAAGTTTAGAATCGCTTTTCTTATTGAGAGAGAGGAAAGCCTTGGTGTGTGTGCTTTTTATGTGAGGGAAACCAGATAAAGGATCTGGCCTTGGAAGGGTAAACAGGCCCCCCTCTGCCCTGCCTGGCTTCTGGGTTCTGAGGCGGGAGATTGCCCGACTGCAGCCACGTTCAGGCGAGGATGGCAGCAGTGGACCCAGGCTCATTGCCATTGCTCCCACCCCAGCCTGTCTCTGTTAGGCGCAACCTGTACGTCCTGCAGGAGTCGCGGAATTTTAAAAACCAAACTGTCAGGTGTTAAAGGTATAGTCACATCAGAGTGCAAATTAGAACTAGTGTGTACTGGGGCCGAGTTTCCTTAAACACCATGACATGTTTTGTGGGCTGGTGTGGCTGAGCGTGCCTCTGGGCAGCAGAGATTGACAAGGATGGCTGGGCTTCCTCCGGGCCCTGGGCTCGCCTCGGCAGCCTTGTCTTTGAGGGGCTCCCCGTGTGGTGGGGAGACCTGCTTGTCGCACCCACACATTTTGTAGATACTGGTGAGGGCTGGCTAGACCGAATGAGGTGAAGAGCTTGGCCTTTGTTGGGGGGGCTTGGTAAGTGGTTGAAGATGTTGAAGAAGGCCCCTCCGAGGAGGTGGCTTTTGAGTGGAGATTTGAACAGTGAGAGGTGGGAAGGTCTGGGAAGGAGGCTCCCAGGGGAGGAGTGAGAGCTGCAGGTGCCTGGATGGCTGCAGATCAGTGTGTTGGAAGCATAGATGGGAAGTCCTAGAAGGAGGGTCACCGGGTGGGGGGGTGGGGTGCGTTGAGGCCACTGTTGCAGGCCTGGATTCACTCTGGGAGTGTTAAAGCCAGGGTCTCAGCCTCCTGCACTTGTCATCTAGTTAAAGTCGTGCCAGCAGGGCAGGGCTGTGTGTCTGGCTGACGGGGGATCAGATGAGAAAGTGTGTGCCACCCTCAGCAAGGTGTGTGAGAGGCGTGGGGCACGGCGGATGCAGCGAGTCTTATTAGTAAGGCCTTTAACGCTCAAGTGGAAGGTCCTAGAATAATGGGCAAAGAAAAGGAATGATGTATTTCTAAAAGTGACTGAATTTAGCTAGCTATCCCAAGAAAAGCCCATGTGTGCTATTCCTTATTGTGCAGAAAAATTCGTTTCTGTCACCATTGTGTTATCAACAGATTAAGCCGTCGAGTCAGATGGATGCTGTGGTTGTGCGGGGTGCAGGCCACTCAGCACACTCCCAGTGCCTCTGCAGGCCATCAGTCTCCAGCCCACGCCAGCCTGAGAGGCAGGCGACGTGGGAAGGGAGGGGCTTCCCACCAGGACACAGGAGGTTGCTGAGGAGGCCGCTCCCATGGTGCCACTTCTGAAATAAGGAAGAACTGTTCCTTAGAAGGAATGCACAGGTTCTGAAGTTAATGTTCTTACAGAATGTTCTTACAGTTTAACGTTATCCACCCTCTTGGCCACAGTTGACCACCCTGTGGTCGTCCTTGGCTCAGCAAGAGGACAGGCTCTTGGAGAGCCACAATCTGTGACCATATTCATAGGTGACCAACCATTTGCCAGGAGGCAGGACTTTCCGTGCTAAAACGGGGATGTCCCAGGCAAACTGGGGTGGGTGGTCCCTGCCTCCCTCTGCTCTCATTCCAGGGTCCTCCTGGGCATCACTGCTGTCACTTGGCAACTAGCTTGCGTCCACCTGGGCCTTGAGGCAAAAGCAGTCGTTTTCTTTTCTTTTTTTTTTTTTTGTCCTCCGGAAGCATGGGCTTGTAAGCCTTCCTGTTGTATTTTGCCATGAGTGTAATTAGAACGTCTCCCAGCCTGGGTCATTTCCCGTTAGCTGGGTGTGGCCCCCGCTGTCCTTGTCGCATGTTTTGGATTGTTTGTCACTCCAGAAAGTCTTCGGGGTCATGGTTCTCACTTCCTCAGACATTTTTCTCTCCTGGGTGTGGGGATCTTTTGCTCATGAGACTTTCCTTCTTTGGGCCTGAGACGCTTCTGCCCCAGCTGTGAAGGTCGTGACAGTTGCAACAGATAGCTTCTTGGAAAGGTGGAAGGCTCTGGTGTTGGCCAGGGAGAAGCAGCTGCATGGTCTCCAGGGGTGTCCTGGGTTCTCAGGAATCCCGCGGCTCCGGGGGGAACCGCTGTCTGGGGCAGTGCTGGTTCCATGGTCTGTTGGGGTTCCTGGGTGCTCACACTGCCCCGGCGTAGCCGGATGCTGGGACCCATCACCAGGCTGCTGGGAATGGTCAGGGCTCGGCTGGAGGGGGTGCTGCCCTGTGTGTCCTGCCGCAAGGGGTCGGGGACCCTCCCAACTCAGGGTGTCCTGCACACCCACACCGCCTCCCTCTTCTATCTTTGAGGCACCTGGGAAGCTTCTGGACATGTTGAACCCACACGAGACTGAGTGGTGGGGTCTGCCATAGGAGTGGCTTAGTGAGGACCAGAAACAGTTTTGAGCTGGGCACTGGCACAGACAGGGTGAGAGCCAGCTGCATAGTCCTCACAGCCTCCCCGCCTGTGGACCCCACTTGCGGACCAGGCAAGTCTGCGGCCTTGTGGGACCCCGGCAGTGCTGGCCTCCTGCATTTGGGCCTCTGCATCTGTGCTCTGCTCTGAGGTTGGGTGAGTGGGGGACCCGTGTCCCTCTCTTCCCAGAGCTGCCTCTGCTCTATCCTCAGGGAACCTCTTCTGACCTGACCCCCACCCAGATGTCCTCTGCTGCCCTCTCTCTGAATCCTCCCCACTCTCATTTCTTCCAGAAGCTACTTCAGCCCCCATGATCCCTCCCTCTCTGGGGCCCTTCACACATCACTGTTTTCTACTTGGCTTGTATTGTTTCCATCTCTTGATGGTGGGATGCTAGATTGGATGCTCTCCAAGGCCTGGTGTGTAGCTTCTACTTAATGGAAGGTCCAGCACAGCGTGCTGTGGACTGAAGCGTGTCCCCAAGATGCATAGGCTGAAGTCCTGACCTCCAGTTTGGCTGTATTTGGAGACAGGGCCTTTAGGAGGAAATTAAGGCTGACTGAGTCACAGGAGTGGGATCCTACTCCACTAGGATTGGTGGCCTTGGCGGAGAAAGAGAAGATCACTCCCTTCTGCACCGTGTGAGGACACAGCAAGGAGAAGGCTGTCTGCAAGCCAGGAAAGGAGCCCTCACCAGAAATGGAATCAGCCAGGACCAGCAGCTCTCACTTGCCAGCCTCCAGAACCATGAGAAAATAAATGTCTGTTTGTTAAGCCCCCAGTCTGGCATTTTGTTATGGCAGCGCAGGCAAACCAATATATAGGTGAATTACAGACTAAAGTTGTTTCAAAGGCACAAAACTCATCAAGGGATTGTGTATGAAGTTGGAATTTGGAGCTGAGGATAACTTTGTCATCAGACAGTGCTCCAAAAAGTCACTGTTGTCAGGTTTAGCTCTTGGCATCCCAAAAGATGTGAGTGTATCGTGGTAAAAGGCAAATAACAAACAGAAACCCAGATTTCATGACCAGAAACATCAGTGGTGGTGGGAACAGGATACAGCAGGCAAAACAGGAGACCCCAGAGGCCAGCAGGCCATGGAAAGGCCTGGTGCTGTCCTGGCCCTGGGTGGGCATGCTCTGGTAAGCAGTAGGGGAACCTGCACCCTGATGGGAAGGAGAGACCAGCTCAAATGCTGCAAGACTGAGTTTTTTAAACTAGTCTCTACAGGTTTATTGGGATTCTTTTTGTTGGTTTATTGATTTTTTTTTTTTTTTCCCTCCAGATTGGTCAGTATACACACTCTAATCTGGCCTGGTTCAAAGGACAGCATGTGGTCGTCTGGTTGGACACCAGCTACATCTCTCAGAACCATACTCTTTGCTGCTTTTCAGGCTAAGATAGCTCTCGGAGACTGTTTGGAGGTCTCTGTTGATTTAGGGACCAGCTTTCTTGCTGAAAGCCCCCTGGCCCACACCTCACCAAACTGGCTTATGTGGCTGCTGATGGGGCGACAGAGGAAAGGTAGATAGAAAAGGTTAAATTTACTTTTGTCTAACTCACCAATTCATGCCGTGGATTGTAGATCTGCAAAATATACAAAGTTCACAGGGATTTTATGATTGTTGCAAAGGAAACTTAAATTGTCAGCCTTTTACTGAAGGATGTTACCGTTCCGAAGCTCTGGCCATGCCCCCATTCTGGCTGGCCATGGCCCTTGCAGCACAGGCTGGCATTGTGCCCTTGGCGTTGGGCTTTGGGGGCCCAGCTGTGCAGGGAGTGGATGCAGGGTGAAGCCAGAGTCCTGGCTTAGGGCATGCGCTCTGCTTCCTGTAGTGCTCTTACCATTTGAAGTGTGGATTTGAATTCTTCGTTATCCTTTATTTATTTATTTATTTATTTATTTATTTATTTGCACAGCTATGTTTGTCATTCAATTCCATAGTGAGAGCCTCTAAGAATATGATTAACCTTGAGGGTCATCTTATAATGTAATTATTAATGATTGATTCTGTTTATCCTTGAAATCAATAAGAGAGGCATAATGGTTTGGTCTGTAGTCGGGCGTGATTTCTTACATTTCGTAAACACGGTTCTGTGACAGCAGTTGTATCGGTTTATTACCCAGAACATGTTTGATGAATCTGAAGTGTATGATTAGTTTTATGTAATTATTGTGATACGTAGTGTTCCTTACATGACTTATGTTAATATGGCAAATAGTGTTAACATCTCCTGCCACTAATAGTTAGGGTGGGGACGTATAATAATTGATCTTCCTGGGAGTGCTATAATGTAAAAACAATTCAGGCTGTTGGAAGTATATTTTACAAGTGTGCATGGGGCCTTGGGGATGTTATATTGAAAAACCCAATTGTACAGTTACCATGGGAACCCAATTAGAATAGATTGGTTGATTTTTTTTTTTTTTTTTGTCTTTCATCTTGACCAAAAATCTAATGTATTTTAAATGTTTTCATATGGAACTGTAGTCATATACTGACTTGCTATGCCAAACTATTCTGCTCGTTTTTTCCAACTTTAAGCTAAAATAGTGAAAAGTTCTCGAGTGGATCCTTATGAGAATGTCTCCCAGAGAGAATTAGTCACGTTTTGGTGGAAAGGTTTGTGTGAGTGATGGTGGTAGAGTGAGGTTGTGGACAGCTTTTATGAAAAAAGGGAGAATGAGCATTTTCCTCTGAGGGCAGGCAAGGACCCTCGCGTTCCTCCTTTGGTGGAGGACATGAGTGTGTTTCTCCATTCTCAGGTTTGTAGACGGTGAGATTAGGTCCCTAAATGGCCCTATCGGTGTTGTGGAGGGGTAGGGCTGGGGTTGGGGTGGGCTAGAGTGCTGGGATGGGATCTGTGTTTGCCCTCCTTGCTGGGGGTCCTCACTTTCTTTGCTCTCAGAGCCTTTTTGCACACTTAAAACTTATGAGGGATCCCAAAGAGATTATATGAGTTTTATATTAATACCCCATTAGAAATTAGCAGTGAGAAATTTTAAAATATTAATTCATTTAGAGAATAAGCCTATTAGCTTTTCACATAAATAACATTTTAAAATAAAAAGTAGCTATATTTTCCATAAAAACCTATTAGGGAGGAATGTTATCAGTTTCCATTTTTTAAAACTTCATAATGCCTGGATGAATAGAAGACAGCCAGCTTCTGCTGCTTCGTTCGGTCTGTTGTGACGTTGTTTGGGTTGAAGCGCATCAAGAGAATCTGGCCTCCCTCAGGTAAGTAATTAAAAGGGGATAGTGTTTTCACAACTTTCTCAGGTAACTGAGGATATTTTCCTTGGACGCTACGTCAGGGCTTGGCAAGTGGTCATTTCCTGAGGGTTTGTAGCCGTGTGCGATCTGAGACCCCTCTGTGAACTTTTTGTTCTCTGTGATGTTAGAATCCACTGGCATGCCTTGCACTTTGAGTGATTTCATAGTGTCTGTCATCGGCCCTGTGGAAAACGTTGCTTCATTGAGTTATACAGATCTTCCAAATGTTGACGTTTCCTAATACAGTCCTAAAAATAATATTTGTTAGTATCACCACCTTTCTCCTTAGAAAAGGCATTTAGTATTGGGAAGCCATGGTGGTGGGTACCAGTATTGTAACATTTTAATCATCACTTGAAGTTTCTGGCTGGGCACACTGGCTCATGACTGTAATTCCAGCACTTTGGGAGGCTGAGGTGGGAGGATCACTTGAGGCCAGGAGTTGGAGACCAGCCTGGGCAATATAGCAAGATCCCCATCTCTACAAAAACATTTTTTAAAAACGAAAGTTCCCCTTTTATCATCAGCAGCAGGTACTGTCCAGTTGTGTTCATTACAGGTACAGACTGTCCAATTTTGAGAAAACGTCCGCCAGATACGCAAGTCTGAATAACTGTTGTTTGTGAGTCATTCACACTAGTAAAGCTTTTGTTCTAAAATGAAGTTGGTAAGTTCAGCAGCAGTCTCTGCCACTTGTGGAGCCCTCCTGGTGGCAGCGTCATTCTGGTTTGTGGCAGAAGTGCTTTGCTGCGCTTCCCATTAGGTCACAGAATGTTTGAAAGGGTCAAGATTTAGGAAAGTTTGAATGCTTCGTCAGGACATTCTGAAGTGAACCTGCCTGTTGCCCTGACCATGTCTTCTTGCTAGAGTTTGGTGTCAATATCTTGGCTCTTGAGGAGGCATTCACAGTTTTCCCCACCATGGCTTCTCTGTTGTCTTGCACCGTGCAGTGTGTGGTCAGCTGTAGTTTGTGCAGGTGCCCTTCAGCAAGTGGGGGGATGTTTTACTCTTTTCTGCAATGAATATGGTGGATACTTTTCATTGGTTTCCATGTCTTCAACCAGTTTTGTGTTCCTAGACAAGTGCCCACCTGGACTTGGTGAATTACTATTTTCATAGATTGCTGGATTTAACGTGCCGGTGCTGATGTGTTTGAGGATTTGTGTGTCTGTTCCTGAGAGGTGTTGGCCAGCAGCATTCCTGGATCGTCTGTCTGCCTTGTTAGGAGGGCATTCCTGCACTCATAAAATGAGGCCTCTTCTGTATTTTGGATTAGTTTGTGTACCATTGGCATTGTCTCTTCTTTAAATGCTTCATAGGATTTACCAGTGAAGCCATTTGTGTTTGAAGTTTTCTTTGTGAAAATAACATTAACTATGAATTCAGTTGTTGTTTTTTGTTTTTTTTTTTAGTGGCTATAGGACCATTCAGGTCATTTCTTTCTTCTTGAGTGACTTTTTGGGATTTCATGTTTGTCAAAGAATCTGACCATCTAATCTAAGTTTGTTGAATTTATTGGCCTAAAGTTATTTTTTTTTTTTTTTTTTTTTTTTTTTTTTTTTTTTTTTTTTTTTTTTTTTTTGAGATGGAGTCTCGCTCTGTCGCCCAGGCTGGAGTGCAGTGGCCGGATCTCAGCTCACTGCAAGCTCCGCCTCCCGGGTTCACGCCATTCTCCTGCCTCAGCCTCCCGAGTAGCTGGGACTACAGGCGCCCGCCACCTCGCCCGGCTAGTTTTTTTGTATTTTTTTAGTAGAGACGGGGTTTCACCATGTTAGCCAGGATGGTCTCGATCTCCTGACCTCGTGATCCGCCCGTCTCGGCCTCCCAAAGTGCTGGGATTACAGGCTTGAGCCACCGCGCCCGGCCGGCCTAAAGTTATTTTTATATTCCTTTATTATCCTCTCAATGTCTGTGGGATTTTGAGTCGTGTCCTTATTTTTATTCCTGATGTTGGTAATTTGCACATTGTCCCCTTTTTTGCTAACTGGTCTGGCTAGAGGTTTATCTGTTTCTTTTCAGAGAACCAACTTTCGTTACTTGATTGTTCTCTTTTTTCCTGTCTTACTGATTTCTGCTGTTTATTATTTCTTTCTTGTGCTTACTTTTAGTTTAGTTTGCTTTCTTTTTTGTAGTTCTTAGGGTAGAGGCTGAGATCATTAGGTTTTCCTTTCTTTTCTCATATAAACATTTAATGCTAAAAATCCTCTCTAAGCACTACTTGAGGTGTGCTCACAGGTGGACATGAGCTGTTCTCGTTTTGATTCAGAGCAGCATATTTCCCAGTTTCCCTTGTGGTTTCTTCTTTAATGCATGGGTTATGTATTAGTACATCATTTAATTTCCAAGAATTTGGGGATTTAAAAAATATTTGGGTACTTTCCCAGTGTCTTTCTGTTATTGATCTATAGGTTAGTTGTTACCTTGTAGTCAGAGGACATACCTTTTATGATTTTAATCCTCCTAGGTTTGTTGAGGGTTGTTTTACGGCCTGGAATATGGTCTACCTTGGTGAATGTTTGGAAAGTGTATACTCTGTGGTTCTTGGGTGAAGTGCTCTTTAAATGTCAGTTGGGTAAGTTTTGTTGATAATGCTGTTCAAGTCTTCTACATCCTTATTGAATTTTGTTTCCCTGTTCTAAAAATTATTAGGAGTATTGACATCTCCAGTTACAATTGGGGACTTGTTTATTAACCCTTTCAGTTGTATTGGTTCTTGGTTCATCTCTTCTAAGTGATTTCATTAGGTGCATACATGTTTAGAATTTTAACATCCTCATTGGGAGTTTAGAATTTTAACATCCTCATGGGGAATTAACCTTTACTCTTATGAAATGGCTTTCTCTAGTTTTGTTGTCATGTTCCTTTTTTTGAAATTATTTGATATTAGGATAGCCACTCCAGCTTTCTTTTAATTAGTGTTTCTGTGGTAACTGTTTTTCCATTCTTTTACGTTTAACCTGTTCTTGTCATTACATTTGACATGTGTTTCTTGTAGACGACACAGTTGGGTCTCTTGCTTTAAAAAATCTAATCTGACAGTGTCTTTGTAAAATTGAAGTATTTAGACCATTTACATTTAATGTAATTATTCATATGGTTGGGTTTAAGTATACCATCTGACTATTCATTTGTCGTTCACCAATTTGTTCTTTTTGCCCTTCCTCCATCTTCCATAGCTTCTTTTCAATTATTTGGATATGTTTTTGAATGACTCCAATTTAACATTCTGTCTACACTATTGGCTTATTAGCTATCTCTTTTCTTTTTTAGTGGTTGCTTTAGGATGTGTAATGTACATACTTAGCTTATGCTTATCATAGTCAGCATTCATGTAATATAATACAACTTCATGTGCAGAATAAGCGCCTTAGCAAAAGTATGCTTCAATTTCTCTCATCCCATTTTTTGTTATATTATTGCTACATGTGTAATACAGTCCAAAATATAGTGTTATTATTTTTATGTTGGGCAATCAGTTTTCTTTTAAAGATATTTTTAAAACCCAGATTTTACATTTATTTGCATATTTACTGTTTCTTGAAATCCTCACTCTTTTGTGCAGATCCTGGTTTCCATTGGGTATCATTTTTTTTACACATGAAAAACTTGTACCATCATTTCTCAAGTGCAGATCTGCTGTATCTGAATTGTCATGTATTTGTTTTTGTTTTTTGAAAAAAGCCTTTGTCTCATCTGCATTCTTGAGAAAGTTTGAATTCAAGGTTGACCTGTTTTTTTCCCTTTTAATACTTTAAAGATGTTGTTCCATTGTGTTCGGCCTTGCATAGTTTCTGATGATCAGTTTGCTGTCATTCTTAAATTTGTTCCTTTGTATGTAATCTGGCATTTTTGCCACCTCTGGCCACTTGAAGGTTTTCTCTGTGTCACTTGTTTTCAGCTGTTTGATTATTTGTTTTTATGTTTCATCTGCTTGGATTTCTCTGAGCTTCTTGCATCTGTGAGAACAGGTTACATATCCCTTCTCTGAAATGGTTGGGACCAGAAGTGTCTCTGATTTTGGATTTTTTTCAGATTTTGGAATATTTGCATGTATATATAATGAGATATCTTGGGGATGTGACCCAAGTTTAAACATGGAATTCATTTTTTTCCCCATATATACCTAATCCACATAGCCTGCAGGAAATTTTATGTAATATTTTAAATAATTTTCTGCTTGTTACAAAGTTTTGACTGTATTTCAACTGAGACCTGTCATGCGAGGTCAGGTGTGGAATTTTCCACTTGTGGCATCATGTTGGTGCACAGGTTTTGGGTTTTGGAGCATTTTGAGTTAGGGGTGCTCAACCTTGTTTTACCTCATATAGATTTTTCATCAGATTTGAGGAAATGTCACTGAATATTTCTTCTGATATTTTTCCTGCCTCCCCTTTTTCTGAGGCTCCAATTGCACATGTGCTGCTTAATACTGTCCTGCGTCTCCCTGAGCCCTGCTCATTTTCCTCAGTCTTTTTGTGTTTCTGTGCCTTGATAGTTTAAAAAATGTTATTTTCTCATTGTTGCTATGTTTTCCTTCTGCTGCATCTAATCTGTACATCATATCGATTGTATTTTTTACTTTAGATACTGCATTTTACATCTCTATATGCTCCATATGGGCCATTTCTCACATCATGTGCCAGTTTTCCTCTAGCTTCTTAAATATGGAGCATGTTTATAAGAACTGTTTTTATGTCCCAGTCCACTTGTTTTACTCATCTCTACTTTTCTGGGTATGGTTCTTTTGAATGATTTTTCTCCTGATAGTAGGTTATATTTCTCTGCTTCTTATGTGTGTGTGTGTTTTAAATGGGATTCTAGACATGGAGAGTTTTGTTGTTGAGTGCTAGATTATGTTGTCTTTTAAAAAACAGTTTTGGACATTGTTCTGGTGCAGGTTCAGTTTCTTGAAATCATTTACATCCTTTCAAGGCTTGCTTTTTAAAAAAATGTTTTGTTAGGGCAGGTGCAGACCAGGTTTTAGTCCAGGGGTAGTTTAGTCCTACTATTTATGCAGTGTCTTTATTTTATAAGGGTGTGTGTATGTGTGTATATGTATGTATATGTATGCATGTATTATATATATATATATGTATTATATATATATTAAATATATGTGTGTATTAAATATATGTATATTACATATGTGTGTGTGTGTGTGTATATATATATATATATATACACACACACATATATATATGAAATAAGGCAGCTCTGAGGTCTTTACCTGATGAATGTTGTATTAGGACATCTTTCCACACTGGCTGGTGAGAACATGAAATATTCCCAGCTCTGTCTGTGCTCAGGAATTATTTGGGCTGCTACTTCTGGGGATCTTTCTTTGACCTCAGGGGGTTCCTTCTCAAGCAGTGTCTCAGTGGTTAGGCAGAGGCCACAGTGGACTCTTCTGGAGATGTCTGGTGTGTTCTCTGAGTAGGCCCTTCCTCCCTGGTACTCCTCCCTGAAGATTCTAGGTGTTTTGTTCTTTTTGAATTCTGATCTCTTTCCCACTTTGGTGAGACCACCCACTAGTTTTGGCTCAGACCTTCCACCTCGACACAGCCTGGAGGCTGCATCCAGCCCTTCCCTGGCAACTGGCTCACTTCGCTTCCCTTTCCTTGGGGAGCATAGCTCCTGGCTGCTGTTGTCCTTGTTCTGAAGACCATTGTTTTATATAAAAGTTGAGCACCCCTAATTCAAAATCTGAAATGCTAAAGCATCTGAAAATTTTTTATCATTGACATGATGCTCGAAGCTGATGCTCAAAGGAAATGCTTATTGGAGCATTTTGGATTTTTGGATTAGGGATGCTCAAACTGTAAGTATTTGCAAATATTCCCAAATCCAGAAAAATCTAAAACCTGAAGTACTTCTAGTTCCCAGAATTTCAGGCTACTCATCCCGTACTTTATTTCATTTTAGCTGTTACATGTGGTTCTTGCTACTCTGTAATGGCTAGAAGTGGAATCCCCACCAAGTTATTAGTGGACCCATATTAACAACAACAAAAAAGACCTGCTGGGCTGCTGCGGTACTGAGATTGCTCAGATTACACAAAGCCCTCTGGCCCTGACCCCAGACCCTCTGGCCTTTTCACCCACTTCAAAGTGGGTGAAAAGCTTCACTGACTGCTTTCATAGGCATGTTTAAGCCTGTTTATTCTGGTCCTCACAGAATAAGAATTCAAAGAACAATAATTTTCAAGAAGACTTAATTTAAGTTCATCTTCCTTGTTAGACTTGATATATATAGGTAGATAGCCGTTTTTAATTTTTTTTTTCTCATGGAAACAAGAGTTGAAGAAAACTAATTTACCTTCTAAATTTAGGCACGATTTACCAAGTCAAGGTGTGGTTGGTTCCTTCCTTCCTTCCTTCCCTCCCTCCCTTCCTTTTTTTTTTTTTTTTTGAGACATAGTGTTGCTCTGTTGCCCAGGCTGGAGTGCAATGGTGCAATCTCAGCTCACTGCAACCTCTGCCTCCTGGGTTTAAGCATTTCTCCTGCCTTAGCCTCCCAAATAGCTGGGATTACAGGTGCCCACCACCACGCCTGGCTAATTTTTTGTATTTGTAGTAGAGATGGGATTTTGCCATGTTGGCCAGGCTGTTCTCGAACTCCTGACCTCAGGTGATCCACCCGCTTTGGCCTCCTGAAGTGCTGGGATTACAGGCGTGTGCCACCATGCCCGGCCAGTTATTGTATTTTCCGTATGCTTTCTGGTTGTTTAGCTCATACTCAGTCTTTCCCTGTATGTTTGAGAAATTCACAGGTGAATCCCAGATCACAGGTGCTTGGTGAAATTGGTATAAACCTTAATTGACTTTCTGTTAAGAAACATAAAACATTTTATTTGTATTTCTATTCCAAAGAAGGACTGTTCAAACTTTGTATGGAGGGGACACAAGATTGGGAAGGCAGAGGAAACAAAGGGCATCTTTGATTCAGATTATTTTTCTCCTGTCATCATCAGGCTTCAGTGTGTGTCATCACTAGAAATGTACTCTGCTGAGTTCTGTCATTTCAGCATTTTCATGTTGTCAAAAATGAGACCAGACAGAAGAAGAGTGTATTCTTTCCTGCCAGAACTCACACAACGCTGTAGTTAATGCCTCTGGCAGTCAGGGCTTTAATCAGTTAAATGTAATAGTGGTGATAACGTTAAACCCTTGTATGGCAGTGTACCTGGGCAGCCCAGAGAGCTCTGTGCAACTCTGCATTTGAAAAATCAATCAACTAGGACTGTCTTTTGTCCTGGGCTACTTGGATAGCTGGTATGAACCACCCAACGTTAGCCTCCTACTTGTTGGGATGACAGTTTCCTTGCAGCCATGCCCACTCTTGACAAAGAATAATTAGGTGCCCTGCTGGTGGCTTGGATGGTTTGCCCTGCTCTCATAAGTGTACAGAATTGAAGAAGTCATGATGGTTGCAGTGGTTCCTCAGAGGAACAGTTAGTTTTTCAAGTAGGACTCTGATTATCTGTAAAAGCCAAACTTTTTCCAGTGACATCACATCTCTGGGGTTGCTAGGAAGTAAAGGAGAAAATGGGTTCACTTGCAAAGTTTTGGATTACATGTAAGTTGTCAGTCGCTTGCAAAGTTTTGGATTACATGTAAGTTGTCACTTGCAAAGTTTTGGATTACATGTAAGTTGTAAAGGAGTGTGTGTGTGTGTGTGTGTGTGTGTAATATATACACTGTATCATCACCAGAAATGATGCTTGCCATAGACTTTTGGTAGAAAGGAAGTTTCTTTCTCTTCTGGTTGTCTGAATTTTGTTTTCCTTTTTTCTGCTTCCTTCCAGAAGGGAAACAAAAAATTGTGTATATGCATTATATATATACACATATATATGTACACACACTATGTATGAAATGCCTGTTCATATCCTTTCTGCCTGTATTTCTGTTGAGATTTCTTTTTCTTATTGATTTACAGGATTATTCTGTACAGTCTGGATTCGAATCCTTTGTCAGGTGTATGGTCTGCAGTTGTCTTCTCCCAGTTTGTGGCCTGCGTTTTCATTTTCTTTATACCCTGCTAACCATATAGGTGTATGTATGTATATTTTCTCTCCTGATTGTGGGTTATATTTCTCTGCTTCTTATGTGTGTATTTTAAGTTGGATCCTAGACATTGAGAGAATACACACACACACACACACACATGTATATATAAACCTATATGGTTTGTAGTGGGAAGTCAAGCTGTTTCTCAATGTCAGATGGTTAAGTTTTGAAATTTTCTCTCATTGTACTCAAGGGTAGAATGATTGGAGTGTCAATATTCAATGCTACAGGACAATAACTTTTGTAAAAATGGTTAAAGCAGATAGACCCCAGTCAGTTAATCCACCTCCTTACCAAAACTTGGAGGTATCATGCTACTAGCAGTTGCTAACCTACTGGGTAAAAAATCCTATCTCATCGTGATCTTAATTAGCACTTCCGATTGCGAGCGACCTTCATTTCATGTTGCCATTCGTCAGGCCTCTTTTGCGAAATGCCTGTTCATACCCTTTCTGCCTATATTTCTGTTGGATTTTCTTTTTGTTATTAACTTATAGGTTTATCTTATATAGTCTGGATTCTAATCCTTTGTCTGTTATATGTGCTGCAATTGTCTCCTCCCCGTTTGGCTGTGTTTTCATTTTCTTTATAGTGCCTTTTGATGGACAGGAGTTTCTAATTTTAATATAGTTGCATGTAATTGGATTTATGATTCTTTTCCTTTATAGTTTGCACATTTTGCGTCTTGTTTCAAAGCCCTTCCTTATCCCCAGTCAAAACAATTCCACTATTTTCCTATGAAAGTATCAGTTTTTTTTCATATACAAGTCTGCAGCTCATTTGGAAGTTACCTTTGCTGTGGTATGGAGTAGAAGTTCAGTTCTTTTTTAATATGAATAATCAGTGGCTCCAGTCCCATGTATTGGGTAACCCCTCCTTTCTCCAGGACTCTACGGTGGCTTCACTGCACATATATGACAAACATGTGACATACAGATATAGGGCAAGAAAGGCAGTGCAGAGCCCTGGAGAAATGAGGAGATACACAGTAAGCGGTGCTGGAGCTGCTGACTATTCCAAGTGGACGTATGCCTTTTTCTGGGCTCTCCTGTTTCTTCAATGTTTTTGTCTTTCTGTACTAATGCCACAATGCATTAATTACTATAGCTTTAGGTTAACTCTTAAAATTGATGAGTCGGCTGAGCATGGTGGCTCATGCCTGTAATCCCAGCACTTTGGGAGGCTGAGGTGGGCGGATCATGAGTTCAGGAGTTTGAGACCAGTCTGGCCAACATAGTGAAACCCAGTCTCTACTAAAAATACAAAAAATTAGCCTGGTGTGGTGGTGTGTGCCCCTGTAATCCCAACTACTTGGGAGGCCAAGGCAGGAGAATCACATGAACCCAGGAGGCGGAGGTTGCAGTGAACCAAGATAGCACCATGGCACTCCAGCCCAGCCTGGACAACAGTGCAAGACTCTATCTCAGAAAAAAAAAAGGAAAAATTGGTGAGTAAATCTTCATATATTGATTTTCCTCTTCAGGAGTTTCTTGATTCTTTTTGGGCCTTTGCTCATCCATTCGCATTTCAGAATAAGCTTGTCAAATTCTTAGACTAACCTGTTTGGTATTTTGATTGAGGTCCTTGGGTCTGCAGACTAAGGTGGGGAGAATGAGGTCTTAGGATATGAATCTGCCTCTTCAGGAATATGCGTTCTTGCACTCTCTGTCTTTCTCTCTCAGTTTTCCTTAATGTCTCTCACATTTTAATGCTTTCATAAAGAGCTTGTGCACCTTTTGAAATACTCCCCTGTGTCCTTATTTTTTGTCGTTGTTGCTATTCATATTATAAATGATATCTTTTTCTAGGATTGGATTTTTCTTTATGACTGGTATGTGGAAATGCTATTAATTTTCATGTCTTCATCTTATATTTAATTTACTTTCTAATTTCTAAAAATGAATATACCACATATGTATTCTTTGTTTTTTCTAAATAGACAGAGTTTTGCTTCTTTCCTTCTACTCTGTAAACCATTTCTTTCTTTTACTTGTCATATTGTACTAGGATCTCCAGTTCCATTTTAAGTACATGTGGGGATAATACACCGATCTTGTTACTTATTTTAAAGGGAAAACTGCTAACTCTTCATTACCAAAAATGACACTTGCTTTAGACTTGCGGTAGAAAGGAAGTTTCCTTCCCTTCTGGTTTTCTGAATTTTGTTTTCTTTATTTTTTGCTTCCCTCCAGGAGGGAAACAAACAATTATCAGAAACTATTTCAGAGCTGAAGAAAACTTCTTTATCTCCTTCTCCTCTACTGTTCCTTGAAAACTTTTAAAAAATTGTAGTCAGTCTTCAAATTTTATTAAGTGATTTTTCTGCATGTATTTAACTGTTTATGTGATTCCCAACCCCATATCTGTTAGTGTGGATCATGAGTTTAGGGAATTATTGATGTTAAACCATCTTTGCATTCCTGGGATGAACATTACTTGGCCACTAAGAATCATCCTTTAAACACCTCCTAGACCAGGCTTATTAATTTATTGCTTTTAACTTTGGCCAAACTAGTGGTTTAATTGCTTTTAAGGTTATTTATTCTTCATTGTTATTGTTATAAGATTATTCTTTTTAAAAAACTGGTTAGGTTAATTATATGAAGCTATATTTATTTTTGCGCAATCTTTTTCCACCCTTTAACTTGCAGCCTTTGTTCTTATATTTAAAATGTGTGTGAAGTAATATAGTTTTAAAAATATCCAGTTTGGTAGTCTTTATTTTTTAATTGAATTGTTTAGTCCAGTCACATTAAAATAATTATAGTTGAACTTACTTTTACCATTTTGCTATCTGTCTTCTATTTGTCCCATCTTTGTTCCTTTATTTCTAACTTATTTTGCTTTCTTTTTGATTAAAAAAGTACTTTTTAAGTCCATTTTTCTCCTCTTTCTGGTTATACAGATTTGTATGTTTCATTTCGTGATTAGCCTGGAGATTATAGTATACACCCTGGACTTATTATAGTTCACCTAAATTGCTACTTTGCCACTTCCTGAACAGTAAAATACTTTACAAAACGTTAGTCATTTCCCTTTCTCCCAGCTTGGATGCAGTTATATTTTAATTATATATACATTTAAAATGCAGTAGTCACTTTTGTCATTGTTTAAACATTTGGTGTTTGTGTCACCGTGCCCCATGCTTGCTCTCCAGTGCTCTCCATTGCTTCTCCATTATCATGCCTCCGTCTGGGCTGACTTCTGCTTGAAGGACTTGTATGTTTACTTCGTTTTTTAAATGCTAGTCAACTGGCAGTGAATTGGCTCCATTTTTAAACACTAATAGTTATTGATTGTTGAGTTAGCAGTTACTTACCTCATAAAATATAACATTCCATCGTCTTCTGGTTTCTGAAGTTTGCTGAAAAGTCAGCTGTCCGTCTTACTGTTGCACTTTTGAAGGTAATGCAAATGTTTTTATGCTGGCTGCTTTTAAGATTTTTTCTTTGGTTTGAAGCTAATTGTGTTATGGTTTGTTGAAGTTTTCTTCATATTTATTCTGCTTACGGTTTGCTGAACTTCTTGAATTTCTGGATTGCTCTCTGTCATCTATTGGCAAATTCTTGACCCTCGTCCCTTCAAATATTGCTCTGCCTCATCCAATCTGTCCTTTCCTGTGGGAGTTGAATTATAGGTAGGTTAGTCCTTTTGACTGTCCTTTGGCTCTCTGTTGTTCTTGTTTCCTTTGCATTCCTTTCCCCTTTCTCGACCACAGTTTGGATATTTTCTGCTGAGCTCTCTGGCAGATGATGGACCTTATTTTCTGATGTGTCCAGTCTGTTACTAAACCCATTCAATGAATCCTGAATTACAAATTTTGTATTTTTCAGTTCTAGAATGTCTGTTTTGTGCTTTAATATGTATTTTAATTCTATATTTAAAATTCTTCACTTTCCCACTTCTGTTGCCTGTCTTTTCCTGTTATTATTAAGCGTATCCATCATAATTATTTTACAGTTCTTATCGGCTAACACCAGTATTGTGGACATCTATTCCTCTGCTTGTATTTTCTTCTTTTTTCCCTTCTCTTTATTATTAATTATTAAATACATATTTTTGCTTTTTGCATGCTTTTAAAATTATGTTTGTTGGACTTGTGCATAAAGGACTGTAAAACCTCTGGATTGTCATGCTTTTCATCAAAGCAAAAGCTGTCTTTGCCCTTAGTTAGGCATATGGAGTGAGGGGTGAAGGACCTTAGTTTCATGAGGGATTAATCTGGGTCAGGGCTGGCCTGTTATTTTACTAAAACTCAGTCGCTAGTTGGACCTTCCCTTTGAGCATGGTCTTTTGATGGGAAGCCCATGGTCTCTTTCTCCTCAGCCTGTAAATACTTCGGGAGATCCATTGGTTCTCCCCTTAGAAGGTTTTGAGCTGAGCTCTTTAGCTTCCCACTTCCCCTGTTTCAAAGTCTCCTAAAGTCCTGATGGGAAATGTGACTATGTTTGAAGCAGGCCCTTCTCTCTCTGTCTTTCCGCCCACCTTTCTTCCCACCCATCTCATAAGTGCCATTAGATTAAGGGAGAATATGCTTTTCCTTTTAGGAGCCCTCGCTTGACTCAACTCCCTAGGCTCATGCATGTAGCCCCATAGGATAGCAAATTGATTGCGCTTTTGGGGTTCTTCTGATTCGGATCTTTCACACCATCCCCAACAGACCACCCAGAGCTTCCCTGGTTCCCCTTCCCAGGTGGAGTGGCTTTGCATGGACTGCCACGGTGCTCCCCATCTACACCCAGAATCAGTGAGCGTTTCTGGGCAGCAAAGGGCAGTCTCCACTGTACAGTCCCAGTCCCCCTAGTCCTGGTTGCTTCCACAGCTCTATAACATTTTAAAAGACGAGTTTTGTAATTTTTCTGACTTTTTCCAATTCCTTCGGGAGTATTGGGCTGCCTCCATTAGTTCGTTTTGCTTGGAAATGAAAGTCCATTCTGAAAACTTGATTGAAATCTTGATTGAAATCTTAGATTTCTGCTTTCTCCTTGCTCATGCTTTCTCCTGTCCTCTATCTTCCTTTGCCCACACATTTCATAAATGCTCATTGCATATTCTAGGCAAGTTGCTTTAAATATCTGCGATCCTGTGGGTCGAGTGTGAGCTTTGTGGTTTTCATCTTTCTGTGATTTCTTGTAACTCTCATGATGACACGGGACCTTGTTTGATGACTTGGTTGAGTATTAATTTATATGGGCTGAGCCTGATCTGTTTGACTCCTGAGTGCCTACATTAGGGATGCTTTTCTCTCCTTTTCTCTAAGGGTGGGTGTTTGGGTTTCTTTTGCCTGGAACCAGGGGATCTCAGGGCAGCACCACTCAAATCTAGGTCTTTCTAAGGCTTCTCACTCAATTAGGGACCTTGGGTTGTCAGAGAGGCCCCAGTGGAGCGTCTGGAGATCACAGGGGTGTGGGCCTTCTCTGCTAATGCTGCCCACCTTCCCGCTGCTTCCTCCAGCCCTGGCTTCCTCTCCTTTTCCCGAGTGCCCCGATTCTCTTTGGATTGCGCCTGCTTGCTAGAGAGGCCATCCAGGAAACTTTGAAACATTGCCATTTATTCAATATCTAGTGTATCATAGTCCCTTAATCCAGTTTTCTCAAAACAACTGGGTTGATAATGTTTTTGCATAAATCTACCAGAAAATAAATATAGATAAAAATCTTGAAGATTTAGAAAAAGTAATATTAAAATAGATCCTTAGATAGGTTCTTATCAATATCTGCAAGTGTGCATCCCGATATGGATTCCATCAGTTAGAGGGATTTAAGAGGGGTCACTGTGCGCCAGGCCCAGTGTGGGATCTGGGGCTCACTAATATTTATATTTCTGCCTTCAATCTGGGAAGCAGCCCTTTTCAGAAAGGTTTGCTGCAATACTCTCTAAGGGACAAAGCTGAGTGAAACTCGAGAGGCTTGTCTCATATGCACAGACATCACGTGCACACTTACACCCCAGTCATTTGCACATGTGGGATCATCACAGTTGTATGTTTGCCTTTTTCACCTGACCTTGTCAGTGCTTAACCACATATTGAACTCTTTAATATCATTTTTGGAGAATGGCAAAGTGTCCTACTGTAAAGATATAACCTTCTTCCATTGTTAGAAATTTAGGGCAATTTCATATGAGACTCTGTCTTAAAGAAATAATTAAAATTTTGTTCACAAAGATGTTTAATATAGTGTTTAGAGAACTCAGCACACAGGGAAGACTTCTTGTGTCTTACATTGAGAAATTCTTTTTTTTTTTTTTTTTTTTTTTGAGACAGAGTCTTGCTCTGTTGCCCAGGCTGGAGTGCAGTGGTGCGATCTCGGCTCACTGCAACCTCCTTCTCCGAGGTTCACGCCATTCTCCTGCCTCAGCCTCCCGAGTAGCTGGGACTACAGGCGACCACCACCATGCCCAGCTAATTTTTTGTATTTTTAGTAGAGACGGGGTTTCACCACGTCAGCCAGGATGGTCTCGATCTCCTAACCTCATGATCGCCCGCCTCACCCTCCCAAAGTGCTGGGATTACAGGTGTGAGCCACCGCGCCCAGCCATTAAGAAATTCTTAACCAGCCTCTTAGCTTCCTGAGTTCAGGACTGTGTTGTATAATTTTGAAGCCACAATAGTGATATGGTCATTTTTTTGCATCTCTTCATTCAAAAACCTCAGTC
This sequence comes from Rhinopithecus roxellana, assembly GCF_007565055.1. Classification (NCBI taxonomy): domain Eukaryota; kingdom Metazoa; phylum Chordata; class Mammalia; order Primates; family Cercopithecidae; genus Rhinopithecus; species Rhinopithecus roxellana. Next base: position 49,463,468 of record NC_044559.1, read on the forward strand.
ACCTGGGGAGTGGGTGGGGTGTGTGCTGGACCCTGACCTTGAACTATCCAGACAAGTTCCTGACCACGTGGAGCTCAAGCTTCCCTGAGGCTTACCTGGATGACCTGCTCGGTGGCCAGCCACGTGCTGCGTGTCAGCCGATGAACTCTGGGTTCCTGGCTTATCAGAGACTTCAAGTCCTCATTACCTTCTGGGTCTCAGTTTCCCTAATATGTGCAGTGACAGGATTGGCCAGGGCTTTCCAACAGAAGTTTTTGCAACGATGGAAATGTTCTGTGTCTCTGCTGCCCAATATGGTAGCCACTAGTCACATTGGCTGCTGGGCACTTGAAATTGACTCCTATGGTTTAGAAACTGAATTTTAAATTTTATTACATTCCAATTAATTTAAATAAGTAGCCACATGTGGCTGACAGCTGCCTATGGACACTAACAGTCTAGATGGATATAATGCTTGTTTAATGGTCTTAAGTGGTCTTTAGAGTCTATTCTAATCCTGACATCCGGTTTTCTCTGCTTGTTTGTATTTATTTGTTTATTTGTTCCTTTATTTTTACCATGACTGCTCTGAGTACCAGGAGCTCCTTTTTGGGATGTCACAGATCACAAACTTCCTTCTCTGTACTGTGTCAATAGGGACGTCACCCTGTGGGGAAAGGAATTTGCCTGAACAAGACACTAAAAAGATAAAATAGGCTGAAGCAGAGAAGAATAAAAGATTGTGCTGGCATGAGCTAGTTTTGCAAAACCCATTTAAATAAACTCAGGATATTACCGACCCCACACAGACATTCTTTCCTTGACTCTGAAATGTTCCTTTAAACCAGGTTGTGAATTTTTGTCAGGATTAACAATTTACATTTATGATTCTGTTTTCTTTTATAAGTAACTGCTGTTGGTAAATGAGACTAATTATTTGAATTCATGGTACAAATAACGTAATTTAGAGTTACAGAACTCTTGATTCTCTGGGTCTAAGCAAAATAAATGTAGTACCTAATGCTGGAATAGAGCAGGAGTTTTCTTTGAATCTCAAAATATCTGCTTTGTGAAACTGGGTTAAGTTATTTTAGAAACTATAAATAGTCACTTGGTAATTAGGTGTTTGGTTTTATTTGTTCTAATGGAGTGCTTATTACAGTCAGTGCATTTTTACCCCACGGATCAGAAGCTTTTATAGGCCAAGTGATGAGAGACCATCTACATTTCATTTGCTGATTGTGACTCATCACTGATGATCGATGGACTGCTGAACTTTTAAATTCCTGTTTGCTGGTAGAGAAAGAAAATCCTCATCTCTTTTGATAGGTCCTACTCCAAAATTCTGCAGCCATTTTATATAATCATAACCTTACACGATATCGCACAAAGGCAGAGAAATGATTGCATGGACATGCCTTCCTGTCAAACGTGTATGGAATCTGGCCCGTCGTAGGCTTATCTCTTTCCACCAGGATTCTTCTTCCCTTTTTTCTCGGCAGAGCTTCTTCACGTAGTTCAAATGACATCAGAACTTCATCAGGATGTAAGTTCCTGCAGAAATAGGCCTGTGTCTGGTCAGTAAACACAGAATGTAATGACATTCCCAGAGCATTCACAGGCCAGAGTCTGGTGTCCTCCCCAGCGTCCAGCAGGCTGTGGATGGATGGCATGCAGCTGACAAGATTGATACTGCATTAGACATTCCTGGAGGTCCCTGCGGCCAGGGACTGGCACTCGCAGGCCTCTCCCTGCACACGGCTGTCTTTGGAGAGCACAGAGCAATGGGAGGTGGTTTTGTTTTAGTATTTGGCATTTGGAGTCTCGCTTTTAATTTATCCTCACCCTTTAAGAAATAATTGGTAATTTATTTCTTAGAGATCAAATGTTGCTACAAGCTGAAAACTGTTTTATAAATATTTCAGGAAACCTGAATGCCTGGAATTTTCATTGTCATGCTTAAGTCTTCCTCCGTTCCACCCCCCTCCAAAAGCTGGTCCGATTCTTGCCTTGGTGCTGTATGCTATTTGCCTTTTCCATAGGCTCCAATAACAATAAGTACATCTTAAAATTGATGAAACTTTAATGAGTGGCTAGCAAGTGGAGAGACTACTTTTATAACAAGATTAATACCTTGGCTCAGGGGACATAACATTTTAGTAAAAGCAAAATTTGTATGGTTATCCTAGCAGTGCTTGCAACCTCTGGCTTCCTTATAAAAATGTCTAAATAAAATACTGGCAGCCATCACTAGCCATTATTTCCATCTGCTCTAGGTGGCCTGACCCGGAACCCACTCAGGGCGGTGCGGTCTGGGCCGGGGTCTCCGGGGTTTCTGTCGCATCAGCTTGTGCAGCCGTGGAATGGGGATGGGGCACCGAGGCTAGCTGTCCGTGCTCTAGAGATTCCTGGGAAAAAATACAGAAATAACCCACAAGGGAGCCAGCATTTGGTGGTATTTTACATAAATTCATTCATCATCTATACCTTTTCCCCTTTTAATTACTAGACTTTAAAAGGAATCTTGGTATATATTTATTTTTATTTTGTTAATTCTTTCCTTTTTTTAGAAAATTGTAGAGATGGGGTCTCTCTACATTGCACAGGCCGGCGTTGAACTCCTGGCCTCAAGTGATCCTCCCACCTTGGCCTCCCGAAGTGCTGGGAATACAGGCATGACCCACTGTGCCTGGCCAATGTTTTTTTCCCCGTTTTGGCAAGGGAAGCCTATTGGGGTAGAAGTTCTGAAGCAAATACTCTGAATGGTTTCTAATTTTAATAGGGGGAGCAACATTTCCTGATCTCATTTATAATATGATATAAAGCTGCTGGCCAGCTGGCACTAATCTTAATTTATGATCTATTTAACCTTTGTGTTTCCTAGCCACAGCTCGTACCACTCCCTGGTCTCTACACCAGCATGTTTCAGAGGCAGACATGCAGTGTCAGTTCTGGATTCTAGAGGCAAGGGGAGGGTTTTTATGGAGGGGTGGTGCACAGCTCTGTGCCTCCCCGGTCAGCTGGTACAGCACAGCAGTCAGCAGCGAGGGCGTGGTGAGGGCCCTGCAGATCCCCGGTCAGCTGGTATGGCACAGCAGTCAGCAGCGAGGGCGCGGTGAGGGCCCTGCAGATTCTTCACGCTGTCCTGGGCCTCTCTCCTCTTTCTGAATTGCAGGACTTTGGGGTCAGATTAGACCCTGCATGTACACAGATGACAATGGAATGGCTTTTTTGGGGGACTTTTTATTTTGAGATAAATTTTAGACTTGCTGAAGAGTTGCACAGAGTTTCTGTAGGCAGCCACCATCTGGTTTCTGCAAGCAGTAACACCTCACACTTACCACAACCAGGGTGTTAACACGGGTGCACTACTGTAAACCTTGCCATCTCTCCTTTGTCTCCTCTAGTGCAATGGTCTGAATTTACGTTTCCTCCAGAGTCCTGTGTTGAAACTCTACCCCCATGGTGATGGCATTTGGAGGTGGGCCTTTGGGCAATGCCTAGGTCAGGGCAGAGCCCTCAGAATGGGATTAGTGTGCCTATAAAAGAGGACTGAGGGAGCTCACTCTCCTCTTCCACCACGTGAGGATGCAGCAAGAAGGTGCTCTCTGTGAACCAGGAAGAGGGCCCTGACAGCCCCTTGATCTTGGACTTCACAGCCTCCAGAATGTGCGAGATGAATTTCTGTTGTTTACAGAGCACCCAGTCTAAGGTATTTTATTCCAGCAACCAGAAGGAACTAAGACGTCTAACTTGTGTCAGTTCCTCTTGCCTTGTTTTTTGTGACCTAGACCCTTTCGAAGCATGCTGATCAGGTATTTTGTAGGATGCCTCTCATTTGGGTTTGCTGATGTTGTCTCATGGAGAGACAGAGGTTTCGTGTTTTTGGTAAGAAGGCACTGAAGTGATGTGCCCCCTGGAGGCATCCTGTCCTGGGGACGTATGTCTGTCAGTTACTGTGATGTTAGCTTGGTCACTGGGTGTGGTGACTCTTGTGCATTTCCTCTTGGTAATTTAAGTTTTCCCATTGGTAATTAATACTTGGGGGGAGACATTTTGAGACCATCTTGGTTCTGCTCAGGCTTTCACCCACTCATCTTAGTGACCATGGGCGTGTCTTGCCTGTGGCAGTTATTACTGTACTGTTTCCCTAATGCTTGTATTTCCCTCCTTCCCTTTTCATGTACCAGTGGGAACTGTTCTGTAAGGAAGAATTGTCTTTTCTTTCCCTTTTATTTATTAGTTTTTCAATTATTCACATCAGCATAGACTCATGGATATTTATTTTAATTTCTGGGGTGTAGACCAGTGCTGTCTTAATTTTGTTACTCAGCCCTGAATTTGGCTTTTGGGAAACTGTTGAGTTTGGCTCCTATGTCTTTTGGACCTGCCTGTCGTTTTTCTAGTGCTTTCCTACTTTCTGGGACCACAGTATGATCCAGTTGTATCTTGTGTTTTCCCTGCCCCAGCCCTGGATTCAGTCACTTCTCCAAGGAGCCTCTGTTCCTTTTAGCTGGAGAATGATGTTTAGCAGCCAAGATCTGGGTGCTGAGTGTGCTTGCTGCTGCTGAGGTGCTGCTCTTCCTGCCCTTCTCAGTGGGAGGACCTGGGGCAGTATGTGTGTCTACTGACCCATGCATCTGTATTTATTTCTGTGTTTTCTGTCTGCATGCGTGTTAAAAATTACAAGTTCATCTGATGCCTCTAACTTGAATTCAGCACAGCGGGTTTTATTCTAATCTCTGCCTTTCCTCTTTGTAGCTCCCTTCTCCAACATTGAGAAACTTGGCGCTCTTTAGCTGCAATATGTTTGCTTGTATGGTGGCTTCTTTTAAAAAGAATCTGGTAAAACCTGTGTCATTGTGTTTCAGCCACTAGATGCAGATGAGGCTTAGTAGGAAAAGTCCTACTTATGAAGAACAGTATTTCCTATGCTTGCTTGGTGAAAAAAGTTCAATCTACAGAATTCTTCTGTAAACATGGTTAGGAATATAGGGTTGACATTTGGACTCAAATAGTCAGAAAATGAAATCCTTTTGTTTCATTACTTATTTTGTTACTCAGCTTTCACTTTGGCTCTTGGGAAACTGATGGCATGTTTCCAAATGGATATGCCAGCAAATTAACTTATTTCTCAAATATCCAATTGTTGCATGTGGAAAACAAAATGAAATAAAGCAAGGAAGACCCTCTACTGTTGTTATGTGAATAATAACAATTACCTTTAATAGCATTTTCTGCTAATTTAGAGATTTCTTCTTTTTCTTTGACTCATTCTATTTTCTAACTCCTATTTTTGTGGAATTCGTATCTTATACCTATATCTGATTCATTATGATTCTTAATTCTCTTTGTTGTAAACAGAAGTATTGAAAATTCATTTGATGAACCTAAAACCCTTTAAAAGACCTGGTTACATTTTAACGTTAAGGGCGATACAGTATTCATGCTATAGAACACAGACAATCAGAAGTCTTAGGAAGTGTTGGAGACTTTAATGGATACTGTGCTATCTAGAATCTGATCACTAGATTCCTGCTTTATCACATTGTTACTCGAATTGGGTGTCCTGGTGACCAAAGACTATGAAATAGCTGAGGGAAATACACCCTTATTGTCAGTTTTCACCAGATGATTGCAGATTGTTGGATATATGCATGAAATGGTTAGATCTTATTTTTGGAAGGGAGAGAATATAACCAATTGAAAAATGATTTGGAGTTAATTGTCCTGAAAATTCACCTGTTGTGTATTAATAGGTTAGGTGTTTCCTAATTCTTTCTTTCTTAAGCATATCTTCCTTTTTCTTACACTCTTTTTGACACAAATTTTTGATTGTGGACTCACACTATAAATCTTGGGATTGGAAAGGCCATAAAGGTTGGATTTTTACAACTTCTCCAACAATGTGGAGGAATACCAGTGTCACTTTTGTTCAGAAAGTCCTCATTGGCGCTGATTTGGGCACTGCCTGGTTTCCTACCGTAGAGGCGTGTGCTCTGGTGGGGTAAACTGGGCGGGGGATTCACACCCGCCTGGGCCCTGGGCCGTTGGGGGGCTGCCTCTGCCTCGCAGGGCTGCTTCAGCCAACAGGAGGGTGCAGTGGTGAAGAGGCAGGGCTCTGGGGATTGGAATCTCCACGCTTGACTTTAGGCTTCTACAGCTCACTTGAAATGGGACCTGAGGCAAATTCTTCACCTGCAGTGTGCTGGGTTCCTCACCTGTGATACATGAATTATAATATCACCTCTCTCCATGAGTTATTGTAAGATTGATTTTATTAATATTTCAAATGTTAACTTTATTATTTATTTATTTTGAGACAGGATCTGACTCTGTTACCCAGGCTGTAGTGCAGTGGTGCGATCTCAGCTCACTGTAACCACCTCCTGAGCAATCCTCGCACCTCAGCGTCCTGAGTGTCTGGGATTACAGGTACCCACCACCACGCCTTCCTGATTTTTGTATGTTTTTGTAGAGACAGTGCTTCACCATGTTGTCCAGACTGGTCTTAAACTTCTGAGCTTAAATGATCCACCCGCCTCAGCCTCCCACAGTGCTGGGATTACAGACATGAGCCACTGCACCCAGCCCAAATGTTAAGTGTATGACATAAAATTCGGGGTTACTTTGCCTAAACAGTTCAGTGTCTCTGATTAATGTGATATCTGTTTCACTGAGAGCTTTCATGTAAATTTAAAAGTAGATAGAATTATAGAGCTTCAGAGGTGTACAGACTTGTAGAGGTAAAGGAAAGCCAAAACATTGAGCTCAGTGATGGGGTCAGTCACTTCCTAGTGTCAGAGTCCACCGACAGGCTCTGGCAACTCTTGATCAAAACCCTTGGCACACAGGTCTTTTCTTGCTCTTAGCCGATGGCAGTTGTCCTGGGCAGAGTTTCCTCAGTGAATCTGGAACAGCAGTGACTGGAGGTGAGGGGCATCCATGTACTCACTCGCTCCAAGTTGCCCCCTCTTCCCTCTCTGGGCTTGAGCCCTGGTACCTCTCAGAGCTACCCTGCCTCCTGCGGGGGTGGGGGAGGATGGCTTTATTTTCTCTAGGCCAAAGATTGGACCTCCACATATGTCCATGATGAGGGACAGCAGTCATCACTTTCAAGACCGAGAAAGTATTTATCTCCCTGGAAAATGGAGGGTTTATTTTGCAGTGGTTTGGAAGATGTGCTGAGGGTGGCTGTAGAGTTAACTCAATAGAATGTTTCCATGTCACAGAGATTTGTAATTGGTGGGCTTGGTTTGTTTTTATAGTTATTACTCCTTTTTATCTGCCTTGTGGATTTATGCATTTATTGATAAGTCAGTCAGTCATTTACCTCCCCATTCTTTGGTTTTCATGTTTCTGTTTATCATCAAGATAAGCAGCTGTGGGTTTTCTTCCATCGAAGCACCTGCCACAGGTGATGATTTTAATGGTATGACTGCCATGGTCACCACGACCATTCTGAGGACTCTAAACATGTTTCTTGTCCAACAGTGCTTTAATTTGAAAGGAAGCCTGAATTGAGCAGCATTCGTGTCTGTGGTAGACCAGGGAGGCAGGGCTCACCTCTGTTTTCAGGTCCGCTTTGCTGGATGTGCAGCAGGACTGCCCGTTCCACTCCCTCAAGGGTGGCTTGGTCGTGGACTTGGTTTGGCTAATGAGCGTGGGCTGGAGTGGCATGTGGTACTTCTTGGTGGATGTGTGTGCACACCAGCTCGTGGTTCTCTTCCCCATGTGGTACTGGGACAACTCTGGGACAGGATGGGCGCAGCCTGTGGCGCCAAGCTTGCACGAACCGAGACCGCTGCTGGGGCTAGCCCAGACCCGTAGTGGGTTTGGTGGTGTTTGTTACTCCAGAGCGTCACAGCCATCCTGACTAGTACAGCGCGGAGTGTGTCTCTATGTCCTGGAGCTTGGGGAGAGTCCTGGCTGAAGTCCAGGCTTTGAAGAATGTTGACTTAATCTTGAATACCCACCTGCCCCTCGAGTGCTGTGTCCTTAGGCGAGTTCCGTAACCTCCCTGTCTGCTGCTTCATCGACACACCATTTGATCTTCCTTAGGTTTGCTGTGAGGAGTAAATGAGATAATGCATGTAAAGCACCTGGCCCAGTGCCAGGCATATGTAGCTAATACATTGTGTTCCTACCCAGCTAGACCTTTTGATAGTCTGTTGGCATAAGGTCATCTACAAAAAGGTCCAGAAGCCATCTTTCTCTGGGGTATTTGCTTTTTGATAAAGGAAATAAATGATCACATAATTGTTTTGTTTTGCCTTAAACAATCAGTGAAAAAATGTGGCTCACGTATACCAGAGGTGTGATATGAGTCGTTTCTCCCTAAGGAAGGCTGCAGCTGAGGTTGGGGGTGAATTTTTTCCCCTGCGTGAAGAGGGGTGACTGGGGATGGGGCTGCCTCCCTTCCTAAATTTCTGTGCTCCCTGTCGGTGCAATTAACTTAGGCCAAACCACACGTGGGGATTCAGGGGCTTCTCCCTTTATTCTTTTCCTTAAAATCAAGTTACATTTTTTTTTAAGCAATAAACTTTAGAACAAAATGAGGAATAGAGAACAAGATGTCGAGACAAGCCTTAGAGAGGCAGCTGTTAAAAGCAGCCGGACCCAAACAGAACGTAAAAATGCATATAGTCCAGAGATGCACTTTTTCTTTTTACGGCTCTACCCCATATTTCATTTATATTTAAAACTGAGTTGACGAATATGAATACAGATATTTAGAGTTATTGTAAAGTCATATTTGTTTATGTGCGCGGTCCGGTTTCCAGGCCATATCTTACAGTTTAAAAGGGAGACCAGTTAATGGTTTCGCCCACAGTGCTTGGATTTTTTTTTTTTTTTTATTATCCTCCAGCTCCTATTCTTCAGGTGTGCAGCTATTTTAGTATTATGAAGAATGATGGATGATGCAGGAAAGTTTCTTTGGAAGCACTTCTGATATTGTGCAATGCACTTGGGGGTCAGCTACACTTGACTGATGCATGATTTATCCGATGTCCCTGCCACTTCCTGAGATAAAGCTGCTGCTTTATCAAAAATGCCAGCAACTGTGATTTAGAATTTATAAACCTCCGTTTTCAAATAATTGTTCTGATTACTTTCTGCCTTGGCAATAAAATGATAAAGGTAATTGCACACAAATGTGAGATAGCACCAAAATACAATAAAATTAACCTGAATTAGCTTGACTTGTCGATGAGAAGTATTTATGAAATGTGGTGTTGCAATAAGGGAGGGAGAGTGATATTATGGCTGGAAGGTGAGTTATTGCCTTAATGTAATACTCTTTGAAATTTAAAAAAGAGACTGTTTCTGTTGAGGGTGATTGTGCTTTTGAAATTAAGTTGAAGTGATTCTTATAATTGGCAACAATAATGCATTTTGAAGGTAATATCTTTTATTGTGTTATGCCCACTTGCATTACCTTTTATTTAGCTGTTTCTGGCTTCAGCTTTTCTAATACTCAGGTAGAAGCAGACTTGGAATTCTGTCGGATCCAGGGGCTGAAATGTTTTATTCTCTTTGTAGCAATGCCCCTGGTCTGAATGTTACAGACTTTTTCCTCCTACATTTGATTAAATTGTTTAGATATCAAAGGTTAAATATTATAGCTAGTTAATTTTTTTTTTTTTTTTAGTTTAAGGGAGGTTTTAGAAATATGTTTTGTTTCCCCGTCTTTGTGTGGACTGGGAACATCTCATTGTAGCCTGATGGTTTCAACAGGATCAGATTGGAGCTCCCTGTCCGATACCCATAGTTTATAATCTGCCTTTACTTTCCTGAAATGAAATTCCTGGATGATATGCATCTACATGTACTATTTAAATGAAAAGCTTTAGGAGCAGTCATTTATAGTAAGATAATATGCCTTCAGAACAGGAATGGCTGGGCAGGACTCTGCTAGCAGACATAATGCGGCAAGCAGGTGTATGTACCTGGAACGCAGCAGCTGCAAATGGAGACGGAGACGGTTTTGTTTATTGGACATTCATCATCTGGTCAGCGTTGACACTGGTGATATAATTTTTCCAAAATGGTGGACAGTTTTTGTAAAGTTTCAAAGAAAATGAAGTTCACCTTTCCATTGAGTTATAGGATAGTTGCGTTCTTAGAAAACTTTGTACAGAGAAAAACTGCAGAAAATTTTGTGTTTGCATGTAAATGGAACTATAGTTTAGGGTCTCATGAATTTTAGACTTGAATGTGTTGCAGGACATTTGAAAGTGACACAGGTTGCAGGACGACACTGGTGTTTATGATGGGAGAACATTCTGCATTCTTGATTCCCCCCCTTTAAATGTCGATACCTCCCACAACCATTGTGACAACTGAAAAGCGCATTCAAATTCTGAATACTCCCCTTTGAGAAGGACTAGAGAGGATGCTCTCCAGAACATCCTCCCCTGGCCAGATTGTGATTAGATCAGGAGCTTCCCAGCACCCTCCTGCTCAGAGAGCCTGCGCCACCTCAGACACCACCATGGGAAGCCTGAGGTTTTGGTTCCCCCTGTTGCCTGGGAATCCATTTCCAAATGGGTGGGGAGAGAAATGTCATCAAAGCTGAGAGTCCTTGAGTCCTTGGTAATTGATTGTACCGTAGTGCCCTCCACCACCTTTGGAACCTGATTTTGTCTAGCCTAGGTTTGTGTGAATGTGGTAGGGTTTTTTTTTTTCTGACTTGATAATAAAGTTTTAGTATTAGTGACTTGTAGGATATCTAACAAAGATGAAGTTTTGGAAACTAAGGCCAGCTTTGGAAAGTGTTATAGACTTAAAATTGCAATGTGTGTGTTTCCCCCTGTTGCCTTTGGGAGTACAGCACTGGTCTGCTGTTTTTCCAAGGAGAATGAAGTATTGGGAAAGAATTGCCCAGGAAAAATATAACTAGTGGGATTTTTTCCAGAAATAATAAGTGGAATTGAGAAAATTGAAGTGAAACAAGATTGTGTGGTAGATAAATATCTCTTTTAGTCCCCCAACCCCACTTTTATTTTCTAGTCTATTGATAAACTGTATATTATTATCATAGCCTACTTTGACTCTTGGTTTGTAAAAATGCAAGTATAATACAGGCTTTATGATTAGCCTAGTGTGAAGTTACATGTTGAAATAGAGGACTGACAACATATCAAATAATCTGTGTATTTTAATATGTGATAAATATATAAAGTAAAAACTGAGATTCCATTTCTTCCAACATTTTGACTTCAGGCTGCATTTTAGGGGTCATAAAATTATGGAGCTCAGCTACATGGGGGTGCTTTGTGAGCAAGCTGGACTTTTCCTTCTTTAAAAATGGTTGAGTTACTTTCTGTCTGCATCTGATACATCCAGTATCTCAAGTGTTTGCTTGTGTATTGGACATTCGTCATCTGGTCAGCATGGATATTGGTGACATAATTTTCCCAAGATGGTAGACAGCTTTTGTAAAGTTTCAAAGGAAATTAAAGTTCAAGAACAAGTTAAGAAAGAAAGTTTTTTGGCTTGTTCTTGCTCATGGTGTCTTACTTCCATGTTTGCCTGGTTCTTTGATTATACTGGGCATCCTATTTGAGAGATTGCTCATTTTTCATGAGAGCAGTGTGAAGCCTGAGGGGATTGTGCTTGTCCCTGGTGTAGTTTGATCCCTTCGGTCAGGTGCTGAGCACACCAACAGGCTTCGTGAATTGCTCAGATGGCCACGAGCTGAGACCTGCAGAGTGGTCTCTCATTTGCAGTTGCTATTTTTTTTTTTTTTTTTTTTTTGCAGCATTTCCTCACTAGGCCAGTGGTTCTCAACTGGGGGCAGTTTTGTCCCCCAGGGGAGCTGTCATGGTAGACATTTGTGGTTGTTGCAACTGAGGGAGTGCTGCCGGCATCCAGTGGGTGGAGACCAGGGATGCCAGTGAACATCCCACAACACATGGGCTAGCCCCGCAACAAGGAGGAATTCTCCTTCCTGCAGGGTTGGTGCTGTCGTGGTTGAGACAGTTCACTGGTCTCTGTAGAACTTGTTTAAAGCCCAGCTGGTCCCTGGCCTCACTCCAGATTTCCCTGCCTACACTTGGTTCATCCGTCTCATCCCATCCTCTTTGTCAGGATTCTCTTGGTGCCATCTCGGACCCCTTCTTCTCTTGTGTCTTTCCCATCACCCCACAGCAAAAGAGTTTTCCATTTCTGTGGGGTTTCCAGGCGTCCCACGCCTCCCCTTGCAGCCACATACTTAGGGCTGGTGAAATAGCCGTTCAGTCATCTCACTGGCTCCAGGTTGTTCTCCGGGCATCCAGTGGGCATTGATGCTCATGCCCAGCACTGGTGGCTGCCTCGCTGCTGTTGTAGATGTCCAAGTCCTGAGCCCTCGGACTGCTTTCAAAGCCCCAGCCACCCTACCCTGGTCCTCCTATCTTACCTTCCTATAATCCGCTCTATCCAAAAGAGTCCACTTGCCTTTTGTACAACTACATCACGTTTTTCTTTTCTCTGCCTTTGCACACTCTGATTTTTCGATGTACAAATACCTTCTTAATCTACCCCCTTTGAACTCCTAACCATTGTTCTGAGCTTCTCCTCCTGTGAAGCTTTTCTTAGTCCTTGGATTTGGATGTCGTCTTCAGGGCATCTTCTCTGGGTTTCTTTGAGATCAACACAATACAGTCAAGGCTGTGGGCCCTGAACCCGTACTGGATAGGATCCCAGTCTTCATTCTGCGACTTAGGGGCCGTGTGTCCACGACCAGGTTACTCAAGATCCCCAAACCTCAGTTTCCCTGTCTCTAAAGTGGGGGTTCCAGTGCTGTGTTATGATCCTTTGCCGGGCTACAGTGGAGAGCTAGATGAAGCTGTTCCCGTGAGGACCAGGTGAGACAGGGCTGGTGTAGTGTTGAAGGGTGTCTGTGAGCCGTCAGGCAGGTGACGCTGGAGCCAGCCTCTCCAGGGTGGCGTGCATGGTGCTGCAGCCTCTGCACTTATCCCACATCCTTGGGTTTGGCTTCCAGACGGATGTGAAGCTCCCCTCTGGAGCATGTAGATGGAGGACGAGGCCTCTGGGGCAGGGGTGGCCTGGAGACACGGCAGCGGTCTTGTCCGATGGCACACAGACATTTCCCAGCTTGGTGCGGGCTGCCTGGTGCACAGCCGTCCTGCAGCATCAGAGCAGGCTGCGGAGCCAGGGCCAGGGTCTCCTGGGGAGCAATGGCCCTGCTGGGGGAGATCGGGTTTTCAGTCCCTGTCCACAGAGGACACGGGTGCCCAGACGTGAGCTCTGCAGTATATAGGAAGTCCTAGTTCCGACACTGGGGGAGGAACGTCCTGAGAGTGGGCCTGAGATGGGGATTTATGAGCTGAGCTGTGGGAAGCCGGCTTGCAGAGCCTCTGGTGAGTGGGCCAAAATGACAAATGGATTCTGTGCAACTTTTTATTGTCCAGCCTCACGCTGTATTTCTTCGCGCGCTGCTGTGTTTGCCAGGGCTTTGATTGTATTAGTTACTTGTGAGACGGAGAAACCTTTCAGTCTCCCAAAATAAATATGGATCTGCTTTCAATATGTTTTAGCTGTTAAACTTCAGCAGCTGGCAAACAAGCCGAAAGCTTTTGTTCTCATTCTAGCATAGGTTTGCAGAGTTTGAATCCCAGATGAAACATGGACCAAGCCACTAAATTCTGGGTGGGATACTAGGTCCTTTGCAGGGAGGTGATGCCCTTTGTTCTGTGACGTTTTTGTTTTTGAGGAATCTCCCATTTCCTGCTCTCACCAAGTTAGTTTTCTCTCTTGGGCGGGGCTCCCTTGTTCTTAGGGACCTCTGGTGCAGCCCAGTAGCAGTTCTCAGCCTATGGATCCTAGCCCATAGGTAGACAGATGCGGTGGGGCAGGGCCAGCCCTGTTGCAGAGTAAAAAGCCCTCTTGCAGGTGGTTCTGATGGCCACACCCCTTCAGCCCTCCTGGAAGCCGCCATGGAGATAGCTTTCACATACCTGGCGACATGTGGCAGGTCCTAGAAGGTGTGGATGAACGTGGTGTGTACCGGGGGTTGGTAGGGGAAGGAGGAAGAGAAGAGTCGTAGGGCTGGAAAAAGAGAAAGAAGTTGATCTTCACCTAAAACAGTGTGTTTGTCAGTTGGGAAAACTGGTTTTACACTTAGAAGTTGAAGGTGGAGTACATCAAGGTAAGTGGGTGCTGACCTCTCTGTTATACAACAGATTTAATTTTTCTTTTTCTTTTTCATTTTTTTGAGACGGAGTTTTGCTCTTGTTGCCCAGGCTGGAGTGCAGTGGTGCGTTCTCGGCTCACTGCAACCTCTGCCTCCTGGGTTCAAGTGATTCTCCTGCTTCAGCCTCCCAAGTGGCTGAGATTATAGGTGCCCGCCACACGCCCGGCTGATTTTTTGTATTTTTAGTAGAGACATGGTTTCACCATGTTGGCCAGGCTGGTCTTGAGCTCCTGATCTCAGGTGATCTGCCCACCTCGGCCTCCGAAAGTACTGGGATTACAGGCATGAGCCACCAGGCCTGGCCAGGTTTAGCTAATTTGGAAAACCCTGTTAAATAAACAGCTCAGGTCAGGTTGCTTACTTGATTGAAAAAAAAAAAAGCAAAGGTAATATTTTCTGTCATGAAGGTTTGTGGATATTGCTAATTACTTATTTGAAAGAAATAAATGAAATTCAATAAGATCAAATAACTTGGCAGTTATTTGAAGGAAGCAGCTCTTTTCTGCTGGGCTGTGACTTTCAGGAGCAGTTGCGTCATTTCCAGGTGAAGCCAAGAGCCCTTGCTATCACCTGGCTCCACTAGGGTTCTCTGTGTGTTTTCCTTTTGGGTTGAAATTTTCCCTTTTAGCTGCATGAGATGTTTATTATTGCTACTCAGAAGTGCCTGGAATCTATATTGCTGTAAGGTGTGGGATGAAGTTTCCTTTCATGATGGTTTTATTTTTATTGCGTTTGCATAGAGCACTGCCACCATTCACAGGATGCCCACAATAGTCCCGCCCCTTGAGACCACATGCAGGATTGCACCTTCCACGCCCAACACACACCAGGCCCTGCACATATAATTCCCTGTGCGCGTTAGTGTGGGCTGATTGTACCTTCCACGCCCAGCACACGCCAGGCCCTGCACATGTACACGATTTCCTGTGTGCGTTAGTGTGGGCTGATTGCACCTTCCACGCCCAGCACACGCCAGGCCCTGCACAAACACATGATTTCCTGTGTGCATTAGTGTGGGCTGATTGCACCTTCCACACCCAGCACACGTCAGGCCCTGCACATACACACGGTTCCTTTGCACGTTAGTGTGGGCTGATTGCACCTTCCACGCCCAGCACACACCAGGCCCTGCACACACGACTTCCAGTGTGCATTAGTGTGGGCTGATTGCACCTTCCACGCCCAGCACACGCCAGGCCCTGCACATGGTTCCTCTGTGCGTTAGTGTGATTGGGCTCCTTCTCTGTGTGTGAGCCTGACACATTCGGATTTCCTTGTGTCCTTGTGCCCTTTCTATAGAAAAAGGTGGTTTTTTTCAAGTAGAAAATAGTTTGCAGTAATGGTAATTATTTTGTAGTTCCAAGTTGTTTAGGATTGATAGAATTCCTAAATCTTGAGTTAAAATTCTAGTGTAGGATGACTAAGAAAGACGTGCTGTGTTTACGTGTATTTTCCAGTTTAACCAGAGGTGACTTTAGACAAGTAATTCTGTTCTGCCAATTTATTTCTCTAAGTATTGTCAAATTAGCTTTTTCATGGGATTCTGGGATATGGAGTTGCTTGGTCCATTTAAATCTATATATATAATTTTTTTTTAAACTAAATCTAACTTCTGGGTTTTAAAAAGCGTCTCCTGTCCACCAGCTTTTGAGAAAAGTCCCATGAATTGGATGACACCAAGTGGCTCTGTGTCCGGAA
The DNA here is from genome assembly GCF_007565055.1 of Rhinopithecus roxellana. Lineage (NCBI taxonomy): Eukaryota > Metazoa > Chordata > Mammalia > Primates > Cercopithecidae > Rhinopithecus > Rhinopithecus roxellana. The sequence goes on from NC_044559.1 coordinate 49,479,345, forward strand.
TTGGTGGGTTCTTGGTCTCACTGACTTCAAGAATGAAGCCGCGGACGCTGGCGGTGAGTGTTAAGTTCTTAAAGATGGTGTGTACGGAGTTTGTTCCTTCAGACATTCAGATGTGTCTGGAGCTTCTTCCTTCTGGTGGGTTCATGGTCTCACTGTCAGGATCAGTGAAGCTGCAGACGTTCGTGGTGAGTGTGACAGCTCTTAAAGGCAGTGCGTCTGGAGTTGTTCATTCTTCCCGGTGGGTTTTTGGTCTCACTGGCTTCAGGAGTGAAACTGCAGACCTTTGTGGTGAGTGTTACAGCTCATAAAGGCAGCGTGGACCCAGAGAGTGAGCAGCAGCAAGATTTACTGCAAAGAGTGAAAGAACAAAGCTTCCACAGTGTGGAAGGGGATCCTAGCGGGTTGCCACTGCTGGCTCCAGCAGCCTGCTTTTATTCCCTTATCTGGCCCCACCCACATCCTGCTCATTGGTCCATTTTACAGAGAGCTGATTGGTTCTTTTATAATCCTTGCGCTAGACACAGAGTCAGAGAGTGCTAGTTAGCTAGATACAGTGTACCAATTGGTGCCTTTATAAACCTTGAGCTAGACACAGAGTACTGACTGGTGTATTTACAAACCTTGAGCTAGACACAGAGTGCTGATTGGTGCATTTACAATCCTTGAGCTAGACACAGAGTCACAGAGTGCTAGTCCTCCAAGTCTGCAGTAGGTTAGCTAGGTACAGAGTACCAGTTGGTGTATTCACAAACCCTGAGCTAGACACAGTGCTGATTGGTGTGCCTATGATCCTCCAGATAGATATAAAAGTTCTCCAAGTCCCCATCCAGTTCAGGAGCCCTGCTGGCTTCACCCAGTAGATCCTGCACCAGGGCTGCAGGCGGAGCTGCCTGCCAGTCCTGAGCCAGGCCTGTACTCGGCTGTCGATGGGACTGGGTGCCACGGAGCAGGGGGTGGCACCTGTCGGGGAGGCTCAGGCTGTGCGAAAGCCCACCGAAGGGGCAGGAGCTCAGACATGGCAGGCTGCAGGTCCCGAGCCCTGCCCCGCGGGGAAGCAGCTAAGGCCCAGAGAGAATTGAGTGTGGCGTGGGTGGGCCAGCACTGCTGGGGGACCCGGCGCAGCCTCTGCAGCTGCTGGCCCAGGTGCTAAGCCCCTCACTGCCCTGGGCCGGCAGTGCCCGCCGGCCGCTGTGTGTGCGGGGCCTGTCGAAACTCACCGGCCAGCGAGCGCAGCCCCGGTTCCCGCCCGCACCTCTCCCTCCACGCCTCCCTAAAAGCAGAGGAAGGAGGCCCCAGCCTCAGCCAGCCCAGAGAGGGGCTCCCACGGTGCTGTGGTGGGCTGAAGGGCTCCTTAAGTGCCGCCAGAGTGGATGTTGAGGCAGAGGAGGCGCTGAGAGTGAGGGCTGCTAGCACATTGTCATCTCTCAGCTCCAGCACCAGAATGAAAGGAAGAGCAGCAGAGGCTTGGGGCACCCACCTGGGGGCTGTTTCCCAGTGCTGGGCAGAATACTGGGGTCAGGGTTGGAGGACCCTAAGGCCAGATTGGAGGTGGGAGCATGGTCAGGATGCACAGTGTCCAGCTGGGGTCCTGGAGCAGCCTGGGTTCTTCCTGTAGGGCGCTGTCCTCTGCCTGATGAGTCCTGTTCCCTGTCTCCTCGGGAGAACACCAGTACCAGGACACCAGGATTTGCCAGGTGGGGGCATCTAAGGAAAGGAAATGTTCATGAGATGCGCCACAGAGATGACCCTTTGGAGAATGTGATTGGGTATTTTAACATGGTTGTGAGAAATATGTGGTTTTGTAGGAAATCACATACCTTGGGGAAAACGCTGGAATTGACACGTGAGAATGGGTGAAATGCTGGAAGATGTCGAACAGCTGGGAGGACTGAATCGCTATAGAGCCACACCTGGTGGTGGGAGCGCGTTGAGGGCCTGCAGGTGCCCTTGAGGAAGGGTTTTGGTGGATGAGAAATATGATAGGAACCACGTGTCTTGGGGAAAACGCTGGAATTGATGAGAATGGATACTATATTGGCTCTATTGGAAATTATGGCTGACAGATCTAAAGCTCTATCATGCATCAGGGGCTTGCTGGTTATTTCAGTTAGTTTAGTAATTTTATTGATCTGTAACAGATATGTGTCAAGAAAGAATTTTAGGAAGTTAATAGAAGTGTACATATTCATGAAAATAACAATTCATAAGAAATAGATGATGGGTTTAGATACAGAATAAGGACAGGAAGATAAATGAAACCAGTATACCAGATGCAGGCACATGCTTCCCATGATGGGAACCTCATATACCAGACGCAGCCAGATACAGCCATGTGCTTCCTGTGATGGGAACCTGGTATACTAGATGCAGGCATTAGACGCAGGCACGTGCTTCATGCAGTAGGAACCCCGTATACCAGACGCAGCCACGTGCTTCCTGTGATGTGAACCCCCCTATACCAGATGCAGCCACGTGCTTCCTGTAATGGGAACTGCGTATACCAGATGCAGCCACGTGCTTCTTATAATGGGAAACATCTTGGAATACTCCAGGAATTAAGCAGTGAGCTTCTTAGTGGTCAGAGCACTGATGGGACCCTAAGTAGCTGCTTTAAGCCAGCATCAAGGTTCTGGGTTGTGTGTTTTGTTTAACACAGCCGTATTCACCTGGCCATCAGTTTTTTATAGTGAGGAGACCTTCCCAGGGCTATTTGGGGATCAGATGAGGGGCCTAGTGTATACTAAGGGCAGAGCTCTGAATAGGTTAACAGGAGCCCTAGATCCCACTAGAGCTGGGACTAGTTTTATCTGTGCAGGCCTAGAGCCACCCTATTCAAAGTGGTGTTTGGGCTGGCAGCATCACCTGGGCCTACCCACTCCTGCTGTATCGGAATCCGCTTTGCACAAGCTCCCTGCACTGGTCGCCGTGGAGGGAATGCCGCTATCTCGCGGTGCCTTCTCCCCAAGGCTGGCTGCTGCTCTTCCTTGGGTCTGAGTCTGGCTGTCCTCTTTTCAGGTCGAGGATTTAAAGCCTCCTGGCTCAGGGCTCAGTCCTGGGTGTGTGGCTGGTCAAGAAAGGGCAGTGAATTCAGTTTGCTAAGTGTCTGCCCTGCAGATGCAGGATGCTGGAGATGGGGGACACAGAAAGAAACAGGCCCTGATGCTGTCCTCGCACGTGGTGGAGTAGGGACAGCGAGGTGTTGGCAGCCATCCCTGCTTTACTTGACCTGAGCTGTCATTCCCTCAGCACCTGTTTGTGGATTGTCTGTAGCATTGCTTGCTTCTTGTTTTCTTTATATCAACTTATTTTTAAACAGCTGCTTCAACTTTTTCCTAAGGAATTGCAGGGAGAACAAGTGTTTGCTATGCTCATTTTATTTATTCTGTTACATGTTAATTTAAATCTATAGTTAATAAACTAGTATCTCAACTAATCTCACCACCAGAGGTGCGTTCAACACCCTACAGTCAGACCATCTCTTCCCTGTGACTTCCCTACCCCAGGGCTCTGGAAGGGTCGTTCTCATGCCTTTGAGCTTCGGGTCTCTCATCATCAGAGAAATGGATTCTGTCTCATTTGCAGGGAGGGCTCTTGTAAGGATTAGAGAAGAGGAAAGTGAGTGCCTGGCATGAAGGAAATACCATCAATGTCAGTAAACAGCTCTTACTATTAATTGTTTCTGAGTTGAGTTGTGGCTCAGCGAAGTGTGAAACAGTTGTTGAATTCTAGTCTGTGCCGTTCAGTGCCTTGAATATACATACATTTGGTAACGTTTATGGTAAGCGTTGGTGAGGACGTGGAGAAATTGGAACCCTGTGCGTTGCTGGTGGGAATGTGAAATGGAGCAGCTACTGTGGGACACTTCTGGAGGTTCCTGAAAACGTGAAGCACAGAATTCCCGTGTGGCCCAGCAATTCTACCCCTAAGGACATACCCCCCAAAATTGAAAGCAGGATCTTGAATAGATATTTGTACACCAGTGTTCCTAGCAGCATTATTCACAGTGGCCGAAAGGAGAACATACGCAAACGTCTATCTGTGAGTGAGCGGATACATTAAACATGGCCTATCTATGCCATGGAATATTATTCAGCCTTAGAAAGGATGGGAATTCTGGCACGTGCTGCAACATGGACGAAGTTTAAAGACATTATGCTGAGTGATATAAGCCAGTTACAAAAGGACAAGTACTGTATGGGTCCACGGACATGAGGCACCCAGAACAGGCAGATTCAGAGATCAAGTAGAATAGTGGGTGCTGGGGGGTGGGGATAGCTATTGTTAAACGGGAACAGAGCTTTTGCTGAGGTTAATGAGAAAATTTTGGATATAGATAGAGGTGATGGTTACACAGCTTTGTGAATGTATTTAATGCCACTGAATTACACACTTACAAGATAGTTAACCTAAATACTGTGCATATTTTGCCACAATAAAAATATATTTCCTAACATTTAAACAAAAGGAGTGTCTGGGACGTTACCTCCGACACACCTGGTCATTTGGCATCACCGGCGACCCCTGGCTGCTGGCAGGTGTCTGGGGCAGCAGCTCTGAGCAGGAGGCCCAGAATCTGCAGTGCCAGGCCTGGGAGTGCAGGGGTGCAGCAGGAAACGTGACCTGGTGGCTCTTCAGAGCCTCGGGGACCACCAAGGCAGTTCTTGACACTTTATTCTGGCCTTGGTGTTCGGCAACGGAAAACAAGGAGAACTAGAATGTCTTGACTTTCTAAAGGATGTTGTAAAACAAGGGAAGGCGATGATGCAGTGAGTTTTATCACCCTCTTGCTATGACCTTCATGAGGATGTTTGAGCATCTTTTCTTCATTGAGGACGTAGGCTTCCAAACTCCATGGCCGAGCCCTAGTTACAGTCAGTGCACAGGAAGTCCTGCGGGTAGTCGTAGAAATGGAGAAAATGGCAGTATCTTTTCTCTAAGAAAAAGTTTAAAAACAGATACTTAATGTGAGTTTTCTTGCTAATAGGTTAGGTTTTTAGAGTTTGAAGAGGTAGTTAATTATGAAAGCTTTTTCATTCTTGACAACCATGTTTTTTCCTCTAATTCAAGTTACCTTTGAAATGAACACTGCAGATCTGTGAGATTTTCATCTGTGAATGTTGTTTGAAGAATTCATTCTGCTGTAATTTAGATAAAATGTACCTGCTGAATTTTGTAATAACATTCAGAAAGTTTTATATTTTTGTTCGTGTTTGAAATATACAACAGAAGTTTTCCTTGTGGTAGTGAGAATATATCAATATGAGAGAGATACAATTATATCAATTATTTGAACAAAGATTGGGTATTATTTACATATAATTTTGTAATAATTCCTATTTCCAAGGAAGAACAATGCACAATACTTTGTCATTGTGTCATTTATTTTTATTGTGGTCTTTGTTTTTATTGAAACATAGATTCCATGTATAAATGTGGATTTTATGAATATCTTTCCCCATGTATATTATAAGTATTTCAAATCAAATAACTTGGCCAAAATGATTTTTCTGTATTAAACATTATATTTTCATTTAAACCACTAAAATTTCTGCTAGTTCAGTCTGATTCCTTCTTGCTTTTTTTGCGTACAGTGAGTGCTGTGGGCTGAATGTTTGTGCTTCCACAAAATTCATATTGAAACCTCACCCCTAAGTTGTTGGTGTTAAGAGTTGGGGCCTTTGGGAGAGATTAGGTTTGTGCCCTTATGAAAGAGACTGCAAAGAGAGCCCTCCACGATTGAGGATGCAGCAGGAAGGCGCCATCTGCGAGAAAGTGGGGCCTCACCAGGCACTGAATCTGCTGGCGCCTTGGTCTTAGACTTCCTGGCCCCCACAACTGTGAGAAATAAATGTCTTGTTTATAAGCCACCCAGTCTATAGGATTTTGTCATGGCAGCTCAGATGGACTAACACAGTGAGCATGTTCCAGCGAGAGATGGCCTAGCCCCTCTTGCTGTCCATCAGGACTGATAGAAGCTGGGCCCATGCAGAATTTCCAGAAGCTGTGTCAGGTACTGGGGGTCATCAGACTCTAACCAGTACCCAGCAGACAGATAGGACCTGAGAGAAGGGGTTGGGGTCTGCCCCTTCTCCGCCCCTCAGCTTCCTACAGCGGCCGAGGGCAGAGAGGAGGGCACAGTTGAGGGGATTGAGAGACGTGTGCTGACTGTCCAGCAGCAGGTCCACCTGCAGGCACAGTGTGGCCTGGCGTCTGCTCTGAGAGGATACATGTGCAGGGCAGGCGGGGCCCACGGCTGCTGCTTCCCCAGTCACCAGGGTCCCGTCAGGAGCAGCAGCTGCAGCCCTGGGAGCCCACAGTCCAGCCAGGAGACGGAGAGCACAGGGCGGAGTGTGGGGTTGGGGATTCCACTTGTGGTGTTCCCAGATTCGGGGGATTTCCACGAGGCCCTGTTGACCAGCAGTGCTCCTTAGATATGGTGCAGAGGCCTTGGGGTGGGGGTCCTGTCTCATTACTTGATAGCACGTTTCAGCTGGCTCCTTAATGGGAAAGTTGGTGCTTTAGTGAAAGCTCCAATCCCCTAGCTACAGAGTGTATCGCGGATATTTATCCCTTCCTGGCTGAGCACGGGGCAGTTTCTGCCTGCAGATTCAGGCTCTGGCTCTGGGTTGTGGACCTTTGAATGTGGCCATACCAGAGTTTGTGACCTTGACATCTCGAGGCATCCTGTAAGTGATATGACCTCAAGGGAGGAAAGCTAGCATGGCCTGCATATGGGTGAGCCCGTAGACTGTAAAAGCAGGTGTACTTAGCAGGAGTAGTTACCCATGTTGATGAGAGCCTCTGACAGTCAGAGGTACAGTCTTCAAATTCACATTTTAACGTCTCTGCCTACTACTATGAAATCTACAGCAAGGGAAAAGGGCAAAACAGTCTTTCTGTGAAGGATCTGTTTTATTTTTTATTTTATTTTAGTTAATGAGACGCTGATCATCCAGGGAACAGGAGCTAAACGCAGTCTTTGAACTTGAACTCTGTATGTGGTGTCTGCCGGTTTGGGTGTGAGCAGCCTCACTCCATGCTGGTTCCCAGCTTAAACGTCCAAGGAAGAGCTCATGACAGTTTTTATATTAGTTCTTTAAATATTTTATTGTAAGTTCGTCTCTTCCCAGCCCCTCTTGCTATTTTTATTGCTCCATTGGAAGTTCCAGCCAGTAGCCCAGGCCCTTTCTGTCTTTGATGTCTGTATGGTGGGCAAGATCTCATCACGACCCACATCAGCTTTGCCGTTAGAAACGTGTTGCCACAGAGGAGTACATTCATAATTGAAATTACCAAATAGGGAGTTCTTTCTAGAGGCTGTGGCTGCCTCAGTGAAACGTGCATGGCTGAGCAGAGCAAGGAAGAGTTAGTGGGGCGGAGGGCGTGCTGATGTCACAGTGGCATGGGGTGCGGTGAAGTGATACAGGTGTGTACGTCGTCTTACCCCGCATGGTGCTTCCAGAAAGCAGATGGGAGAGCTGTGTGATGAACAGGTGCGACACTGGCTGGACCCAGGTGAGCTACTGTAGAAGCGGAATCAAAATCACATAGCACGTTGCCCTCTCTTTCCCAATACTGTAAAGAATTCCTCTTAAATGGAAATCTGCTACGTCAAACTTTTATCAGTTTAATTTTAATAAAAACCTGAATCAATACAAAGTAGCTTGGGAAAACAGCTTCCCCCGCCCCCCGCACCCACCAATAACATTTTACAGATTCAAGCCCAGTATTTCTTGCTTCTAATGAGATGGAAGGAGCGGTGTTCTTGGCACCTGCTCATCTCTTTCCCCTTGGAAACTCAGCCGGGTTTTTACTGTTAGCTTATGGGTCGCTAATGTTATGTCCACTCATAGCAGAAATGGAAATCCGCCATCAAAGTGGAGACCTTTGAGAATTTGTGCAGCATCGAAATGCAAATACCAGCTCTTATAGAATATTGGGGTTAGCAGTGTCGACAGTTCTACCCTGAGTGTGGTTGGTGGTGGGGCTCCAGTGGAAACAAACTGGTGTCCAGCGGTCAGCTGTCCACACATCCATCCCTCCCACTCCAGCTTCTCCAGGTAAGACTGGCTGTGTGAGCGCAGAGAGTAGAAGTCCTTAGGGACACCTTAGGATGGGAGGCGAGCTTGTAGCTGGAGCTCAGCTTGGGGGTTTCCGGTGCTCCGCCCATGGCTCCTGGACAGCGAGGGACAGTCTTCTGAATGGACCTCACAGGTCCTATGGTCAGCTTTGGCCAGAGGGCATGGGCCCCCTTAGCTCATTTCTAGTAATGGGATGGGTGGGTGTTATGAGGAAACACACAGCCCAGCACAGGCTCCCCAGAGCATGTCATGAATCTTTTTCTGTCCCCTCCCTGCCCTGCCTCACCTCTGTTCTGTGGTCTCCCTGCACTGTCCCCCTCCTGTGTCCTCAGTTGCCACATGACTGACACGTGCATGGGTCTCGTTTGATGGCTCTGGCAACTTCTCTACCTCAGTTTACCTTTTGGCTGCCCAGTGCTGGATCGCCAGTCTGCTTTACTGTTCACGGGAGGACGGTATCACTGCCTCACACGTGGGCATGGCACCCGTGCTGGGGCTCCCCCGTCTCGTGAGGCCGTGTGTCACACAATGCTTCCTGAGGGTGGGGTGGCCGTGAACAAGGGCACTCGCCTCCGTCCCGTTCCTGTTGCAGAGGAGGAAGAAGTCTGGGGCCCTGTTTGCTCAGGATGGACTGAGGCCCAGACCAGCTTCCTGTCTCCACACCCTGACTCCAAACCCGCACTGTGACCTCATGGGGAAGCATATTCCCGAATGTAACTGCGGCACCACAGCCTGAGACTGCTAATGGAATGAATGAGTATTTTCCTTTGGGTTTCCCGCAGAAGTTTTCCCTCAGTTCCCTACCATGGTGGGTTGTGTCTTTGTCACCCGCAGTGAGAATACATGAATGCTTTAGCAGATGTTGTGTGGCTTGGGCCTGCCTGCCTTATTCGGAGATATTTTGCACCTCTGTGGGCTCGCAGTGGCGGGCATCTCTGGGGAGGGAGTGCTGTCTCCGTTGTCCCGTGGGAGGGCATGGGGTGGTCGCCCTGGGGATCACCCTGGCGTGGGCTCCACATCAGGAAGCGTATCGCAGTGTGTCCGGCATTGGTGTCCTGGCCGGATGCTCTGTTTATAATGATAGAAAACAAAATTTTCTACTCTGTGAAATTTGCCACCTTCCTTCGGCAGCATTTCACTTGGTTTACTTCCTTAATTGATGAAATATGTGAAAAATTTTATAAATCTTAAACATGAGAAAATTCTAAATGATGTGTGTACACATACATACATACACACACAGTTGGCCCTTGGACAAGACAGGTCTGAACTGTGTGGATCCACTTACACTTAGATGTTTTTCTACCTGAGCCACTGCAGAGACAGCAAGACCATCCCTCCCACTGCTCCCCTACCCCTTTCTCCTCCCCTCCCCCTTCTCCTCCCCCTTCTCTTCCCCTCCCCATTTCTCTTCCCCTCCCCCTTCTCCACTCCCCCTCCTCTTCCCCTCCCCCTTCTCCTCCCCTCCTCCTTCTCCTCCCCTCCCCCTTCTCCCCTCCTCCACTTCTCCTCCCCTCCCCCTTTCTCTTCCCCTCCCCTTTCTCCCCTCCCCCCTTTTCCTCCCCTCCCCCCTTTTCCTCTCCTTCCCCCTTCTCCCCTCCTCCCCCCTTCTCCCCTCCCCCACTTCTCCTCCCCTCCCCCCCTGCAGCCTACTCTCATGGAGGTGATGAAGACCTTCATGATGATCCACTTCCACGTAATGAATAGTAAATAGATTTTCACTTCCTTAGTATTGTCTTAATAACTTTTTCTAGCTTATTTTATTGTAAGAATACAGTGTATAATATACATAACATACGCAATATGTGTTAGTTGAATGTTTATGTTATCATTAAGACTTCGATTCAACAGTAGGCTATTAGCAGTTAAGTTTTTGGGGGAGTCAAAAGTTTATGTGGATTTTTGACTGTGTGCGGCATCGACAGCCCAACCCCTGCACTGTCAGAGTGTCAGCTGTATACATATATATCTTGCCCTTTGTATTATAGTAGCTCTGTGTGTGGGGCGTGTCTCCGCAGGAAGGGGGACTGCCCCGACTCTTTTGGGCCTGGTGGTGATTGTCTGGGGCACTCCTCCCAGAGCTCTGACTACTGACAGGTCATTTTAAGAATCAAAGAACCTCGACTATGATGTCATTTTTCTGTAAGCCCTGGACTACTATAAATTATGTTTTAACTGTCATAGTTAAGACTTGGAGACTCCTAAGCTGTCTTTGAGGGGAAAGGCCTGTCCCTTTCTCCAGAGAAATAATTAATTGTTAGAGTATATGGTTTTTGAAGAATTTACTGTAAGATAAAAGACTGGTATTTTATTCTTGCATTTAATAGTATTTAATCAAATGGAAAGTGCACTTTCAGCCTGGAAATCTTGGCTTCAGCTGCAGGATTAGACTGAATTATTGTTTAAAGAGTAAAAGATATAGAATTATATGTTCGAGTTATCAAGCCACTGATAGGTTTTGGGTATAATGTAACTAATTTAGAACATAAAATTTCCTGCCTTGTGGACTAGAGCTTCAGGTTAATCATTTGGAAGCAGGGCGCACTTCCTCCGCTGCGTAGCCTTACCGTGAGATGGAGCCTGTCCCTCCAGGAGCACCAGACCTTTATGGAGCCCGGTGCCATCAAGGCCCACTTGTCCACCGCCGCCGGAGCGTGTCTGGAACGCCAGGCCCTTCCATTCGGGATACTGAGTCGTAAATCATCCCACGTGTCTCACCCAAGAATTCTTTCCTACAGAAATTTCGTGAAACTTAGTCTTTGCTAAGGGTAAGGAGGACTTACTTCTCTTGTTTCTCAGTGGTGCGCAGGCTTAATGCTTGTGGGTGTTGACTGGTGGCTGGTGGCGTTTTTGCATTAGGGGATAGCCGGTCCCTCTGCACCACAGCCAGGCACAGTGGCTCACACCTGTAGTCTCAGTGCTACAGGAGGTTTGTGTGAGGCCAGAAGTTTGAACTCAGCCTGGGCAATGTAGCAAGACCCTGTCTCTACCAAAAAGGAAAAAGAATAAAGAAAATTCCAGAAAACGTTTGCGGCAGCATCACTGTTGAAGTTGTAGTGCCACAGACGGTGCGGCAAGTGTCTGGTTTATCTGCGTGAGCTCATGACCTGTTGATCAGTGAGCAGAAAAAGATGGGATCAGACAAAACAGATGCTCTCAGGATCCTTCACATCAAGATGGCAAATGTGTCCTGAAATGGGCCAGGTCGGAAATATTTTTGGCTCTGTGGTGTACAGCCACTATCACACTACCTGACCCTGCTGTCAGAGCTGCTGCAGACAGGACTCAGGACGAGCGGGGCTGCTACCCGTGACACTCGACCGAGGTTGCCGAAACCGGAGTGTCCCACTGTGTGCATGTGTCCTAAAGCATCTCCTTCCATCTCCTTGTCTACTCCTACGGTGCACGTCCAGAGCCCCTACGTGCATGTACAAAGCCCCAACGGTGCGGGTGTGGAGCCCCTGCTGTGTGGATACAGAACCCCTACGGTAAGGGTGCAGAGCCCGTATGGTGCGCGTACAGAGCCCCTGCGGTGCGGGTACAGAACCCCTACAGTGCGCGTACGGAGCGCGTACAGAGCCCCTGCGGTGCGGGTACAGAACCCCTACAGTGCGCGTACGGAGCCCATACGATGCAAGTACAGAACCCCTATGGTGCGCGTACAGAGCCCCTGCGGTGTGGGTGCAGAACCCCTAAGGTGCGCGTACAGAGCCCCTGTGGTACACGTACAGAGCCCTTATGGCGCGCAGGCTTGCCCTGCCACCTGCTGTCCCCGGATTCCTGTCAGATGCCCAGGTGCCCAGCCTGACTGGGCATGGCCCTCCTGGAAGCAGTTTCAGGGCCAGTTCTGATCTCGGGTGGGGATGGAGAGCTGGTGTCTGGGCCACTCAGAGCTCAGGCCGCACACATCATCAGAGTGACCTCGCCAGCTCCAAGTGCCCCTTTTCCCTCAGTTTCCTTTTTGGGGAAGTGAGGAGGTCACCCCAGGCCGGACACAGGGGATTTCAGTCCGTGTGTCTCCTGTTGCCCGGGATGACTGCATGCAGGGTGAGTTCAGGGAAGCTCTGGATGCAGTGAGCGAGGCCCCTGCCCAGCCTCTTGGTGGGAGTCACTGGCCTCAAGCTCACTGCAATTCAGAGACCTGCAGTGTGAAGATTCTTCCTGATTACTGGATGGAAGGGACTTCAGTGACCTCATGTAAGAAAGGAAGTCACCCACGGGTAGCCTCAGAGAGGGAGCCTCCGGCAGTCTGGCTCACAGCTGGGGCCAGATTCAATCTGTATCCGAGAGCAGCTGCTGAGAGACCCGCTTTGGTCCTGCAGGAGTCCAGGCTCTCCTCCAGACCCCCAGGGAGGGTGTTTCCGCCTGGTACCCTGGGGAGATGTGGCCAGAGCTGCTGCAGGGACCCTCTAGCTGCTGAGGTCAGGGGGTCTACGTCCACCCACGGTGTTGGCTCAACCATCGTGTGCTGCCCACCCCAGGCCCAGGGCAGGTCCCACAAGGCCAAGGCTGCACCTTGCTGTCCAGGGGGCTGCAGCTGAGGCCTGTGCAGCCTCCCCAGTGCTAGTGCCAGCATGGTGCAGGAGTCGCAGCTCCAGGAGGACATGCAGGCTGCCTGCCATGAGAACATCCCTCTGCCGTTTGTAGACCAAGGCCCATGTGTGCAGAGGGAGGCATGCCGGTGCAGCACACGCAGGGTCGGTGGGAGATGGACTGACCAGTGGTTTGCACCAAGCAGGCAGCAAAGGGCCCTGTGTGCTGAACTGAGCTGCTGGGACTTAATGTGCACAGAACCATGGAATGTAATGGAGAAGAATTCCTTGCTTTGGGAAGCCTGGGAAAGGATGGATGGGAGATAAGCCATCAGAATGCTGCTGAGTCTGGCGGGGGTTGGAGGTCACCAGAAGTAGCTCCCCCCTAGTTTTACTCAGATCCTGGCAGGGTGCATCTTACCATTTGTAGAATGCACCAAGGAATGCCTGGGATGGGCATGGGGCCCTACAGGGGTCACAGGCTGGGAGAGGAGGGGCTTACTGCCTTGGGCCCCTGGACACAGGTAATGCCTTTGCCTCAGGTGGCCGGAAGTGCCTGTAGACTTTGCAGAAAGCTGCTATTCCCTTCCTGCGTAGGTGTGTGACTCCTGGACGGTTCCCGGAGATTGCCCTGAGGCTGGGGTGGGTGCCTGTCCTGGAGCCCCCATCCCACAGTGCTCTTTGTCCATAGATCTGTGTGCACAAGGGTTTGGTTGTTGAACCTGGAGACACGTGTTACGGTGAATCCCGGTGTTGACTGATTATATCATTAAGTGGGTAACATGACACAAAAACCACACATTCTGAATGTACAAATTCCATCCCAACACAGGTGGAAAATTTTATTAACTGTGGCTTTCTTCCCATGGCTTCGTTGCAAACAAGCACTTGGTACTGTGCTAGTACAAGGTCCTTCCTTGGCGGGGAGGGGTATAATCCCATGTCGATGTCTGGACGAGGAGAAAGAGGAGCTTCCCCTCAGCCCCTGGATGGGACTGTCCAGGCTGCTCCTCAGTGGCCACAGAGCCCCGGCACCTGCTCAGGGCAGGAGTCAGTGGCTTTGGCTGCCGTGCTTCATTGAGAAAGTTGATGTTTCCATCAGATCTTCTTGTGTTCGCACATGTTACTTATTCTCTAAGAAGTCAGTGAAAACTTCACCCAACTTTAGAGGCTATAGAGAATGAGGTTATTTTCTGCCATGACATATTTAAGCTGAAGCTTCCCAAGCCGTAACAGTTTTAAGAAGTGACATTTCATTTTGAACACCAGCCTGCCACCTCTTTACTCCTCATGACAGACTGTCACTGTGCAGCACAGCAGTTAGTTGCTTCCTGAAGTGCCAGAAAATTCTCAGGTTGTGAGGAGTGTGCTGCTGGCGGGGTGAGACGTGCGACCTGGTGGGGGCCTCAGCGGGCACAGGCGGGAGACCCGGGCCAGAGCCCTGTGGGGTGAGCGCCATCCTGGCCAGGTCACATGGCTGGGGCAGCTTCTGTCCCTTCTGCAAGGCAGTTGGCACTAGCACAGATGTTAGCATAGGAAGTTCTAGCAGGACTCGTTAACAATGAGGAAAAACATGGTGTTTTCTCATTGTCTTTTTCATAGTAAACTAAAGGAATCATGCTTGACGAAGGCTGAAGTGGGATGTGATTCAGTCGGGGACGAGACTGTGCTGAGGTCTTGGATGTCTTGGGCCTGGGGTCAGCTTGAAGAGATTCCTAGGCGGGTCTCGAAGCCCATGCTGCCGGGAGGGCCGGGCTGCTGTTGTGGACGGGCACAGCTGCCCCGTTCACACAAGACTTGGGGTTCCCTCCACCGTGGAATCCGTCTTGCTTTCACAGGATTTGGGGACTGTCAGAGCTCTTCTCTTCTAATACGTTCCCGTTGTCTAGAGGCTGGGGAGCACCATTTGATTTTAAAGGAACAGCCACAGTCCTGCCAGCTTCATAGAGAGAGCGGAGGTGGCCTCATGTTCTGAGCAGAGGGTGCCATGGTATTTCTGACCAGGCAGGACCCTGGCTGGATTCATGAGATTGTGTGAGTCCAAAACGCGCTTGTCAGAAGCCAGGCGTCCTGGAGTTAGGGTCAGGTTCCCATGGTGGGTTTCATTACCCTCCTAGAGACTGGTGGGGTCCCAGCCTCTTGGAAGTGCCCACTCAGACACTGCCAGGTGCCTTGGAGGTAGCGGAAGCATCTCTTGATGTCCAAGTGTCCATTGTGACCTGTGTTGAGGACAAGGTCTGTGTGAGAAGGTACACTGGTACCTACTGTGTCTTAATGACCTGGGAGTGTCATGAAGGCAGAATAGCCAGTGACCTTGTGAAACCAAAAGAGTGGCTGCCCACTCCACCTCCTGGCTCTGGCGCAGGGAAGTTCCAGGGTTTAAGGCCTAAGCTGGCTGCACTACCTCCTGCCCTCAAGGACGATTGGCATCTCTGGTGTGCTCAGGCCCCTGCAGCCTTGCCAAAAAAACCCACAAAAAACAAACAAACAAAAAACAGAAAAACACTTGTAATTTTTCATTTTATCTGTATTTTAGCATTAAAATGTTGTACTCAGCATTAAAATGAGTGTACTCAGGTTTGCACACCCCCTGACACTGGGACATTCATGTCATGGAAGCTCTTCATATAGATTTTTCTTTGGTCTGCAGTGACATGGCAAGTAGGAAAGACTTTTATGAAACTTCTTAAAGAAACAGGTAATAGTTACTAAGAAGCTTCCAAAAAGACTTTTATAGGCTCATCTTGACAGTGTTCCGGTATCACAAACCAGTTGTCAGTTAGAGCTAGAGTTGGGTTAGCTAAACTGTGGGAATGGATATGGGAGTGGCAGTTATCATCTGGAAACATTATTCCAAAGTGCTTGAAGTTCCAGGGAGTTTTTGAAGCAATTTGTTAAAACTGTACACATGTATGTTTTCTGCCCTTTTCTCTAGGTGTGATCTATTTCTTTCACACACACGCAGCAGTTTTGTTAACTGCTTGCTGACTGATTTCCTGCCTGATTGCACAGATTCAGAGCAGTGCATGAGCTTCAGAATAGCATTTATCTTCCTGCATTACTCATATTTAGTTCCATATATGTACCAAAAGGAAGAGTTCAGAAAAGAAAACCAGATTTTATGTTAAGTATGATTTTTAAACGTAGACAAGTGCCAGTTTATATCTCGAAATGGGTGATTTAAAGACCAGTAAACGGATTTCCTTAGATGTCCGTCTGCTTCTGGGATCTGATGTGTAGGCATCTTCACGTTGGTTTGATAACGTGCCACATGTCGTGTGTTATTTAGATGACTATGCCGAACCCTTTAATGAGACGCGCGTGCCTGGGGTGCTTCTGGAACCTTGCCGCCAGGGCTCCTCCTTCGACCATCCCTAATTCCCCAGGGCTCTTGTTGTTAGAGTATTTACAACCAAAGCATCATTA
The DNA here is from genome assembly GCF_007565055.1 of Rhinopithecus roxellana. Lineage (NCBI taxonomy): Eukaryota > Metazoa > Chordata > Mammalia > Primates > Cercopithecidae > Rhinopithecus > Rhinopithecus roxellana. The sequence continues at coordinate 49,495,384 of NC_044559.1, forward strand.
ATCAAAAAGGTGCTCTGCCATGCGGGGCCGGCTCCGATGACAGTAATAAAAACCGGCACACCTCCTGTTCCAGGACCCAAACCCTGGAAGTCTGTGTGCAAGCCAAGACATGAGCAGTATTTTGGAATGTGGCTTCAGATAGAAACCTTCTTTTAATTTGCAGGCTTGGTTATGTAATTCTAATGCAGAATCTCCCCCTCGGTTTCTGCGTGTGTGTAGCCAGGTTCACAGAAGTTTAGCCACAAACAAGGGTGTTTCCCTCTTTCCAGGGCTCCCGTTAGGACCCCACCAGGAGGCTTTGGGGTGGCATTTGGGAATGCCGTTTGGATCCCTTCTCAATTGGACATCCCAGGTGGCAGCTCCAGTTTTGTTTGGTGAAACCATTTCCATGTAACAGAACCCCCTTTTGGTTGTGAGAGCAGAATGAACTGAGCCACACTTGACTGTCTTGTGTTGGATATGACCCAACTGAATCCGCGGGGAGGCCCCTGGTTACAGCAGGGACCACGGGTGGGGTCTCTGAGCCGTGGGCCCTTTATACTTGGTGAGCGTCAGCCACACCACCTCCTTCTCCCACCCTCCCATGGCCAGGTTTATGATTAGGTGATAGGGATGAAGTATTTTCTCTCTTCTAGGGTTTTGACACATACTTTTTTTTTTTTTTTAATTACAATACTATCTCATGCCTGATTTTGAGGTGGGCTGAGCACGAGTCCTGAGGGTGAGAGGGGCTTCCCCAATGCCCCTTATTCCCTGTTCAGAAGGGAGATTGCAAAGCTAGTTTTCATCTTGCAATGTCTTTGTGGGAGGTTGTGAGGCATTCAGGCACGGTCCTGTTCCTCCCTCAGGTCAGCCAATCTCCCACTTCACACAGACCCAAAGCCCAGGCCACAGGGGACCTGGGCTACCTTGTTTGTAAACTGCTTACAAGGAGGCAGGTGATTTCTCCCTTTTAGCCTCTTTGTTTTTATGTTTTTGAGGTGTGGTCTCACTATGTTGCCCAGGCTGGTCTGGAACTCCAGGACTCAGGCGATTCTTCCACCTCCGCCTCTGGATAGGTGGGACTGCAGGTGCACGTCACCACACCCGGCTAGTCTGTTTCTGTGCGGTGGAGGTGGTTAAGAGGGAAAGACAGAGCTGCGAAGATCATCCTGGAAGGATGGTTTTTAGACAGGGGCAGCAGGCCTGGAAAACAACTACCGATAGGGGTGAAAGAAGACAGTTTCTGTCTCTGGGTCTCTTCCTTTTCATATGGCAGGAACTGGCCTCTGGCGCCAACTACTTAATTCAGAACATTGTTATTTAAACGCCATTCACGTTAAAAGGGAGATGAAATGAAATTCATTTCATTTTTCCAGAGGTCTCCAAATAGCCATGAAAAATCAGTTTTTTTCTGCCACCAATTACCGTCAGCCACTCATGTGGTTTAGGTGGATGCCATGGTGGTGCTGGGAGCACTGCCAGGCTGTGGGGCCATGGGCTTGTGCTTTGCGGGAGTGGGAAGGGGGGACATTAGGAAGCTCGACTGTTGAATTGCTTGGGTGTCCTAAATGTGGGCTATGTTGTCGTCCCTGTGCAAGCCTGAGAGGCAGACACCACTGAGTCCACTGGACACCTGCCTGTCTGGTCGCCCCTTAGATTGTGGTCCTCTCAGCAACATGGCTGTCCCATTATGTACACATGCCGTGTTACGGGTTTTGGAGCCCCCTTAGGACCGACAGTTCCAATTCGGGAAGTCCTAAACATTTGGGTCTTCCACATCATTGTTCCGTTTTGCAGAATCGAAGCCGGCGTGTTTGAGTTAGACGGGACCCTGGGGCTGCCTGCTTTCCTTCGATGGGATGCCGAGGGCCTCTCTGCCCCAGTGTGTTCCCTGAGGTTCCAGTGGGCGGCTTCAGGGAAGAAGGGCCGGGAATTCCTGTTTCTAGGACAGACCCTGTTTTATGCAGCTGTGAACCTTGTGCTTGGGTGTAGTAGGTGGTTGGCTTTTTTTCTCTTCTTCTTTTCACAGCACACTTGTAGCCAGAGCAGATTCTGTGATTTGCCCGGAGAGAGCTTGCACACACATTGTCTCCCTGTCTCTGGTGGTTGTGGCTGCAGCCTTCCAGACACCTCTCCCTGTCCCTGCCCTTGACACGCCTGGAATCCGTGTTCTCCCTTGTTTCTCTGACTTGCGTCCCAGGACATGGCCCTCACTGCTCCAGGAGCTGCTGAGGCAGCCTCATCTCAAAGCCAGGTCCTCTCCCTCCTGGTGACCTGGCCACCACCTTCTGCTCCTTAACGCTCTGTGCTTCTTCCAGCGCCAGTGCCTTTGCCTATGCGCGCCTGCCTGCCTTAGTCTCTCCTCCCCTTCTCCACCCAGAAAACTACAACACTGTCCCTCTTCTCTCAGCACCTCCTCCAGGAAGCCTTCCTGGACTCCCCAGGACATCAAACCCCTTGATACAGGCTCTCATTAATCCTAGAGTTCTCTTTCTGAATTTCTATCTCGTTATCATTGCATGATTCATATAATTAGATCTTTTGTTCAACACATATTTGCTGAGAACTTGTGGGGGCCAGGCCCTGTTATTCTGGATGCTGGGGATACGGCAGTAGATCAGCTAAGACTACTCCGGGTTGAAGAAAAACAGGAATTCCTCAGAACATAGACTTGAAACAAGCCCAACTTTCCTGTTCCCACACAAGGGGAAGCCTAGCCAGCCGTGGAGAGCTGTGGTGTGTGGCTGTGGAGAGCTGCGGTGGGGGGAGGCTGTGGAGAGCTGCGGTGTAGGGGGAGGGGCGTGGAGAGCTGCGGTGTGGGGGGGCCGTGGAGAGCTGCGGTGTGGGGGGGGCGTGGAGAGCTGTGGTGTGGGGGGGGCCGTGGAGAGCTGCAGTGTGGGGGGGGCCGTGGAGAGCTGCGGTGTGGGGGGGCCGTGGAGAGCTGCGGTGTGGGGGGGCCGTGGAGAGCTGCCATGTGGGGGGGCCATGGAGAGCTGCGGTGTGGGGGGGGGGGGGCGTGGAGAGCTCTGGTGTGGAGTCACTTACAGTGTTGGGGCCTGGTCTCTCAAGGCTCTTGGCCTTTTCCTCATGATCACTACGTGGTTGCCACAGCTCCTGCCATCACATCTGCTATGTCAAGGAAGGAAGGGTAGGGGGGTGCCATCTGACTTTAGAAAAAGCATATGAAAACAAGAACTCTGCAGGCTTCTCCTCTCTCATTGGCTACAGTTGTGACACATTTGCTGCCTGTATTGGAGCTTACATTCTAGTGAAGGCGACACATCAAGTAAGCAAATCATGCCACCGTGATTCCAGGTCATGTAAGGAAAATAAGGCAGAGAAAGAAGGGGTGGGGGTGGTGACTGTTTTCAGCAGCTTCTCTGAGAAGGTGACGTCTGAGCGTGGTTGTGAGTGAGGTGACAGCAGCCCCTGTGCAGGCTGGGACGGAGACAGAGCGGTAGTGCGGAAGCCCTGAAACCAGAGGGAGGCTAGAGTGTGAGGGGCACGGCCGGAGGGGGCGGGTGGGTGGGTGGGATGGGGTCATGGGGGACTGACGCCAGGGAAGGAGGAGATGTGGCCCACCAAATTTGGGACCATTTGGGCTAGGGGTCCCCAGTTTTGTTGGCACCAGGGACCAGTTTCATGGAAGGATGAATTTTTCCACAGATGGGATCGGGAGGGTGGTTTTGGGATGAAACTGTTCCACCTCAGATCGTCAGACACTAGATTCTCCCAAGGAGCGTCCCACCCAGATCCCCCCCATGCACAGTTCACAGCAGGCATCACACGCCTATGAGAATTTAATGCTGCCGCTGACCTGACAGTGATGCTCGCTCACCGCTGCTCACCTCCTGCTGTGTGGCCCGTTTCCTAACAGGCCACGGACTGGACCCCCTGGTTTAAGCCATATCCGTAGGGAGTGTTTTCTCATCAAGATGGAAATGAAGGGGAGATGTGATCTGATTTACTTATGTGTGTTTTCATTTTATTCTAATCTTTATTTTTTTAACTCACGGAATTTTTTCGCACCTCAGTGTTTATTCAGAAAAGCATTAACCATCGTTTGTTTTATATAAGACATGGTGCGATCACAATAAGTGGAGAACGTTTGCCATTGTTTTTCTACTTGACATCAGCAGTGCAGCACATTAGCTTTTTTGTATATTATATTGACCCATGTATTCACAGTTTGGGGTACCCTTTATTTCTTTGTATAGCTCTTATTTTTCTTTTTCCTTTTTTACTTTCTTTTTTTTTTTAGTGGGGACAGGGTCTTGCTCTGTTACCCAGGCTGGAGTGCAGTGATACTATTGTGACTTACTGCAGCCTTGACCTCCTGGGCTCAAGCAATCCTCCTGCCTCAGCCTCCCAAGTGGCTGGAACTACAGGCGCATGCCACCGGCCTGGTTCATTTTTTTGTATTTTTTAGTAGAGCTGGGGTTTTCCCACATTGCCCAGACTGGTCTGGAACTCCTGGGCTGAAGTGATCCTCCTGCCTCGGCCTGCCAAAATTCTGGGATTACAGGTGTGAGCCACCGTGACTGGCCCAGATTGGATATTAATACAGTTTTTTTTCTCCTTGAAAAGTCAACTCATACCAACTATAGAAAACTGAGAATATGCAGATATAAAAGGATTAGTTTAAATCATCCTACCTTATTTGATTTTTTAAAAAATAAACTGATTTTAGAATAATCTTAGATTTATGGAAAAGTTGCAAGCACCGTTCGGTGTGATTTACGTTTTGTGGGTAATTTTTCTCCCCCCTGGGAGATCACGTTTGTCTCCTTCCAGTTTCCGGCATCTTCGTCCAGTGGCTCCTGCGTAGAGGGTGCCGAGGCATCGGTCCAACGACTCTTGTTCGTTAGTGGTTTATTTCCCATTATTTGGTCTCCCTTCGGCTTCTCTCCTGGTCGGGTTTCTCGTCACTTCTCGGTGGGTTATTTCCACAGTCGACCTCGGTTCTGGTCCAGTCTCGACAGAGCTGCCAGAGGGAGTCTCGAAATGCAAACCAGCTGCATCTCCCCTTGTTGAAAACTCTGTGGCTTTTCAGGGAAAAGGCAGCCAGCAGGACGGGCCTGGCCACGGTGGCCTCAGGGCCCGAGCGTGGCTGTGTCCCCCACGCCTCTCCAGGCACGCCAGTCCTCATCCCCCAGCTCTCGTGGCGGGTGTCTTCACCCCAGCCTGCGTGGCTCCTCGCCTGGCGGCCCGTCCCTGTAGTTCAGTTCTCTGTGTAGATGTCAGTTTCTCCATAAGCTCCCAGCTGCCCACACTCTCCCCCGAAGTGTGGCCCCAGCCCTGCAGGGTGGTTCCTAACTGCCACTCTGACCACCACATGCTAGCCTGGGTGTGTGGTTGCCTGCTGGCTCTGGGCTCAGGCTGGGGTGCTGCGAGGGTTGCAGGGGTGACAGTGAATCTTTGTCTTCAGTGGGCCAGTCCCCTTCCCAGCGTCCCTCCTGGGGCTGTGGATCTGGCCTCCCCTGTTGAATGGCCCTCTCTTGAGGTTGTTGGGCATTGGTGAAGATCCTGATGGGATCTCATCACTGAAGCCAGACGTCTTTCTTCCCGGGTCTGGGGCATGGCGGAATTGCTGTGCGGCGTGTTGGGAGAGGGTTCATTGCCTTTATGGCTGCTTGTGAGCTGTCCAGGCCACTGCTGTGCCAGCCTTTGTGTGTCTGGTATCTTGGCTTCTAAGTTGAGCCTTCCGCCTGGCTGGGTTGCGATGGTTTCACTCCCATCACGTTTTCATGCTATTGAAACTCACTTTTCTCACTGCCTGATTTCTGGCTTTTGTAGGTCCCTCCTGGTGTCTGTGATGCCCCCATTTAGTTTGCAGGCATCCCCCCACCTCTCTGGTGGCCCGATGTGCACACCTGCTAGGTCAGTCCTGGGCATCTGGGCATCGCATCAGAGATGCTGCCATGCTCGGTGGCCTGGGGCTTCTGTCCTGTAGAGGCCTCAGCCATTGCATTTCAGGAATCGGCACTAAACTAACTTCTACTGTTGCCCACAGAAGAACTGTGCCAAATGCTCTGGTTGTCTACAGGAAAAAAAGGTAGTATGCAGGTGTCAGCAGCGTATCCAATTCCATTTCTGCGGGCCTCTGTGGGAGGTTTGCTCTTGGTTGGGGGGGCGTGTTCCAGCTCATTGTCATGTTCAGGTGAAATGAGGCAGGCTTCACGTACCTCAATAATCAGCTGATTGGATATGGACAGGAGCTGGAATCTGTTGCTCATTTGGAAGTCAGATTCTGAACTCATTCCTTATTGCAGTTATAAACTGGTTGCCTTTTTTTGGTTCTTGGAATGATTTGGTTGGAGCCGACCTGGTCCCCGCAACTCCCTGCTTGTGATTGATTCAGTGTGTTCCTGTGGCTTCAGGCCACCCTTGCTGGCCAGGGGAGCTGGTTCCTAGGGCTTGAGGCCAGCCTGCCCTTTGGATGAGAGGCCCATGCCATGATGCTGGTCATGGCGATAGCACCGCAGGGCACAATCAGGAATGTGCCAGAGCTTTAGGGTCCCTTGGACCAGCAGCTGGGGTCCTTCGGCATTTCCTGGGTGGAGGTGCTCTCTGGGGTGCAGAGTTGGTCATTCCAGGGCAGGCAGTTCACTTGGCCACACCAGGTTTGGCTGGAAGGCTTCTCCACTGCATTCCCAGCCACTGGCCTCCCGAGTTTAGCTTCTTGTGGTCAGGACCCAGACCCTGATAACCTTGAGGACTCTTCTCCCCGGGAGGCTGTCGGGGCTGAGCTGCCTGTGGCCCTCCACCACCCTGCTCCTTCCTCCAGGTGGAGGACACCCCATCCCCCATGCCCCTCCTTCAGCTCGCTGGGATTCACCCCCAGTGGCCTTCCCAGGCTCCTGCCCTTCTCCCTGGCCCTGTCTGCACACTCCAATGTCTTCCCCTTTGGCTGATGCTGGATTGGGGGTGAACTCGAGGTGTGATCTGTGCAGAATGGCATGACAGCCCTTCCAGCCCTTCACGGTGTGTAGTACCTGAAGCCCGGGCCGTGGCCGTCTCAGGTTAGATCCTCAGAGTGGCACTGTCAGGTAGAGGAGTCAGGGGTCTTATTGATGAGAAAATAGAGGCTCGGGAGAGGAGCGAGCAGCTAGGGTCTGAGCAGTCCCCACATGGGGCACTCCCCAGTCAGAATGTGTGCAGTGCAGCTTCAGGCACTGACATGGGCAAACCCTTCCTCTCCCAGGCCGTCCCTTCCTGCAGCTGCTCGGACACTGGCACATGTTAGTGGGCATCAGCACCAGGGCTGGGCTCCTGCCTGGGACTCAAATCAGGAGCAAGTCCCACAGAGGCAGAGCAGCCGAGAATCAACGGTGGCCATAGCCACCACATCCTGTTTCCAGGGGCAACGGTGGCAACAGTGCCAGCTGCCATGCCTGCTGTGCCTGGGTGCCCCACAGATGTTTCCTGAAGCTTGATTTTGGCTGTGATTGGAGCGTGGCCAGTTCTGGTTCCTACTATTTTCTGAGCCTGCTCCTCCAGCCTTCCCAGAAGTTCTTTGAGTGGTGGAGTAGGCTTTCAGTAAATGGCATTTGTGCTTAAATTAGCCCGTGTTTGTTTCTGACACCTGCTGTTGAGAGTGCTGCCTGATGCAGGTGCTCGGGGCTGGCCACGCTCCCCACCTGAGTCCAGAGCTCAGCCCAGGCCTCCCGACTCTGACAGCCTGCAGCCTTGCCCGAACTGGGATGATAGAGCAGCAAATGTGGCTCCATGGAGAACCACATTTGAGAGAGCAAAACCTAAGCTGGCCTCTTTACAGCCAGTCTGCTGGAAGCTTTAACCCACCACCGTGCAGGGCAAGTTTCCAAGAAGCGGCGAGAGAGCATCCCAATTTCTCACGCTGCCTCTAGAGCCCTGTTGTCTGAGCAGTATCTTCTGTGAACACACTTTGGGAAATGCTGTCGTGGATGCTTGGCCTGGATGGTGGTCACACTGGTAATTCAGTTCCACAACTATTTTATGAGCCCCTTGTGTGTGTGATGCGTGCTGTTCTTCAGGGGGTCCCGAGCAGAGCTGCCAGCACCCTGCCTGAGAAGCAGTGGCCCCGGGTGGTGGGAGATGTCAGCAGGGGCAGGGCTGAGGCTGGGGACTGAGATTGTGGCTCTGAGAAATGATGGAGATGGGAGAAGGGGAGGCAATCACCTTGGAAGCAAGGGCAGGATGGCGATGCTTTGAATGAGACTCCGGGGAGAGGGGCAGCGTGCTCCAGGGGATGAGGTCGGAGGCGGAGGCAGCATGCTCCAGGGGATGAGGTCAGAGGCATTGAGTTAAAACGTTGATCGTGGTGGGAACATCTGTGATCCCCAAATCCTACAGAGCCTTTGGGAGGGCTGGTCTTTGCATGTGTTCCCTCTAAACTCGTGCCGACATTGTGATTTGGTGTGATTTACCCTACAGACAAAAACAGTTGAAGCACCAAGAGTGATCTTCTCACAGCAACGGGACAGTGGGCGGAAAGCCATGATTTACACCCCCTGCCTTTATCTGGCCTCTGCCACGTGGTAAGTGGAAGGCAGGTGGCTCCTTCCACAGGGCTCTCTTTGCCCTCCCGGGAAGCCTGGTTTTTACCCTTGAGGCAGCAGGGAGGCTGCAGGGTGAGATGTTGAAGTGTGATGTGGGCAGAGCCTCTCTGCTGGGACATGGTTTCTGGCACATACCGTGTCCATATCCTGGGGCGATCGATTGGGATCCGGTTCAAATCCCTGTCAATCTGCACAGAAAAGAGGAGGTTGTAGAGGCGGCTCTGGAGTGTGATGGTTTAGGATTGAATCTTGAGAGTAATGCTTCTAGAAAACGCTTGTGTAGTTTGGGGTCTGCTGCCCGACCTTGCTCCCTTTAAGGGACATAAATGCACCTCCCTCTCCTCATTCTTGGAAAGACAGATGAGAGAACCAAAGTGAGGCCTTAGAAGCATGTGGAAGACACAGAAAGGAAAGATCAGCTGGAGGGCTGGTGGAGGCTTTCACAGGAGAGGAGACCAGGCAGCAAGGTGCCCAGCAGACAGGCAGGGAGGGGGTCTTTAGTGAAGGCACAGAGATTTGAGATGCATGCGGGATTCAGACCCGCTTCAGTGTGGGCACAGAGTGGGAAGGTGCCAGTGAGCGGCCCTTCCAGTGAGCAGCCCTTCCAAGGGTCATCAGGCCTTATCTGTAGAGGGCCAGAGAGTCAGTGTTCTGGGCTTGCAGGGCCACACTGTCTCTGTCACAACTGCTTGCCTCTGCCACTGCAGCACAGAAGCAGCAGGAGACTGTGTGTAAATAAATGAACACAATTGTGTCTCAATAAAACTTTATTTACAAAGACAAGTGCAGTGAGTCAGATTTGCCCCACGGGCTCTAGTTTGTTGCCCCTGCTCCAGCCCCTTGATGTGGGGAGCCCTTGCTTTGTTGTTCTCAGTGAGCTTTGAGAGCTGGTGATTGGGTTGGAGTGGGAAGAACCCAGGTGTAATGGGATCCATGAGGACGGCCTTCCTTGAGTAGCCACGAACTGCTGTGGGTCTTCCTGTGGTGATGAGAGGACAGAGCTAAAATAGCAAGACCCAGTGCTTGAGGAGGCTGAAGAGGGAGGATCGCTAGAGCCCGTGGTTCAAGACTGCAGTGAGCTAGAATTACACCACTGCTCTCCAGCCTGAGCAGCAGAGCAAGACCCCCGTCTCTAAAAAATAAGAGAGAAAGAAATGTACAAGTGTAAAGGTAGCCTATGGATGTGTTCCCCCGTATTCCTCAGGCTCTGCTCTTCAGCCTCCTGAGCAGCTGGAACTACAGGTGTGTGCTATCACACCCAGCTAATTTTGATTCTTTTTGGACAGGGTCTTGCTATGTTGCCCAGGCCGGTTTCAACTCCTGAGTTCAAGTGATCCTCCTGTCTCGGCCTTCCAAAGTGCTGGGATTACAGGCATGAGCCACTGCGCCCAGCCTTGTACATCTCTTTAAATGTAAATTAAATGTGCTCTCCAGAGCACATTTAATTTACCCCCGCATTACTCATCCTCTCGGGCTGGCTCCTAACACAGGTGTCGTGGCGTAGGTGCTGAGTTGAATCTTTCTGTAAGTCATTGCATACAAGCTTCATTCTAAAATGTACTTTATTCCAAATATTGAACAGTTTGTCTTTGGGATTTATTGTCTGTGGTAGTTGTTTTATTAATTGTTTTAGTAAAACAAAGTGAGCTTATTTGTGGGTATTATTTAAAAGGAGCTCTTACCAGGTCAGCTTCCTTCAATGATACATTGGTTTAAGATAAACAAGAAGAATCGGGATATAGTAATTTTAGGAAATAACAGGAGACTGTAGTATTGGTTGGCTGCTCTAGGTAATTGTGGTAATTTTCTGTCTTCTCGGTAACCATATTGTAAAAATGACGCGTCATATAATTCCAAAAATGAGGAAAAAGCTTTGGAATATATTTTGTGTCATAAATAACCAGTACTTCTGTTGTGTTTTATATACGACCAGCCTCTTCCATATACACTTTGCCTTAAAAATTGTTTCTGTTTAGGTACTTGGAAAAATGGACAAGGCCTGTGAAATGAAACGCACCGTGCTGGACAGCCCTCTGGGGAAGCTGGAGCTGTCTGGGTGTGAGCAGGGTCTGCACGAAATAAAGCTCCTGGGCAAGGGGACGCCTAAAGCTGAGTAAGTATGAGCCCGCATGATCCTGTATACTGCGCATGCTGAAGCAGCCGAGGAGTATATGTGATAACTGCTTGTTTTCCATCGATCACAGGGTAACACATAGCCTTACCCCCGCAACCGCAGCCACGAGCCTGTCTCTCAAAACAGTGTGCTGCGATGGCTCCTGCATTTGCAGCTTCCCTGTGTGTTGCCCAGAAGCCCTCCGCCTCCGATGAACCCAGGGCCATGCCCTTCATACCCTTTCATTAGTAGCTCCAAGATGTTTGATTCATGTGTACGTTTACAGAGGAGTTGGTTGGTGATGAGCAGTGAACATTTTGGTTCTTCAGCATATGTCTCTAGAAATTTAGAGACAGGGAGATACAGGATTAATCTTGATTAAAAAAAAAAAAAATCCAGACCAGGGTTCCCTGTTCCACCAGAGTCAGCCAGGTGAGTTTCACACTAGGACTGCTTGATGTTCTGGAATTCCTTAACCAGGAGGCCCATTTGCCCTCTGAAAGCCGTGGTCAGACCGTTGGCACGGGTGTGGCTGAGGACAGCCCTGCCAGGGGGAAGGACCCGAAAGCCCCTTTTCAGCATGACTTTAGGGTCTTGTCATTTCTAAGAGCGTATGTGTCTCTCTTTTTGTGAACAGCTCCCACTGTATTTCTCTAACTGCAAAAACAAAAAATGTAAAGCACTCCTTAATGTTTTGCTTTGAAATGTAACATTTAATTTCCTCCGTTCATTCTATTAAAATTGTAGGTCTTGTTATTTCTGACAAGAAGAAAAAAACACCCACTCCTATACTTGGTGTTTCTCTTAACTGGCTAATAAACACAATGCCAAGAACATTAGATAAAGAAAATACATAAGAAACATAAAAATTGATTTTAATGGACCCCTGTCAGAGGCAGCCGTAATGAGCACAAGTGCACTCATAAATATCAGCACTCGCCTCCGCTGTCGAGATTTTTCCTGTAGAGCTGCACGTTACAATCAATATAGTCTTTTTGAGACCAAAAATAAGCAAACCTTTGAACTATGTGAATACGCTCTTTTCAATTTCTATGAGAACCATCTGGCTGTAGTGTTCAGAAAATCACAGGCACCAAATAATTTGTAGGGGAAAATGTCATTTTGTCTTTTAGCATGTTCAGTTGCACAATAAATCATAGAAATTATGTGTTGGTTTTCTTTCTTTTGGGAAAAAGTAAAGGTACAAAGTGAATTTGGGGAAGAAAAAGGAAAACAAAACAAAAACAACAAACATTGTAAGATATGTTTAGTTAAATGCCCGTTGTGGATTATGCAAATAGGATGAAGAGGCTTAATTTTGAATTTCTACTTTATGAACTTTCTGAATCAAGTTAGGATCAGGTTCAGGTGTAACAACAGCCCTGCAATAATGCTGAATCCTGAATACGATCTGGCTGATTGCTCTCTTGAAGACACACCTGTAGACAAACCGTGGGCGCTGGGGCTGTTGCCTTCATGGCTCCTGGGAAGTTGGGCTCCTCTGAGCTTTCCTCTTGGGGTCTCCAGATGGTGGTCCCTTCCCTGGTGCTTCGAGACGGCGCTGGGCCCGAGCCACAGGTAGGGGAGAAAGAAAGGAGGGCGTGTCATATTTGGGCTAAAATTAGGTGTACTGTGAGTAAGGAAAGAGTGGGATTTAGGGGCAGCCAGCAGTGTTTGTGTGCACAGTTAGTTTTGGTGGGGGGAGCACTTAAAAGTTTGAGAATAGTGTATAAAACTATATGAATATTCAATTAAGTTTAACATTGTATCATTTTTAAAATTTAGGTAAAAATTACATAGAAGAATTAAGATTTCAAGTGTACAATTCAGTGATTTTTGACAAAAGCGTACAACTATATAACCACCACTGAAGACAGAACATTCAAGATACAGAACATTCCAGAAAGTTCCCTCGTGCCCCCTTAAGTCAGTCGTCTTTGCGAATTTTTGTTTCCATTTCTCCTGAGTAAATTCCTGATTGTGGAATTGGTGGGCTGGATGGCAAATGTATGTTTAACTTGACAAGAAATTGCCAAAACTTTCTTCAGAGCAGTATCATCTTAAATTTCCACTAGCAGTGTGTGTTTCAGTTACTCCATGTTCTTGGCAGTACTTGGTGGTGTCAGTTTTTCAGATTTTAGCCATTTTGGCTGGTATGAAGTATTATCTCATTGTGGTTCTAATTTGCACTTTGCCGATGACTTATCCCGATGAAGTCTTGGCCATTCCTGTGTTTTCTTTGTGAAATAGCTACTCAAGTCCTTTGCCTATTTTTTATTTTTTATTGTTTTGAGATGGAGGCTTGCTCTGTCGCCTAGGCTGTAGTGCAGTGGTGCAATCTCAGCTCACTGCAACCTCCGCCTCCTGGGTTCAAGCAGTTCTCCTGCCTCAGCCTCCTAAGTAGCTGGGATTACAGGCGCCCGCCACCATGCCCGGCTAATTTTTGTATTTGTAGGAGAGACGGGGTTTCACCATGTTGGTCAGGCTGGTCTCTAACTCCTGATCTTGTGATCTGCCTGTCTTGGTCTCCCAAAGTGCTGGGATTATAGGCGTGAGCCCCTGCGCCTGGCCACCTTTTGCCCATTTTAAAATTAGAGCTTTCTTGTTTGTGTTTTTGTTGTTGTTACTGATTTGTGGTTCTGGATAGGAGACTTTTGTCAGATGTACGTATTGTGATGATTTTCTGACAGGTTGGAGGTCTGCTTTTTTGTTTTTCTAATAGTGTCTTTTGATGAGAAGAGGTTTTAAATTTTGAACAAATCGATATGTCTTTTTTTTCCCTTATGTTTAAGACTTTTTGTGTTCTCTATAAGAAATACTTGCCTACTGTAATTTCTGAAATTCATTCTCCTGTAATTTCTTTTAAAAGCTTTGTAGTTTTTTTTATGTTTAGATATGTGATCCATTTTGAATTACCTTTTTGTGAGGTACACAGTTTATTTTTTCCCTGTAGCTATTTAATTGTTCTAGCATCATTTGTTGGAAAATAAAAATTGTCTCCTTTCTTCATTGAATTACCATTATTTGACCAAGGGTGTGTGAGCCTGTGTCTAGTTTTGCTGTGTTTGGTTCAGCCTACCTTTGCCTGTTCTATGCCCGTTCCACGCTGGCCTGGTTAGGTAGCTTTGTGATATATCTTGATGCCAGGTAATGTGAGTCCATGAGTCCTCTAAATTTATTTATTTTTAAATCATTTGGCGTCTGCGTCTCTTAAGTTTGCGTAGTACTTTTAGAATTCAGGTGTAAATTTCTGCAGTGATTCTTTCCGGGATTTCGATTGGGAGTTCATTGAACCTGGGTGTCAATTTTGGAACGTTGACGTCTTGGTATTGAAGGGGTCAGTTCCTGGCTTTGACTGGCATCTGTGTGTGTTTACGTTCTTTCATTGTCCTCGGCAGCGCTGGATGGTTTTTCCGCCTGGAGGCTTTGCTCATCTGGCAAACTCCATTTCTAAATACTTTGTTCTTGATGGTATTCTAAATTAGGTTGAAACTTTTTAACCTTTTAATTTATTGCTGCTTGTGTTTAACAGCTGACTTGTGTGTTGATCTTACATTCTGGAATCTTGACTAACAACTGACTTGTGTGTCGATCTTACATTCTGGAATCTTGACTAACAACTGACTTGTGTGTCGATCTTACATTCTGGAGTCTTGACTAACAACTGACTTGTGTGTCGATCTTACATTCTGGAGTCTTGACTAACAACTGACTTGTGTGTCGATCTTACATTCTGGAATCTTGACTAACAACTGACTTGTGTGTCGATCTTACATTCTGGAATCTTGACTAACAACTGACTTGTGTGTCGATCTTACATTCTGGAATCTTGACTAACAACTGACTTGTGTGTCGATCTCACATTCTGGAATCTTGACTCGCTCACGTGTTTGTTCCAGGGTTGTTTTGAGATTGCTTAGGGTTCTGTATAAAAATTCATGATGTCTCTGAGTAAAGACAATATGCATCTTCCTTTCTGATCTTTATGCTTTTAATTCCTTCTATTGAGCTGTCCAGAACCCTCCCGGGTGACTTCAGTAAGTGTGTCGGCAACGGACGTCCTTCCCTGGCTCCTGGCTTGGGGAGCTTGCAGGATTTCACCCGTGAGGGCTTACTCCCCATTTTGGGTTTCAGAGGCTTCTTCCTCACTGGGGGGAATTTTGTCAAATGATTTTCGTGTATGTGTTGACATGGTCATGTGATCTTTCTCCTTTATTCTTTAAATTTGGTAGAATACATTTTTAGAATTTTAAACCAGGTGTATCCTTTTCTCTTTTTGTGGTAATACCTTTGTCTTGTTTTGGAATTAGGCTCATTCTGATGACAAATCAGTTTGGAAGCATTCCCTCTTCTATTTTGTGAAAGAGTAAGGGTTGGATTGGTATTACTTTATCCCCAAATTGTGAGATGAATGCACCGTGGACGCCATCTGGGTCTGGTGTCAGAAGTCTTCTGTGAAGCTTCCTGGTTTAGTAGAGTTGGGTGCTGCCTTCACTGACCTCGGGGTGCTCCCCCGGAGCCGTTGGTGCTCTGTGTGGCTGCTGTCCTCTGGTTGCTGAGTGACAGTGACTGCCAGGATTTGGGACAGCTTCCTGCTGGCTCTGGCCCCTGCCCTCACCCTTTTCCGAGTGCCTGTGAGTCCCAGGGTGGTCCTTGCTTCCTCGGAACGGGTGTTTCTTTCTTTAGTAGATAAATTACAGGTTGACCGTTGGGCCTTCTTCAGTGACATTGCATTTGTGCTTCTGTACAAAGTGTGTTTCCTGCTCCCCAGGTGAGTCCATTGACCTGTGTGTGGCTTCGCACGGGGACCAACGACTTCCTTGCCTCGTTACCTTTCCCTCCCTAAAAACGTGTGTGAGAAGCACATCCGTTGGGAAAGTGGCATATTTTCCAAAACAGAAGCAACATAAGCTGCTTTTAAGTTAGTTTCATAACTGCCTGACAGTATCAGGTTTCTGTGAATGCCATCACATCCAGGAGCACTTGGCCTCTGCAAGAGCGGAGCAGCTCCCCCGCGCCATCTTCCCGCGGCTGCAGAGCTCTGACCTCGTCAGATTCCCTGCAGTGCCCACAGTCTAATGAGAGGGGCCAGGCGGTATGTGTTTATTTTTCTAATGTTATTTTGGGGCCTGTTTAGTTTTCCATAATGTTGATTGCCGTATTTGATTACTTGAAAAAATGGACCGTATCACCCTGGGTCATATTTAGATTCCAAAAATAGTAGCAGTAGGACTTCTAGAGCTTGGATGCTGGGGAGCCGAGGGGGTTCGTCTTTCACTTACCAAGGGCTTACCCTTGTTTTTCATTCTTTTGTTTTTTCCACATAAGCCTCTTTTCAGAAAAATATAGGAATGTAATACTGGAAAAGCTGATAGAGTCCAATCCAACTAAAGCACTGTAAACCTTTTTGTATTTGGGAAAATGCGAGGACTACACACAGACTGTCTTCTACTGCAGAGGCTCTTTTTCTGTCTTCATGGTAGGGATCCATTTACAGGGTTTGTGGGTCTGCTTTTGGCATCTGGCCCAGCCAGCCCTGGGGTTGAGGCTGGGTGGGGCATGCAGGTTGGGCCTGACCCTCTTCTGAGCACCTGGCTGGCTGGACAGATAAGGCCTCCAGTCACCAGCGAGGCTGGCCTGGCCCTAGACCCTCTGGAACGTGAGAACGTATCCTGTAGGGCCTCTGTGTTGAACCTGGGAGGGGAATTGTCTGATGACATTGGATGCCCTGTGAGGTTCTGCCCTCAAAACACGCCCCATGGAAAGCATGAAGATGCCTTTGAGCTTCCCGAAGGCAGCTGCAGCAGGAAGTGACCCGCGTTTTGCCTCTTTCCCGCTAATCTCTAAATATGTTCAGGAACTCAGTCGACCCTCAGCAGTGCATGGGGTCCCGGCTGGCTTGGTATGTGCACCTGCCGTGTCCGTGCTGCCGGTTATCCCCGCGGCCCCTCTGTGCAGGTCGGTCTGACCGGTGCCAGTTGGATGGTTCCTCAAGGCCACGAGAACCTTCCTGGGAACTTCATGAATTCGTTTTTTCTGACAGATTGGAAAATTAATACAGACACTTGCCGCATTCACGTTATTATAATTGATCTTTCAAGGAGGAGAAGAAACTGTTCTTAAGGACAAACGCTCGGAGAAGCACTCCCAGTAAAAATAGCATCCAAAAAAACGCGCTCTGTAGGACTTTTACCTGCGGCAAGTTCAGCTGTCTCATTGCTTTTCCTCAGTGCCGTGGAATAATGATTTGTGTTGTATGTGCTTAAAAAATGTAATTATTTTACTTTACAGAGTGTTCCTTAAGGAGGTCTCTTGAGTCAAATAAGCATGTTTCTGTGAGGAAAACTTGCCAGGCGCTCCTTGGCTTTATAGAAAACGTCTGTTTTTCAAAAACGAGTGGCTGAATGCCCTGGCGAGCCTGGAACCCCTTGTTCTCACCCATGGAATGGCTCTGCCATTCCGTGTCGGTGAGGCCTGTCCATACTGACGGATGTCACCTCCCGTTTCTGCCTGAGAGGGGTAAATGATCAGTGGTGGATAGGGAGTTCCTCTTGTGACTTATGTTATCAATAACACAAATTGTGCATATACTTCACCCCATGCTAAACATTTATAGTGCATTGTCCTTTAGAAGCCAGACAATGGCCTCGTCTTTCAGGTTGATGGCTAAAGAGACAAGACAGGAAGCCAAGGTGTTTCTTCTCCGCTCCACAGATCTTTGTGATGAATTCTCGTGGTCTGTGATGAGAGGGTGCGATGGGGGTCGACTGCTGGCCCCCAGACACACAGTGCTGCACGTGGGGCCTGCAGAGGTGTTAGTGCAGCCCGTGAAGTGGCAGCTCTTGGACCTTAGTAAAGTAAAGGGAGGCAGCGTAATATGCTTTTAAGTGAGCGTATGGCGTGAAAACCCTGCCATTGCGTGATAGGAGACAGGCTCTGCACACTGAGCCTTCTGAGTTGTGAATGATAAAGTTTGCTGTGCTCCTCTGATTGGCAGCTGAAAGGGCAGGTCAGAGCTCCTCTCTACAGCACTGCCGAGAATCCCAGGCTGTGGAGCACCGGCCCGTCCACCCCAGGACAGTGCTGCCTGGCCATAGAAGAGCGAGGTTCCGTGATGCACTGTGCAATTGTTGTATGGTTTCTGATCTAGAAAATCAAACCTGAACAATGCACAACTCACCAGCTTCTGTGCTCTTGACGTTTTTCTCCCTGCAGCTGGTTCTGTGCTGGCCTGGGGGCAGAGTAGACAGTGGTGGCAGCCAGGTGGACAGTATTTAAACAAGTGTCACTGAGATTTAGGGTCCTTATGTTCTGGACTCATCTAAGGAAAAAAAAAAAAAGCAATGCAAAAGTTTTATTTTTGTCAATTTTGTAACTGTGTTACAAGGAGACAGAGATGGCGAATGTGTGTGCCTGTGTCCATGAGTCAGAAGCAAACTGGTTCATTTAATTTTAAGTCTGCCAGGAACCTCTTGGAAGGAAGAAAAGAATGGTTTAATAGCTACAAATATCTGAGTTCAGAATATGAGCCAAACTGTCAGAGCGAAAGATTTTTTAAGTTTCCAACATTTGGAATAAAAGAGCACTTTAGAGTAACAGGTAAATGGGTTAACTTCAAGCAGAGAGAGGTGGATGTTTCTGCCTCTCTGGCATGTTAAAACCCCTTAAATCCCCTGCTCTTAACAATAAGTTTCCATTTAAGAGTCCTTGGGCTTCACCTCTGTTCGGCTCTGTTTATGAAGGGAGGGCAGCTTTTCCAGAGAGATCATGCCCCTCTCTCCTTTATGTGGCCACAGAGAGCCTTTCTCTGTTTTCATGAGGAGGAAACATGGAACCTTGGCACAATCCAGTTCTCATCAAGAATTACATCGTATGACTTGCAGGCCAGGGGAGGAAATATCCCGGAAGTGGCAGCCACTGGATAGGCATGTTGCCGCCACAGGCAGCATCGGCGTCTGTTCAGGTTTCAGGAAGGCCACTTCTTGGCTCAAATCCCTGGTATTTCCAGGTTGTCTTCAGACTGTGGCTTTCACCCTCAGGAAGCCCCAGCATGGCCTTGGGCCCAGCTTAGAGGCTTGTGGGGTTTGGGTGTGGCCCCGTACACAAAATCCTGTCTAGGATTCGTAATCTTGCAACAGCCAACCCTGATGGGATTGGCCAAGATGAGGGTGCCCTTCTTGATGGCCCTGGCGCCCTGTGGAGTTGGGCCCTGGCCCTCACTGCCCTGCTGCATGGGTGGGCCACGCCCCTCCTGCTGATCAACATCTGTTGTGAAGAGTCTGGCCCTGCGGACCCCGGCCCCAGCCCCATGTCTGCGCTGGGCTTGCGTTGCCTGCCTTTCGGTCCCCTCACCTCATGGCGGTTTGCTGCTTCTAATCAGTTGTGGTCTTGAAAAGCTGGTGAATGGGCTTGTCCACATTGTATGGGAAATGAGGCTCAATGAACCCCTGTGAGAAACGCCAAGTGTGGCATTTCTGACAGTATCCCACAAAAACATCTCAGAGGCCATTTCCGTTTCCTCCTGGAGTCTCTGTTTCTCCCAGAAGAAGTGGCGTGGCCAGGGGTCAGGCAGATGCCAAGGAAGTGGGGACTTGGAGGGACTGGCACCTGTGGAACAGCCCCTGCTTCGTCTGTCTGGCCTGGTGGGAGGAGGTGTCCTTCCGTCACTGTACTTCATCCTCAGGACCCCTCTGTGAAGTTGTTGGCATCGATGTCCCTTTATCAATAAGAGAAATGCAGATGGGGTGAGGGATGGTGGGTTACAGGGGCCTGGGGAAGACTTGGGGGAAGAAGTGGGTATTCCCTCTACTTAGCTGAACTTGCACTAGAGACTGCCACTCTGGGGGTGACCATTGTTCTCCTGTGAAATCCTCTATGACTCTTGTGTGCAGTTGAGGGAGCCTCTGAGACCGTCCTGGTTGGGACTTGGTCAGTGGGAACTCAAGTCAGTGCTGTCCTGGAGTCTTAGGGCCAGTGTCCTCCAAGTAATGTCAGATTGGGAAGTTCAGGCTCAGCACTGGGTTTGTCCTGGTGATACCACTCGCCTGCCGCACACATGGAGTCATTGTAAAGTTACGACCTGAGCTCGCATACGCGCTGGTCTTAGAGCTCGTTGGACGGTGATGTGCTGTTTTAGAGGAGAAAAAGCTGAGACGAAACAAGAATGGTGGTGGTAGTTACTCAGGGCCACGTCTGTGGACGCCATCCTCAGGATGCCGTTGCATCTCAGGCCAGCCTCCCTCTCCTATTACAAACTGCCGGCACACACCTCTCATACTCTGAAATTTGATTTCTGGAATGCTTTTCTCTTTTTCCTATGTCTTTAAGTAATATTTTCTGATACTTAAACTGTCTGCAACTAATGAATAGTTTTCAGTTTTTGTTTTAAAAGTGTTCATGTCATTTAAGCTCTAAACTCCCACAGTATACTTGGTTTGTTAAATGTAAAATTGTATCAGTAATTAGATCAGCTTCTTGATATTAATGTACAGGGTAGCTCTTACATGCTGATCGGTTCAGAATTTAAATTGAGTTAAAGGTTAAATGAGTTTAATTTTTGAATTGAACTGAAGCATTGTCTTTTGGCAGATTCATCCAGAATTTTTATTTCCAGTTGCTCTACAAGTAACGGAAGTGGGTCTTTTTGCGATAAAAACATTGTGAATACGTTTAGGATTCAGTGAGCTTCTGTCATTTATGCACTCATTCTCTAAACTTACGAAGGCCCTGCTCTGTGTCAGACCGGATGGCAGGCCTTGCATGGGGTTGGGGAGGGGCCGGAATGTGCAGCCCCACCTGCAGCCCAAGCCCAGCTCAGGGGCAGGCAGGGGTAGGCAGGGGCAGACAGGGAAGTGGGCTGTTCCACACCTCGAGATTGGTGAATTCCTCAAGACAGCAGCTGGCAGGGGCCCGAGCCTAGGTGACCGGTCACAGAGCTGAATGGGGCTGACCAAGTTAGGGCATCGTTGGGTGGTGAACCAGCAGGCCCTGGCCACTGACAGGGTGTAGGGGCGTGGAGGGGTAGCAGAAGGAGGCAGTTAAGAGGCTGCAAGCCCCCTGTTGGGCATCTGACAGGGTGGTGCTTCCTCCCAGGACTAGGCGAGCAAAGAAGAACCTCAGGAAAAGAAATGAAGGACCTGGAGGAACAGTTTAACAGGTGGGTGGCCATGAAGAGCTACTAACGGAGACTGAGAAAAAAACGAAGAAGGACAGAGAGAGAATGGAGCCAGGAGGCTGGAAGGAGAGAGGTGGGTATTGCGCCCAGATTGCCCGGAGCTTCCCGGCGAGGAGCACCTCGCCTCTCCGTGGCAGAGCGCAGCGGGTGGAACACTGACATCAAGTCTTCTTCAGGCCCTGAGCATAAGAATTCCTTGGCACCTGGGCTGCTTTGAGACCGACATGCTATGTTTGATTAGTCTGACTTCGGGATGCCAGCTAAGTGCTGTTTGCTCAGCATATGTCTGAACTGGAAATGGTTCCATCACAAAACAAAGTGAATCAAATAGAACATGGGGGTGGCTCACGGGGACACTGAGCCAGAGGTGAGTCTCCTTCACCCCAAACACCCCAAGTTCTAGATTTGTTCTTGGAGCTCTGTGTCAGGGTTGGGGTGGACAGGAGGGAGAGAATGTCCTCTGCAGAAACAGTTTATCACACTGCAGTAGTGTTCTTCTGACAAGGACATTTCTTCAATTTCCCTCTAGACTGGGCCATGCTCTCTAAGTAGAACCGAAATCATAGTTACAACTCAAAGGCTGTCGAGAGGAGGTCTAGCTTTGTTCCGCAGTGTCCTGTGTCTTGATTTCACTGTGTCTGTGCAGCCTGCTGGGGATGTTTACCCACCTCTTCTCTCATGGGGTCATCTCTGGTTTCACTGAGGACCTCTCTGAGAACCCCAGTCTCTCTGTCCATACACATCAGCAAGAGACTCACCTCCCCCGTTTCCTCTCCTACCCCATCTGATCCACATGCACAAAACATACACATGCAAATATTTGTAAGTAGAAAGGCTTGTGTACTGTATAACTTCAGTACACCTGCAGGTTCGTGGAGTGGTTCTGGAGAACATTGATCCTTCTGCCGACCTGGCAGTTGCTTTAATTTCCGGTGTCCATTGGCAGAATACAAGCTCATCGTGTGTGCTGGGGGCTGGATGGGGCGGGGGATTACCATTTTCTTGTAGTGATTGTTCTTGGTGGTATCCACACTACTGCTTTCAAAGCTGCTTTTCCTGTGCGTTCTTCCAGAAAGCTATCCTCCCGTCCTTGGTTGGCTGGGGCGGGTGAAGCATTTAGAAAATGCTCTCTGTCTGCATTCCCTTCGAGTAACACTGGGGAGTGTTCACGGCTTCTGGCAGAACAGCAATTTAAGCCTTCAGCTACTAAAGCAAGCCTTCTGCTTGTTCTAGAGGCATCTTCTAAACAAATTTGCACTGGTCAGGTGGGGCTGGAGAAGGACAGGGCTGAGAGCACAGCTATGGGAGGCAACACTTGTTCTTGTTCCCAAGAAGCTGATGCGTCGTCTGGTGAGGTCTCTTGCCAGCCAAAGGTTGGCACGTGGTCGCCAGGCAAGGGCTTTTTGTGTGTGGAGTATGCAGATTCCAACCACAGAGTTTTCTGCCAGGGTGTTTAGACAAGCTAAAAGTGTAGTATAAACAGTCCTAGAAGGATGCAATTATGAGGAGAAACATGTTTTTAAGACTTAACCCATTATAGTAGGAAAATACAAGGTTTGGGGTATGCTGACTCTTTCCCTTGTTCATCCCTCATAGAAAAATGCTGTGTATAAGTAGGTGTTTGTATATGTACATTTTAAGACATTCTGTCCTACTTTAATATTTCTGCCACTAAAAATATATGTTCCTGAAACTAGGGAAAAAGAAATTATCATTCTTCTGAATTATCACAGATACCCCAAAAGTGACCTCCTCCAAATAGTGGTTTTTCCTTTCTAAAAATCACCTGGAAAAATACTGAGCTTTCTGATCTTTATTTTATCCTGTTCAGTGGCTCTGTTTGGAAGAGTTATTGTACAACCCAGCACTGCTTTTATTAAAAAGAAAACTGGGCCACTTATTTCCTTCAAAGTTTTTGGTGTGTTTAAATCTTCTCTAGGTAAACAAAACTTTTATTGAAAATAATATTTTGAGACCGTGACACCATTCTCACAAGAAGCGGTGCTGAAAGCCTCCTTGTTGGCTGGTCCTGCAGGCAGCCTGGCGTCTGCTTTGCCTGTGGGCTGTGCAGGGTGCTGGGGGCAGTGGGGAGAGGCATCAGTCCCACTTGCAGCTTTCAGGAGGGGCTGGGGAGGTAGCTTTGACATGAACGCAAATAAATGCAAGGACCATGAGGGCAAAGAGACCCTGGAGACCAGGCTAGGAGAGGAGGCAGAGGACCTCCAGGTCCAGGCCCTGCGGGAGCCTGGGAGGCATGAAAATGGGCTGAAGGTGGGAGCACCGAGAATGGGTCGGGGCCTGGCCTCGGGTCTCTAGAAGTTGACCTGTTGTGGCATTTTCTATAATTGATGTCATAAATAGCTGGTTTCTTTGTTAAACTTCATTTACTTACTAAGTTTGGCAAATATGTTGAAGGAAAGAAATGTGAGTGTGTGGACAGATTTCAGCGTGTTGACATCAGTGAATGCCCTGTCTCCTTGGTGCCTGTTGGAAGCACTGTGTTGGAATAAGGACGAGGTTCCTCCCTCAGAATGGTTGATCCATTTCCTTCCATTCTTCAGTTTTGCAGCTTTTCTCCCCTAACTTTATCAGACCATCTCCTAGAATCTCGTATTAAAGGCATAATTAATCATGTGATATCCTCTCATTTTTTGCATCAGAGTTTTCAAGAGCCCTCCAGATTTTTATTGCCTGCAGATCCATATGCTTAGACATAATACCGTCAGCAGTAAATTGTCTTCTGGAGAAGAAATTGACAAACAACTTTATGGTTGCATTTTTAGCCTTAATATCTGAGGGTGAGAAGCATGTTCTGGATTTATGAAGTTCCTGAATTTAAAATATAAGCAATAAAATGTTCCCAATGTGGGGTCCCCATCTGCGTCTATTATTACAAACTCTTAAAGTCACTTTAGCCTAACATGTCAATAGGAGTTTTCTTCTTTTTCTCTTTTCTTTTTGACAAATTGTGTCCAAGGAAATTAGTTTGCTTGCATGAAGTGTCATCTGTGTTTGCAAGCTGGAACAGTTTTGCTGGTTAAGCAGTCTAGAGATGATAAATTTTTTTGTCTGAGTATGACTTTGGTGGTGTATTTAAAAGAATCATGGCCGCTGCTGGAAGCCCAGAGGAGAGGTCCATTTTAAAGGGCATCTACTGCACTCATCCCGAAGCGTTATGGGCATTGTTTGAATTGACAAAACGAAAATATGTATAATATTTTCTCTTTTTAAAATCCATATACAGTTTATTTGGCTGATATGGAGGAGCAGAGGTATAAATTACAGAGAAATTGTCATCATATTCTCTGGATAATAAGTAGGGCCAGGCCTTCTGTTTATTTTGGTGGATGGTTCCCCACTCAGGACAGTAAAATCACCAACTTTTCACTAGGGAAGGAGAAATCCCTTCTGCCTGTAGAATAAATATTGTTTTGACCCAACTACACGGTTTCCTGTGATGAAAATATGTCACTTAAGGTTTCCCATGTCTGCTGTTTGTGAGTGCGCAGTTGAGCAATGTTGGTGCCGTTTTTGAGCACGCAGTTGAGTGATGTTAGTTGGTGCCGTTTGTGAGCGCACAGTTGAGCGCCGTTGGCGCCGTTTGTGAGCACGCAGTTGAGTGACGTTGGCGCCGTTTGTGAGCGCGCAGTTGAGCAACGGCGCCGTTTGTGAGCGCGCAGTTGAGCGACATTGGCGCCGTTTATGAGCGTGCAGTTGAGTGATGTTAGTTGGTTCCGTTTGTGAGCGCGCAGTTGAGTGACGTTGGCGCCGTTTGTGAGCGCGCAGTTGAGTGACGTTGGCGCCGTTTATGAGTGCGCAGTTGAGTGATGTTAGTTGGTTCCGTTTGTGAGCGCGCAGTTGAGTGATGTTGGTGCCATTTGTGAGCACGCAGTTGAGCGATGTTGGCGTCGTTTGTGAGCGCGCAGTTGAGTGCTGTTGGCGCCGTTTGTGAGCGCGCAGTTGAGTGATGTTAGTTGGTGCCGTTTGTGAGCGCGCAGTTGAGCGATGTTAGTTGGTGCCGTTTGTGAGCGCGCAGTTGAGTGATGTTAGTTGGTGCCGTTTGTGAGCGCGCAGTTGAGTGACGGTGCTGTTTGTCAATGTGCAGTTGAGTGACGTTGGCGCCGTTTGTGAGCGCGCAGTTGAGCGATGTTGGCGCCATTTGTGAGCGCGCAGTTGAGTGATGTTGGTTGGTGCTGTTTGTGAGCACGCAGTTGAGCGACGTTGGTGCTGTTTGTGAGTGTGCAGTTGAACCATGTTGGTGCCATTTGTGAGTGCGCAGTTGAGTGATGTTAGTTGGTGTCGTTTGTGAGTGCGTAGTTGAGCAATGTTAGTGGGTTCACAGTGTTCTGCACCCATCATCACCACCCATCACCAGAATGTTTCTGTGTTTTGATTCTTTTCTTTTTATTTTTTGAGACTTAGTCTCACTCTATCTCCTAGGCTGGAGTACTGTGACACGATCTCAGCTCACTGCAACCTCCGTCTCCTGGGTTCAAGTGATTCTCGTGCCTCAGCCTCCCAAGTAGCTGGGAGTACAGGTGTGTGCCACCATGCCCGGCTAATTTTTATGTTTTTAGTAGAGGTGGGGTTTCACCATATTGCCAGGATGGTCTCTAACTCCTGACCTCAGGCGATCCACCTTCCTCGGCCTCCCAAAGTGCTGGGATTATAGGCATGAGCCACCGTGCCTGGCTTCATCTCCAGAATTTTCTGTCTTGCAAAACTGAAACCAGTACCCATTTAACACTGACTCCCCATTTCAGCCAGCCCATCCCCTGGCACCCACCCTACTCCTTTCTGTCTTGATGCCAACACACATTGTGTGGGTTCCTCCAAGCCAAGAGAAGGAGTGTCCGAAGATCCCTGAGGCCAGAACCCTCTGCCGACGTTGGTAGTGCTGTTTTGGCCTGGAGGGCAGGTGGGCCTCTGGGCGCTTCTGCGTCAGGACATGGAGCTATTTCAGGTAGGGCCCTGTGTCTCCCCTGTCCCAGTCTCATGCCCTATGAGAAATCCGAGGCCCAAAGGTTCAGGGCAGCTGCAGAACCAGGGCGGACAGATGTTGATGACAATGAGAAGGAATTCAAAGAAATAGAACATTTTGCACAAATGTGGGGAGGTATCATTAATAAAAACAGGACCCAAGTACATGCAAAATGCACTGTGAGGCAGAGAGATGCTCTGAAGAAAGGCACTGGTTTTACATTAATGAGCATTTAAAGGATGCTGGGTTAACCATTTGGCTTTTTGTACCTTGTCACTGTCTCCTTTATGGTGTGATTGGACTTTTGAGAGAAGGTGGAGGAAGGTTAATAGGTAAGGTAGGAGAGTTGCGGCTAGGAAAGACAAAAGGTCCTGGGGGTGATAGGTGGGGCAGAGGGAGGGATGGAGAGGTGACTTCAGGAAGAGCATCAGCTGCCACAGACCAGAGCACCCTTGGGAAGCAGGCCCACTGTGCTTGCCACTGCCCCCAGGAGCCCTCATCCCCAGTCTGACAACTCGAGGTAGATCTGGGTTGCTCTTTATTTTTTGATTATTTTTGCATAGTTTCAAGGCTCCGTGTTTTCCACACTGATATTCTCTCTCTGTAAGTTTCTCGGAGATGTTTTCACCTGTACTGACATTGTACTCTTTCCTTACTGTCTATTTATTTATTTACCAGACCACACCATTGGTTACAGTGATCAAAACCCAAATATCAAACCAGCATCAGAAACTCTTTAGCAGACCCATGGAACATGCCTTAGAGAAAGCTGGCGGGGTCAGGCATAGCCTGCTGTGCCAGGCCTGTGCTTGCCTGGGAAGTGCACCCCTTGCTGTCCAAGAGTGACCCCAGGCCACGAGAACCATGCTGAGTACCAAAGGCGAGTCCCCAGGGTATGGGCAGCCGCCTTGCTGCCATGTTCAGCCCAGGCTTGCTGGAAGTGGGGCTCAGGCTGTGCCTGTGGGATAATGATCAGAAGCTTGGTGGTCATGGGACCAGGATAAGATGAACCGAAGGACAGCTCTCCTCCCAGGGTTACGGGCCAAAAAATAGGTGATTGTTTTAACTGCAGAAACTGACCCACTAAGGGGGACCTGCTGAGAGGAAGACCAGTGGGGCCACAGACAGGAAGGGAGGCCACGGCTGCCTACCCCCTGATGGCCAAGCACTCCGTTCCCTGAACATGTCGGGGGGCAGGCTCCCCACATGGGTACCGCTGGGCCGTGACTGTGGTCCTCCAGCTGCTGGCGGTGCAGACCCGGCGGGGCCCTCTGTGGCTTGTGCTGTGTCACCATGATGCCGCTTGCCCGGGTGGTTGGCCAGTCTGGGAGGATAGCTCGGCACAGAACTGTGTGACCCCTGGGCCTGGGCCTCCTGCACCCCAGAGGTCAGTGAGAGTGGAAGTTGCCACAGACGTGGGTTTGTGGCTTTCAAAGCCTTCAGTGTCACAGAAGTCTGAGTCTTCAGCTAAATTGCGTAATGTTCATGTGAGTGTGTGATTTCTCCGTGGGGACTGGGCCTCGTAGTTCGTCTCTGTACTGGTGTCAGTTCATGACTTTGGTCTTGGTGGAGAATTCTGGGTCGCAGGCACATCGTCTGGTCAGCGGGGACGTGTTTGGCCGGCTGTGAAAGACTGCCTTGCCTGAGTTCCTGAGACTTTGGGGCCACTGATGGCGGGGAGAAGCTGGCCGAGGGCAGGCCACGCGGTCGCCTTCTGTTGATGTCCGTAAGGACTGGGCACAGCTGCCAGAGTCAAGGGCACAGAAGTGGAAGCAGTATGTCCTTTTCTGCAGGCTGCTTTTTTGTTTTTCCCCACGTATGTCACCTTTTAATGTTTTTTCCTGGCTTTTTCATTAATGTATGTAAAAATATTAAAAGCCCTTGTATATTACATGAAAAACTATGTCAGCTGCCCTGGTTTTTTCTATTTATTAAAACTTTTCAAGCAGTAAAAACATTTTACTTGTTAATGAGGGAAAGTGGGAAAATTAATGACATAGAGCTCGGATCCACCACGATGTCTCTCCTCTTAACCATGCGCAGCCGGCTTCCCACCGCATGGAGTTTAATTTCTGCGATAGGGTTCAGTAAGCAAATGCAAATAGATTTAATGATTTGCATCAGTAGATCATTTCTCAGTTTAATATCCTCTGATATTTTGGGTCAAGGACTCTTTCTTTGGGAGACTGGTATAATTTCTAGAGGTAGAATTATTAATATTAGTGATATTACATTACGTTGAAGTGAAGTGAGATAGATGTATCATTTTCACAAAGTCAGATTTCTGCGTGACTTTCATTCGTTGTGGTGCAAAGGAAACCCTGGCTGCCAAAGTAGACTTAGGAGCAGGCAGAATTCCTGGACGCAGGCACCTTGGAGCAAGGTGACCCTCTCTGGCCCCCAGCACCTTGCGAGCAGTGGTTTTCGTGTCCGTTGACTGGCACACGTGAACCTGTGGGCCCGGGGGACACATGGTCCATTTTTGTTGAGTAAGTTCAACAAAGGAATGAATTAAAATGAGAACTCTTTTCAGCAAACGCTGATGGAGCTTTGTGTGTCTGGTCTGCGGCACCATGCTATCGGGATGACGAGAAACCACAACCTGGCCTCAAGGAGCTTTGTCTACTGAGGGATACAGATGGTGGCAGATCAGTCCTGGAGGCACAAGGAGAGAGTGGTGGAAATACACAAAAGGCACTGAAGACCAGTGGAGCATCAGGGACACTTTCACAGGGAGGCGGCTGGGGGTCTTGTCGCCTGCCTGCCCCAAAGGTGACCTCCATTCCTTCTCCCTGTCTCCCGCTGGAAAGGCTGAGTGCAGGTGCCAGCTCTCCCTGCCTCACTGAGAGGGTGTGTGTGAGAAGCGTAGGCCTACTGGTAGGCTCCTGGGGAAGACCTTTCTCCCCTGATACAAAGAGCAGCATGGGGAAGACTCTCCCGGCTCCCCAGTCTGTGGACACAGTTGTGTGAACATGATTGCAGGAGCTGGGCAGCCGTTATGTGACCATGAGGGCATGGGACTGGTGCTGAAAGGCCGTGTGCTGCCAGTGAGAAAGATGGGGAGAGCTGGGTACCTGCTGGCCCTGTCGCCTGCCAGGCCGCCTCTGAACACCTGTTCTGTGACCTGACCTGCATCCTCATGACACGCTGCAGCTGTGAGCAGCACGCAGGTGATGATGGGTCATATGCCATCTGGGGACTTGATGCTCCTTTTAGCAAATACAGAAAATACAAAGGAAATAATAATCAGTTCCATTAATCCGTGATAGTCTTTTGGTGTAATTCCTTCTAGCTTTTCTTTTCCCCCCATCGGCATATTTAAAATCAATTTTGAATTCTACTTAACTTTATATCTTAAGCATTTTTCTTCTGACCTCTTTTTAAGCATGATTTTTAAAAGTCTGTGCTTGGTTCTTTGTTAAGGCCTGTTGCATGGTTGTGCATGGTGGTATTTTAACTGTCTCTGTCCTGGGGAACCTTTATGTTTTTGTTTGTATTTGCTGGGCTGCACTAAACATTCTCCGTGAACACTCTGTGGCCCTGAGCGAGTGTTTCCCAAGCAAGCTTGCTTTTTGGCCTTTCTCCCTGTAGCTTTTCTGTCAGTAACACCCCTTTCTCTATTGCAGGGTGGCTTCTGAAATCAAATGTGGCCCTGAGTGACTCCTCACTATTTTTAAGATGAGAAAGCATTAGCTCTGTGTTTTCCCAGCCCCTCCGTTCTTGTGCTTTCACCCTTCACTCTGAACAACAGGTATGCCCGCCTGTTCTTCTTGTCATTTTTACCCAGTGGCCCATAGCTCAGAAGCGATATTGTGTGGGGTGAACGCTGTCTCTGGAGCGAGATTCCTAACTCCTATACTTTACAACTATAAAGTGAACAAATCACTTAATTCCATGCCTCAGTTTCCCTGGGTATCACATGGGGACTATAATAGCATCTAACCATATAGATTGTTGGACAATTAAATGAGTTGACCAGCAGGAAACTCTTAGAACAACGCCACCCTATAGTAAACACTCGATAAATGGTAACTGCTGCTGTTGATGAAGATGTCGATGGTGCTATTTCTACCACTTCCTAAGGTCGCCCCTGTGTGCTCACCGGCCACCTCCTCCCCGCCCCACCCTGATGCCCACATATTTCATAGGCCTCCGTAGATGTCCCTGTCTTTGGGCCGGAAGCCCTCGTGCCCCCAGGCTTGCTTCGGATCCCTTGCCTGAGCTTCTCCAGCACTTTGAGCCTGCTCCACCCGAGCGCTGTTCTCCTTCCGTGCCGTGCTGTCTGCTCTGAGTCCTGGAGAACAGGGACCATGTCTATCTTGCTGGCCTTAGTACCCCTCACAGGACCTAACCCAGGGCCACTTAAGAAATTGTAAAGATCCATAGGCCGGGTGTGGTGGCTCACACCTGTAATCCCAGCACTTTGGGAGGCCAAGGCAAGAGAATCACTTGAGGCCAGGAGTTTGAGAACAGCCTGGGCAACATAGTGAGATCCTGTTTCTACAAAAGCTTGAAAAAAATTATCCAGGCCTGGTGGAAGGCATCTGCGGCACCAGCTACTCAGGAGGCTGAGGTGGGAGGATCGCTTGAGCCCAGGAGTTCAAAGCTTCAGCGAGCTGTGATTATGCCACTGCACTGCAGCCTGTGCAACAGAATGAGACCCTGTCTCTAAAAAAATAATAAAATAAAGAATAAAGATCCAATAAGTGAAGGGTTAGGAGAGTGGAATATATGTGCTCTTAACAAAGAATGGTGTGGTTATAGAGATGGGAGGTGAAAAGCAGCACGAATTCAAAGATTTATTTTAGGCAACTCCGTCAGAGTCCTGAACGTTCTTTACCCAGTTTCTCCCTCCCACTGGGACTCTGTAGGGCCAGCGGGAACCCTGCAGGCATTCGGGGAACGGAGTGCTGGCTGGACCTTCTCAAAACGGGGCACCCTCCAGGGAGCTGTCGAGGGGCTGTCCTGCATCCCCTGCCTGTTCAGGAACCATCGTCAGCTGTGAAATGTGGGCTTCCAAGTGGTTTTGTGTCTCCTCAGTTTACAGAGTCCATGTGTTTGGTGGCTCTTGCCTTGGACCCTGATGGCGCTGGGGGGAGGGTTTCATCACCATTTGACCCTCTGCATCTCATAGAGACCAGTGTTTTCGGGGTCAGCTCTGTTGGTCTCTGTGTAGCACGTATGTATGTATGTGTTGAAGTCCTCATCCTGAGAACCTCTGGATGCGACAGTATTTTGGAGACAGCATCTTTTAGAAAGGTGATTAGGGTAACTCAGGGTCATTAGAGGAGCCCCTCATCCAGTGTGACTGGTGTCCCCATGAGACGGAGGTGACGGCACAGACACACACGGAGGGACGGCCATGCGAGGACCCTGGGAGAAGGCTGCCTTCTGCAAGCCAAGGAGAGAGCGCCTTGGAGAAAACCAGCTCCGCCGACACCTTGGTTTGAGACTTGCAGCACCCAGGCTGCAGGGCTTCGTTAGGGCAGCCCTGGCAGAAGAATGCAGCCTTATCGGTGGGTTTGGTGATGCCACGCAGTTCAGTTTTGCCATCTCGCTGCAGTGGGAACGTACTGCTGTAGAAGGAGCGCCACCATCCCAGGCAGTGTTCAGAAACACCGACGGCAAAGTCAGGACGGGCAGGAACGTTCTAGGCCAATGATTAAAATGGTATTTTACACATATTTGAAAAGAAAGGTTTGAGAAGGCATCCATTATTAAACTCAACAGATAATTTAAAAACTGGCTGTGGCGAGCAGTGTTGGTCCCGAATCACTTTTTCACAGCATGTTTCTGTTCTGTCGTAGGCTAGTGAGACCGGCTTTCCCTCGAGTTCTGGGGTGGGACATGGAACGTTTGTGAGGCTACCCTTCACTGGAGGGGGGCCCGTGATGCTGAGTCTTCACCGTCTTTGA
The DNA here is from genome assembly GCF_007565055.1 of Rhinopithecus roxellana. Taxonomy (NCBI): domain Eukaryota; kingdom Metazoa; phylum Chordata; class Mammalia; order Primates; family Cercopithecidae; genus Rhinopithecus; species Rhinopithecus roxellana. The sequence goes on from NC_044559.1 coordinate 49,527,089, forward strand.
GGACGTTTGTGCGGTGGCGTGTCCCTTCTGAAATCGCTGTGACCTGGGCTCCGTGCTCCGCAGTCAGACTCGCCTCGCCCTCTTACTGGTCTTCATTAATTCCTGGCCCCTGGAGTGGAGTGGGCAGTACAGATATTCACCTCTCTCTCATTATCCAAATACAATAACAAATGACGAAGCATCTTATCCTACCAACCATTACCCTATCAGAAAGCGTGTGCTGATTTCCAGGAAGCGGGTGGAACTATATGTCAGATGTGCCGTGAGATGTGAAATGCACTCGTCCTGTATCTTGGTCTTCTCCTAGGAGTATCTTGTCTCACAGCCTCCTTGTTTAAACTTCTTGGGCTTTTTCTTTGACATCTTCCCACCTTTCCCTAAGGGTTTAACTGTCTTAGATCTCCTTGTGTGCTTTTGCCCAGGACTCTGGGTCCCTGTCAACTTGGGTAGAATTTTATTTGTATTTTTAGGCTCTTTAACATACTTTAATTATTGTGTTGCTGCATATATTTCTTCTAAGATAGCAGTAAATTGTAATTTTCCTCTGATAATAACCTAGGACCTTAAAATACACACAAATGTACACACTAATGAATTTTGTAAATATTACGTAACGTGGTTATTAGTGTTTCAAATTACTTAGATAACGCAGAAATCTCTGGATTTTTACGTCATTGTTTATAAAGCGTTTTAATGATAATTGGGAAAGTTGGTTGTGGGTTTTTAGCTAGAATAGGAACCCATTATAATTCTTCCCAATTTTAACAATGAGACATAAGCCTCCATAACCTGAAATTTTCCTCTGTGACATGTTTTCAAGAGTGGAATTATTAGATTTGACGAGTGTGGATGCCTAGGTTTGTTGCTGTCAACGTTTTGAACTGAGCTAATCTATGCATATTTGAGAAGAGCATATAATCCAAAATGTTGGTCTACAAATGTAAGATTGCTTTTGGTGATGAATTGGTGTCACGTTTCTTCTGTAGTAAATGAAGGGCCTCTTGCAGCGTGCTGTGCCTCATTTTAAGCCTTTAACTGGCAAGTGATCCTGATCTTCCCTCTGCACAGCTGCAGGAAGAGGCTTCCCAGTTTGCCTTAGCCCCCATAACGCTGCATCATCCCATGTGTGCGTGAAGAGCCCGCACAGGCTGCCCGTGCACCCGGGGTCAGGCCTGGATGGGGTCAGGGTATTTCCAGTCCTTGAGCTTTGGAGTCTTTTTAAAATGGAGAGCTCATCTATTGTTGATAAATGGCCAAATATAAATGTATAACACCTTGATTAATAGGCTGTGATGAAATTGAAGGCGGTCTTTTCTAGGAAATCCTCATTGAAATACTGCCCATTTTGAGTAAGTCTAATAGTACAATGAACCACACGCTTAGTGGAAATGTTATAGGATGCAAATAGGAAGATTTGTGGGTGTTTTTCCTTCATGAATTTGTTGTTATCTTTGCAGAAGTGAAGAATATCAATATTTTATGGCCCTTCTCTGGGATTCGTGTCTGTTACCAGTGATGCGAGCGTGGCCCTGGTCCTCAGTGACTCTGCCTTCGTGGTGGCGGGGGCTGGCTTGCCCGGTGGGGAGGTGTGTGTGTTCTCACCAAGTTAGCGAATTTCCTGTTTTCTCTTTTAAAATGGAAGGATAGCTTCCTCTCCCGTTGGTTCTTTGTGGAGATTGAAAATGGTGTTACAGTCTTCGTTGTGTTACTGTGGAAATCTCCGGCGTCTCTCCTGATCTGGCCGCCCTGGACAGCCGGCAGCGGAGAGCACTCGCAGGCAGCCCCGCCCCACACTGCTTTTATCCTCTTCGTTTTCATTCTTTTGTGAAAATGTAGTTGATTTGGAGCCTTTCGAAAAGTGTGTCAGATCATTTTTGCCATTTCTCTTTTTCCTTTAACTTTCTGTTATTTTCCATTTCGATCTCAGATACCCTTCTTAGGAAGCCGCATCCCCGACGCCGGGCTGGCCCGTTCTGCTCTGGGGGCGGCGTGTGCTCTCATTTCACTCCCATAATCAGCTTTGGCATATGGGATTCAGAGAAGCAGCGCTTGGGCTTCGGAGATGTTTTGTGCAGCAGCGAGGTGATGTCCCAGTTCTCCCGGAATATTTGCATCGACCAGGATGCTGTTTCTGCATCAGAAAGTGGTGTCTTTGTTTACCCTTAGGCGTTATCTTGCTTGTTTACCTAAATCTTTAACTCTCCTTAGGTGAGTGACTTCACTGATACCAAGAGTGATTAAAATGATGTGATATATGGAGTCAACTTAGGCAATACATTTATCTGTATACCACATTTCCAATATTTATTCGGAATGACTTTTTTTCAAATACGTAATAAGAATGAATAATTGAATGTACTGTAGCCTTCTCACTTTGCCCTGCGATCCCATAAGAGCTTTAATGCTAAAACTAGTTTGGGCCCTTGAGGGGGTTTAGAGAAATTAGGTACGTCTGAGTATGGAAATGGCTGACATGGTGGAAAAATTGAGTCCTTAAGTAATTTGCTATTCCCAGTGATAATTAGAAGAAACCCCTGTTCTAGCTCCATTTTCCCATGTTTTTAACTGTTTTAGGGAGATTTCTTGAGGTATGAGCGGCTGATCTTTTTTTTCTTCCCGTATGCTCCCACGGTAAGGTGAGTGGCTTTGGTATATTGTGTTGCCTTGATGGGCTATTAAATTGTCCCTTCTAAGAGACGAATGTGGGTTATAGAGTGTGTTGTGCCATATATCATCTTAGTCATCAGCAGTGTTTCAGAAAACAGTAAGAGTAAATTTTTTAAAATTTATGATTGAAATTAGCAATTTTATTAGGTCCTTTAAAAAAACCTACAAACTTTTAAAGTCTTTCTCAAAATACACATCTGTGTTCTCAAAAGAGGTCTGCAGACTGCCCTAATTTGTCTTTTGAAAGGACCCAGAATTTTAGCAGAATACTTATGCTACAGAAATAGACAAATGCAGGTGCTATTCCTTGGTGCTATTCCATAGAAGGCTGATGTGCTCGAAGATTTACTGTGCATCACCTTAGCCATCATTCCCATAAGTATTAATTTTAACTCCACTAATAAGAAACTGAACAAAAGTGGAATTATGAGTTCAGTAGTATTCTATGAAAGGTCAGTTGTTAAAAAGGCAGAGTCTGACATTCTGTGAAAAAGGTGCCTTCATTAATCATTCTGATGGGAGAGCACGGGGCGTTCTTGACCAGTACCAGTGAACCTTGCAATGCAAAGTTTCGGGGCCTGATGTGCAAGTTTTTATATAAAAACAAGGATCATTTAAATATCTGTTGAGATCATTCAAGGAATTGCTTTACCTTTGCTATTTAAAAGTGTGTGTATGATATAGAAAATGTTATTAAATATGCATTACTATTTTGAAAAAGGAAAAACACCTGTTAATTTTGTAGATAAATTATTATGGAAATCGATGGTAGACACAGCTCCAGGCAGTAATGCATTTCCAAGCGAATGAATGGACATTTCCTATATGGATCATCTGCAGATATTGGTAAGGTTTCTTTAAGTCTCTTTTGTACTCTGCGTTCATGGCTAAACCTGTGCACTTTGACCCTGTTCTGCAAAACAAACCACAGCCTACTTTCAGACTCTCCATTGCTCTTTTCCTGTTGGTTATTGTGGCCGCGTGCCTACTGTGTACACACAACCTGGACATTTCATGTTGAATTATCTGAGTATTTATGTGCCCTGACAATTCAGCGTTAAAGTTCAATACAAATATATAAATTATTAAGCAGTTAACCGGTGACACATTCATCAGCTGAACATCTTTTATTGTGGCCTGTTGACAGATTATTTTCATTCGGCCATTAAAGCACAGTATTGTCGGGTGAAAGTCTGTTTCTGGATTTTCTTTGTCTCTGTTGCTGCTATGGAATTTCATTGAAAGCATCGAAATATGAGACTAACAGAATACTGAGTGTTTCTTCTCAGGAACGGGAACTTTCAGACATTTTCTCTCCAGCTGATTTCAGTAAAGAGCATTTTGATTTTGTGTGTGTGTTCCTTTCCCAGCCAGCAGTGTTGTATTGGAAGGGAGGGGTGGGGATGAGCTGCAGTGCCGCTCTTCACACCATTGAGATGGGCCAGGAAGGTGCCCTTTCACCCTCTACCTCCAGTTGGCGCCTAGTGTTTTTAAAGATTCAGGAGTGTCTCGCACTGTGATTCTCACTATCAACCAATCTCACGCGTCTAACTTTTCTTACTATGTTATTAATTACTACTTTCTATACAAGAGAGAGGTGGAGCCTGACTGTGTTGTGATGCGGAAGGCCCTTGGGATTCGCTCTGTGGGTGTGGGCAGCGACGGGTGGGTCAGGGTGCAGGCGGTGAGACGGTGAGCCAGGAGGTCGGGAAGGAGCCTCCACACCCCGGCAGGGCCTGTTCTGCAGGAAACCCCAAACGAGGGGAGCAGAAGCTGCTGGTGCCTCTCTGTTCTTTGCCAGATGCTACCGTTGTCTGTGGCCACACGTGCTTCTTCAGGTGTGGAAACAGAAGCTCAGAAAAGTCAATGTGCCAAATGTTACACCTTCCCCTTCTAATGGTTTTGTCAGTTTTGGTGTCTAGGTGGTATCCTGTCTGATGGCAGAGGTCATAGTTGTCTGTGAGGACATGGTGTCCACCCTCAAGCGTGTAATTATGCATGGGGAGGGCTCAGTTCAGTTTTACCAAGACACGGTTTATTGGAGTCTACAAATAGCATAAACTGCTACGTCTGCAATGTTACAATTCTCTTTCCTTATTGTCATAATTTTTGCTTAATGGCTGTTTGTGCTACATTGACCAGGTCCATGGGTTGCTTAACATAAATGATTACATTTGCTTATGATTAAAAACTTCCTCCATTAGAAGCACAGCACCCAGGACTTGTAAATGATTTGTTGTTAAAGCTTTATACTTCATTAGCCACGTCGTTGACTCCAGAGTCATTGTCTAAGAGTTAGGAACACTTGTAATGAGCTGTATAATATGGACCCTCTAACGAAATTTAAAAAGAGACCAAGCCTTCTAGGAACAGCTTAGCATGCAGATAAAAGGCTAGGAAAACGTGTGAGCAGCGCCAGGCTGTAGGCTGAGGCACGTTCCATTCTGACTCAGAATGGCATGGGTGAATAAAGTCTTTTATGACTGGAGCAAGACTTGTTGTAAAAAATTATATACCATTCATGACCAAAATCCTTCAAAACACTCCGTCACCATTCCCCTCTGAACCCTATAGCTTAAGTTCTAAGCATCTTGTGAGTCTCTTGATAGAGCGTTGAAAACTCCACGCGATGGTCTTTGGGACGCCATTCGAGCCTGGCCTGCCCCTTGGTGGCACCTCGATCGTCTTTGGCTCCATCCGGGGATTTGATTGTCAGTGACCCACCTGATTACAGTGGGCTGCCACGGCCCTGGCCTCGTGGTACAATAACATGGGCAATTTTGTGATTTATTATCGGAGGACAGCTAGCAAAGAGAACTTCCTGGAATAACAGCATTAAATGCGATGGGCATTTTTGTGATAGATGTAAAATTCTTAATCTTGAAAGCAGCTGCATGTGTCAGGCAGACTGGGTATTAATTTTCTGACAGCAGTAGTAGGAGCCTTTTTTCCCCCATTACAGATGGAATTAGGTCTACTTTTTACACAGTACTTCGTGAAGTGACTCTGGCCAGGGGAGGGAATATGCTGGTTCTGGAGTCTGAGAAGACAGGGCTGCGCCAGCTGTGACTCGGTCACACATGGCTGTGGGACCTTGCACTGACTGTGCAGCCTCTGCCAGGTTTGTTTGTAAAAGTGAAGTTAACACCGATCTCACAATATCTGGGGCGGAATAAATAAGAACACACATGCTGAGTTCAAGTCCTCAGTTATTTTGTCTTCAGCGACAGATGATCCCCCACTTATCATGGTTCAGCGTTTGAGTTTTCGAGCTTTGTGATGGTGCGAGAGCAGCCTAGTGTGGTGGAAACTGTGCTACAAGTACCCGTGCGTCTCAGTGCAGTGTCGAATAAAGGACATGACAGTCACCACTTTATTGTAAAACAGGCTTGTGTTTGCTGATGCTGCTCAGTTGTAGCTAATTCTCGTTGGCGTCCTGAGGCTGAGTCTTCTGTTGTTTCTCTGGAGAGTGTGGCTCCCCCTGGTCAGTACTGTGGCCTCAGTTACCACTTTCTGTCCCCTGCATTCATGTATTTAACAGTTCTTTACTACTGTAAGATAAATAGTTTTCAATTATGAGTTTGGTCATGAAAATTTAATTTTTTTAAAAAATCAAAAGACCTGGATGTGGTGCGAGCACATGGAGCTCCCCTTTTTGCCCAGGCCTTTACCTTCCTGCTCAGAGGCAAGGTCAGACCAGGGAGGGTGCTGGGAGAGAGCAGAGTTCTGTCATTCATGGGTTGCTAATTTTTGGAGTACTGCAATACAATTAAATATACTTAACCTTAAAATTACCCAGAATGTGATTGAATCTGTGATTCACAGTCCCCTTCTGGTTCTTCCGTGCCTCGGTGTGATCGTTAGGAGGATGGATCATCCCGGTGCTGTTGGGAATGCACTGCGTTAATGGCCTCAGTGCCCAGCAATGGAGAACTTTCCACTGAGTGTCTGCCTGCAGCGTGCCCGGTAGAAGGTGAAAGCTTCACCCTTTGTCTTCCTTGCCATCCTTTGGCCTTGTGTGTTTGGAAGCAGCCAGAGGTGGTGGAACAGTGGTGGGCTGGTTTGGGTCTTGTCAGCAGTACCAAAGGGACAAAGGCTGGATGTGGGCGCGACCTCAGCCTCGAGATGGGCAGGATAGGTGGGGGTGACTTTCTGTTCTGAAAATGACTTCCTCCGCTTCTTCCTCCCCTCCATCTTCCTCCTCTTCTCCTCCCCTTCCTCCTCTCCTCCCCCTTCCTCTTCTCCTCCCCTTCCTCTTCTCCTCCCCTTCCTCCTCCTCCTCCCCTTCCTCCTCCTCCTCCCCTTCCTCCTCCTCCTCCCCTTCCTCCTCCTCCCCTTCCTCCTCCTCCTCCCCTTCCTCCTCCTCCTCCCTTCCTCCTCCTCCTCCCCTTCCTCCTCCTCCCCTTCCTCCTCCTCCTCCCCTTCCTTCTCCCCTTCCTCCCCTTCCTCCTCTTCCTCCCCTTCCTCCTCCTCCCCTTCCTTCTCCTCCCCTTCCTCCTCCTCCCCTTCCTCCTCCTCCTCCCCTTCCTCCTCCTTTTCCTCCCCCTCCCCTTCCTCCTCTCCCCCCGCTTCTTCTTCTCCTCCCCTTCCTCCTCTATTCCCCTTCTTACTCTTCCTCCCCTTCCTCCTCCTCCCCTTCCTCGTCCTCTTCCTTCCCCTCCCCTTCCTCCTCTCCTTCCCTTCCTCCTCCTCCTCCCCTTCCTCCTCATCCTCTTCCTCTCCCTCCCCTTCCTCCTTCTCTTCCTCCCCCTCGTCTCCCTCCTCCCTTTCCTCCCCCTCGTCTCCCTCCTCCCCTTCTTCCTCCTCTCCTTCCCCTTCCTCTTCCTCCCCCTCCCCGACCTCCTCCTCCTTCCCCCTCCTCCTCCACTTCCTTGTCATCTTCTTCCTCCTCTCCATTATTTTCCTCCTTCTCCCCCTCTACCCCTTCTTTCTCCTCCCCTTCCTCCCCCTCCTCTGCTTACTCCCCCTCCACTCCTTCCTCCCCTTCCTCCTCCTCCTGCCCTTCTTTTCCTCTCTCTTCGTGCTGTGTCTATTTTTCTTCTCCTTCCTCTGCTGTATTCCTTCCTCACACGCCCCCCTCAGCCTCTTTTCTGGGGCCTGACTCTTGGAGGCCTGCCTCAAGGCCCTCAGGCCTGTTCCTGGGGCAGCCCCTGAGCAGAACTGCCCCTCCCAGTGCCCACCTATGGCCACTGCCCTCAGGGTCCCTTCCTCTAGCACGGTGCTGGCGTATGGTGCTGTAAACAGGCTGTCACTCATCTGCAGGCTGCCTTGTCTTCCCCCAGCAGATTAAAGCCTTCAAAAAAAAAGATGGAGGGCCCTTGACTTTGCGACATGCACATTTTGCCGTCTCGGGAAGGGGGAAGGAGGGGCATCTAGCTGGGCTCTGCGTGTAGCCTGCGCAGCGGGGCCGGGGCGTGGTGGGACGGAAGCCTGCACCTCGTGTAGGGCCAGCTGTGAGAACAGCTTGTGCAGCCGCCGAGTGACTGAGGACCGTGTCCCAGTGCGGTGTCATTTCCTCGTCCATGTAGAATTGAAAGAATTATAGGTACCTTGAGCTACTGGCAGGTAAAAGACAGTTAAAAAAAAAATAGCGAAAGACACAATCCACCCTCTGAACTGATCTACAGGGCTATGAAAGCATCACTTTGAATAATATGCCATAGATATGTTAGAAAAATGTAATACTGGTGCGTGGACCCCTCAGCCTCTTTGACGAGTGTTATAATATATCTTATTGAATGATGAATATGCTACCGTATGTTTCAACTGTTCCTGTCTTGTGGCTGAAAGAAAAATATATTGAAAATGAATGTAAAATATTGAAATTTAGTAGTCGTTATGCTCCACTATAATTTCTTGTTGCTTTGGATGTGGTAGACACCTCACTAATTACACCTCACTAATTACTCACTAATTACATGCGCACCTGTAACAGGAACCACATGAAAGTCTGATCGGAACTCTGACTTGATCAGCCCATGTTCTTCTGCCACAGCCATGGGAGCATCTGAACGTGGTGATGGAAGAGGACCCTGGCGCCCCGTCTCCCAGTAGATCAGCGGCCCTGCTGTGAGATCCTGGCGATGTTGAAGATCGAGGGTTATTTGAAGCAGTTCATGCTGTGCTGCAGATCCCTGAAATGCCACCACCCAGAAGACCCCTGAGTCCCAGAGGGCCTGGTGCTTTTTTGCTGGGGCTTGGACCCAAGCGTCTTTAGAGTGATCACTGCTGGGGGAGACACAGTGGTCAGGGCCCGTGATCCCTGCCGGGGCTGCAGGCAGGCTGGAGCCACAGGTCTGAGTTCTGTCCCAGTTCAGGTTCGTAGGCCACTCTGCAACTCTGTTCCCTCTTCAGCTGCTCTGGTCATTCACACGTGGCCTGGCCGCTTGCCTGTTGGACCAGCTCTGCAGGCCTGGGGGATTGCTAGAGCAGGGTTCCCAGATCCCCCAGGCTCCACTTTGTTCTGCCTGGTCTCAGGGTGTGGGGGATGGAGAGCTGGGCGCCCAGCCTGCTTCTAGGCTGTCTGGGTGCCAGGGACTTGGGACGCAGAACTCCTAGTGGCTGAGTACAAGCCTTGGGCAGAAGCGAGGCAGAGCTCTGTTTCATTCGACCACATTGCTGAGGAGATGCTCCCTCGGAACGGTTGCTCTGGCTCTGGGATTCCAAACCAAGCTGCCTTCTCTGATGTGGCCTTAGTGGTCTGGGCAGATGTACCTTGGCTCTGCCTGGACCCTCTCTCCCTTCCAGGCCTCAGTGTCCCACAAGGATGATGCCTACCTAGAGCTCATTGTTCTCTCCCACTTCCTCCCCCAACTTCCCCTTCTGTGTCTCTCTGGAGGGCCCATCGTCATCCTGGTGGAGGTGTTACACTGAGGACCGCAGCAGCCCTCCCATTCTTGCACATACCCCTTTGCCCATGGGATTTTTGCTGTTTCTCTTGTCCCACTGTTGGTCGTTGGCTGGGTCTTGTTGAAGGCCTGCGGAGATTCAGGTGCTGTAGGGAGGGTCTGGGAGTTTTCTCTCAGAGGCCCCGTGCAGTTGGTATTCCTCAGCTCTGCCCCAGGGTCCCTCTGGTTGTGCAGAGGAGCTGCGGAAAGTCCACGTTTGTGCGGCGCTGCAGGCTGGGGAGCTCCCATGGCGAACAGAGGCCCTAAGAGGGGACTTCGTTTTGGGGCGGTGAGACTGAGTGGTCAGCGAGCAATCCGTCATCAGTGGAGGTCAGTGCCCAGGAAGTGCCATCTCTCTGCTTGGCAGGTGACATGTAACTGTTACAAATGGCGCCTGTCCCTGTCACGTCACCGGAGTGTGCGCCTTGATGCCCTGGCTCCATGAGGCAGCACGTGTTTTTGAATGCTTCCATTTTAGAAAGTCGGAAAAGGGATCCTTAGAGCTGCTTGTTTTCCGTTTTTTACCGGAAACAAATGCCTTTGTGCTTCTGCTGCCTGCAGGCCCCCACTGCATTCAGCCCGTGTGGGTGGTCATCGGCTAGACCTATCCAGCCTGTGGCCCATCCCCTCCACCTCTCACAGCCACCTAGGGAAGTGGTTCTCAGCTCTAAAGGGCATTGTCTGTCCCCAGAAGAATGACTGCTCCCTGGCGCCTCCCACCCCCATCCCATGTCCCCATTACAGACCCAGCAGGACAGACCCCCCAGAGAGCCAGTGGCCTTCTTGGCCGCAGCTGGTGGTGCTGGAGAGCTGTGGGTAGCATGGCAAGTGCCACTGAGCATCCTGGAAACCCTGGGAGGGGTCCCGGCGAGAAAGAGCCATCACCCTAAGAAGATTCAGGAACGGGACGATCCTGGGGTTCAGGGTGCCCCAACAGTGGGTTGAAAATCCTGTCTCTGGCCAGGAGGCAGGGAAGTAGCAACCTTATTCAAGGCAAAAAAAAAAAAAAAAACCTCCTGGAGTCTAGATACAGTATCTTAGTAGTAATAAAAGCACTGGTACAGATTTACTGGTGTCGGAGTTTTAACTGTAATACTGTGGAATGGTAGGTTATTTTGTGTTCAAGAGCTACATTTATCACAAAAATGATGATATACAAATCACTTCCATATCACAAAATGTTCTTGGTCAAAATTGGCTTGAGGCAAGTGATATCTTCGAGTAAACAGTATATGAAGACCATATCTTAAAATGATAGATCACCTAATTTTGTTCTGACAGAGGTTTTTGCCGCAACAAACATCTGTCATTGAAATACCAATTCAGAGATATGGAAGCCAAATTGTAGAGGTTTTCCTGGATTTGTCACTCCTAACTTAAGAATGCTACTGTTCCCATCATAGCTTTTATAAGATATTAGGCAGTGTTACACTTTAAGGGACATTAAAACAAAATAAACAATTCAGAGTAATAGGTTTTAAATGCAAACCAACCATTAAAAAGCATAGAAGTCAGGAATGGGCCGAGACGGCCTGGCTGCTGTTACGTGTCGACATCACATTAAGCTGGCTTTATTTGGAGATTTTGAGCCGTAGAGTCCTCCGGGCCTCCCGCCTTTACTTGAGGTTTTCACGGCTTCTTAAAGGACTGTGGTTGTGATGTTACTCCCAAGATGCGAAGGAGCATTCTGGTGCTATCCTGACAGGGGAGCAGGTGTACAGCTCAGGACAATGACGGTGCCACGGGCCTGGGAGTCTCCTTGTGCCTGGGACTCCTCCTTGTCAGGAGCCCTCACTCAGGAAGCCCTGCACGGGGACAGATGTCCTGGGATTTGAGAGGCAAGGACGAATCAGACATTTCCCAAGAGGACACTGAAGAACTTCTGCCATACTCCACGTTAAAAACAATTGATCTTGGTCCAAAACTTGATCATATGATAGTTAAAAAAAAAACAAAACAAAACACAATAGAATTTCTGTGGTGCTTGGGAGACATTTTAGAAATATGTCATTGGTGACCGCTTTTTATAGGGTGAATTAAGACAAAAAAGTAAAGTATATTTAAAAGTCTCCAGTTTCTGAGACCCCTCTGGGAGATGATTTCATTGAGTTGCTCCCTTTGACAGCTCCTGTGGGCCTGGAGGACTCCGGTTTCTGGAGTAGGGTGGTAGAGCTGGCCCTGATCCTGGCTCTCCTGCCCACCTCTGCCCCCTTTTCCCTGCCCCCTCCTGACTGCAGCCACCGGTGCCCACCATTTCTTCCAGAGCTGCCGCAGCTCTGGCCGATCCTCTCATTCTGTAGGTTGAGGTACATTCCTGGAATCCAGGTTTTCAAAACATTCTATGCCGTTTCTGGCATGAAAATACAGGAGCAGCCTTTCCTGGGCCGCCTTGCACGTCGGGCTTTTGTATTCCTTTATGACAGTGTGAGGCAAGCCTGGCTGATGTCTTCCAGCCCATTCGTCTCCCCACAGGGTATGAGGTGATGGGCTTTAGCGTCAGGCCGCCGGGCCCACACTCCGGCTCGGCCCCTTATGGGCTCTGGCAGGTTACCCCAGCTGTTGAACTCGTGAGCTGTGACTTCCTCCTCTGCGGACTCGGCACTCTCATGCCTGCCTCGCAGGTTCAGATGCGACGAAAGACATAAAACACCTGGCCCGACCCCGGCCCACAGATGCCGAAGTCAGTTTTCTGAGGTCGTGGTGGGGGCGGGGTGAGGGTGGCAATGGAAATCGTGATCATGGTGGGTAGTTGGCGTTGTCATCCTGTTTACTGGTAGCCTGCGAGTGGCTCAGGCAAACCCAGCACAGCCTTGTCCTCAGGTTAGCTGCCCTCACAAAGCTTCACATCATAACTAGTTCATTTGTCATCCACGCTAAAGACTGGTCTTCCAGTGATATTCCTACATCAGAGCCCCTTCCTCCCGACGTGCTGGGACGGCCCCTGCTGTTGCCTGACTTTGCCTGATGTTACAAGGGACCTCAGCCTCCTGTGCTCTTACCCGGGCCTGACCTGGGTGATGCCCAGACTCCCAGTCATGAGGGGACCAGACTGTGGGCCAGTCGCTACCAACCTTGGGGGTTGTAGACTCATTAAGGAAGCACTCCTTTGCCTCCTGCCCTTGTGCCCCGTACGACAGGGGTCCGGACGCAGGAGGAACCGAAGATTGAGCCCGGGGAGTGCTGTCTCGGCGGTGCGGCTTCAGACACGTGAGTGTCCCTTTGTGGGATGTGTTCTCAACGGGCACACGGGACCGTCTAGGTACTGGGATGATAGGGGTGTGCCTGCAGGTTATAAATTACTTTTTGCCTTCAGAGCCACCAACACATTCACACAAACATTTGTTTTCCTTTTGATTTTATCAGGAGAATTTTGTTTCTTGGCCTGCCTAAACATTGGTCGCCCTCCATAGCTGAATGTAGACTAACTCTGCAGCCTAAGCTAAAGTACATCTTTTGTCTGTGCAAAGAGTTCCATTTCCCTTTACCAAGTTATCTCCATGGCCCGTGGCCACACCACCCTCCGCAGACCCTCATGTGTGTGGCGGCAGCAGGCTGCCCACACATTTGAACACTGGCATTGGTCTTATTCTCATCAACTAACAAACCAGAATCCAAGTAAGTTGCAAGAATGAAAGGCTTTGAGTAGGAACAAAAGGCTATGTTACTTTGTATCCTTAACTAAGAATTTTATTGTTGGAGAACTCCAGGGCTTTTGTTGGTATAGCTCTGCAAGTCAGCAGCACCCAGGTTCGGCCCAGTGCTTACAGGTCACGAGTCCAGTGACGCTGACTGAGGGGTGTCACCAAATACGCTGCAGATCCAGGGCCAGCCCACCTGGGCCTCATGCCACGGTCCGTGCCCACGTGTCACGAGGCACATCCCAGGTCATCAGGGCAGGGACCTACAAAGTCTGTATTCAAACCAAGTTATTTTGTGAAATATTGTAGTGAACTTATCAAAACTGGTGAAGCTGATGAAGTGAAATAAAAATACTGCCGTGAAAATTATTTTAGTGCAACATAATGAGTTCTGTTTTTCATAGCTGGCAGATATTACCTACTAAATCTAATCTGCAATACTGAGAATTATGCCATTTTTTATGATTTGTTTAATTTTGACTGAAAAAAATTGACTATTCATCGATTCTTGACCTGCGAGTATTGAGGGAAAAATTTAGTTAATAAGAATTTTCATGAGGTGTAAATTTAAATGTATGAGGATTCTGCCTATCCTTTAATAGTATAGACATTAATTTAAAAATTCTATAAGGGCCTGAGGGCCTGGGGTGTCTGAAGAACAGAAAGTGGAGGCAGTTATGGTTGTTAACTGGTAGACAAGGCCTGTCGAGATAATATAGGAATATTTTGGTGTTTTCCCTGCATCCTTGGTTAGACGTGGCTGAGCAAAATTAGAAGTTAAATTTGTTTTAGAGAATCTCTTTGGCTGTGAAATGGCATCAGTACACTTAAGAGTAACAAGTCGAATAGAAATCAGGGCCTGCCGTTAGTGTATGAGCACGCATCACAGAAAGTTTCTCTTGGTTCCCTGTTTCTGCAGTTCAAAGGGGGTTTTAAAGAAGTCATAAAAAATGAAGGATCCTAATATTGCAGTTGGAGACTGTGAGTGAATGACATATTCTTTACACACCTCAACTGTCAACATTTCTAATCAAATCACCCAGCCGCCTTACTTCTTAAATGATACAGGCAATATTTCCTGTAATAAACACCCCGAAGTCTAATGAGAGGCCCTAAGGCAACTTGAAATATATGAATTCATTATAATTGAACAACATAATCTGCAGGGCAAAGATGCCTGCTACCCAGTCTCTGAACTTCACAGAGCTTGGGTGCTGTATGAAAAATGTTATACATTTTGTTTACAACGTATGGCTGCTGTTTGAAGTATTGTGTGTTCCTGTGGTACATAAGACGGGGCCGCATAATGGAGGAAAAATCAAGGAGGCAATCTTTCATTTTGTTCTGGTATGAAAAATTCAAAAGACTGAAAACGCACCCAGAGAAATTTTGCAAGCATATTATTTTCCAATGTTTCGATCAATTTGTCTGTCAACCATGCTGAGAGGTGGAAGGGGCCAGCAAAAGCAATTTAGCTTGTGAGGTCCAAAATAGAAATGTTTTAGGGAACCTTGTCACATGTTATTTCTTTATATTAGAACCGCCGTGTGTTTTATTTGCTGGTCATATTATGAAGAGAAATTGATATCAATCATCTAAGTAAGCTATGAATATCTGATATAAATATGACTTTTATATGCATGCATCAGAATAAAATATAAATTAACCTCTTAATGCATGCAAGCATCTTTAGTGCGACAGCGGGCTCCCAGTTTTGGATTTTTCCATTTAACAGTTCACGGTGCATTTTAATTGATTGTACCCAAGTGACACTCTGTGGCAGCATCTTGCCTGTGAATGAACTGACCCTGCCAGGGCTTTAATTAAGCTATAATCTTCCTTCCGTCGGTGCATCTGGGATTGATAAACATATGTAAACCATGCTGACCATCTAAGTGTGGCTTTAAAAGAAAAAATGGTGCAGATATGGGAATTTTAAATAAAGGGCTTTGATGTTGCCTCCATTTGAATTTTTAGTTGGGATTTGTTAAGATCAGGTTATCTTAGGAGGAGTTAATTCTAAGGTGAGTATACAATTTCGGTGAAACTTGTTCTGGAAAACCTATAATTCTGTGATTAGTCCGTGTGTACCCCAACATTTTTTCTTCACATCTTAGATTAACACTTACCACATTAAGGTTATTTTTCAGAAAGGGTATATTTCAGAGAAATTAATTTAAATCAGTGGGCTTACAGAAGACCTAATTTAGTTTTAATTTGCCTTAACAGCCAAGATCTTCCTGCTCTACTTACTTAGACGTCCTCCGAGTGTCTTCTGAGTAGTTGGCTACTACTTGCATGGCATGATTCTGCTCTCGGAGCTTGATATCTTTCCAGATTTTCAGAATTTAGAATTAAGTGTGGAAGTCCAGCATACTAAAAATGTATTATACTGTGGATGCTGATAAATAGAAATAAATTGTGACAAATTAATTCAGAAATCTTTCCACTCAGTGTAGATATTATGTTGTGTTCATATGGAAAAAGTCTTGAAACACAATTTATAGTAAATTATCATTTTGAATAGAGACTGTGCCATTAGGAGTTGTTAAACAGCATGATTCGGATAGCTTTGTTTTTTCCAGTGACTGCCTATTACTTTATTGTATATATGTACCCAAGTGATGCTCTCACATGTATCTTAAGTCGCTATTATTACTGTACATTTAAAGTCTCTCTAGGTTTTGTTTGGTTTGGTTTGGTCCTTTTTTGGAGTGATTGGAAGCGAAGTTAATTGTGGAACCTATATATAGACATCTTTCTATACTTGTGCAAGTCTGTGTATAATAAATTCTGAGAAGTAGAACTTAAAATTCAGTGCTTTGAAAATTGTCCTGATTTTAAATTTTTGGATTTTAATCGGGTGAGGTTGAACATTTTTCCTTATGTTGCATTGATCATTTGGGGTTCCTTGGCAAAATGCTTGCTTTTGTTTCCTGTTGGGTTATTTTGTCTTTTTCTTATTGATATGTGAGAACTTTTTGCCTATTAAAGAAAGACCATCATTTCTATTTTGATTTTGCCCATGGAGTTTTTTTTCAGAATAAGAAATTCTGCTAGATTTTATAAAAACTTTTAATTTTGCAATCATTTCAGATTTACAGAAAAGTCACAAAGATTGTACAGATCCTTCATCCAGGATCTCCCAGTGTTAACAGCTTACATAACCATAGTACACAGTTTGTCAAAACTAAGAGGGTAACATTGGTACCATTGTAGTCAGATTTTTAAGTCCCTTCCTGTGGCCTCTCAATACCGTGAGGTGCTTTTACACAAAGACCTTTTCAACCTTAAGCTTTTTGTTTGTTTCGTTTTTGTTAATCATATATGTTTATTTCCTTCCACTTTTTAAATGTTGGTTTTCATATTTTCATCTTTATGTATTTATTTGAAATGTGTTTTCATTTAAAGAGTCTTGGTTGGAACCTGTCTTTATTTTCATCTAAATGCTAACTAACCAAGTTTTTCAGTATCTTTTGAATTACTCGACTTTGTGTTTACACACATTTTACAAGGACAAAAAGAAGTGCCTGCTGATTGACTTTGTAGGCAATCATAACCCTTGACCATATCTTTTTTCGGTGATACTTCATATATGAACGAGTATTATAAAATCTAGGTTATTTAACGTTTGTTATAAAAATTATTCTAGGCCGGGCGCGGTGGCTCAAGCCTGTAATCCCAGCGCTTTGGGAGGCCGAGACGGGCGGATCACGAGGTCAGAAGATCGAGACCATCCTGGCTAACATGGTGAAACCCCGTCTCTACTAAAAAATACAAAAAACTAGCCGGGTGAGGTGGCGGGCGCCTGTAGTCCCAGCTACTCGGGAGGCTGAGGCAGGAGAATGGCGTAAACCCGGGAGGCGGAGCTTGCAGTGAGCTGAGATCCGGCCACTGCACTCCAGCCCGGGCGACAGAGCGAGACTCCGTCTCACAAAAAAAAAAAAAAAAAAAAAAAAAAAAAAAAAAAAAAAAAATTATTCTAAGATCACTGGATGGAGAATAGTTTACTTAGATTCTAAATAAATGACTTTGTCAGAATTGGATTTTTATATCATTAACCAATTCTAAGACATTTTAAAGAAGGCAGAAAAAACTAACCCAATACTATATACACTTAGTTTTACCGTGGCATCCCAAGGGCAAAATGTCCCCTGACCTAACGACTAAATAACATATTCCTATGAAGTTTAGGGATTGATGGAGCTTGTAATTGTTAATTTGTCACAGATGATACTATTATTTATGCACAGTTACTATCTCCCTTTAGAGAGTTTCATGGGCTAAATTTTCAGCAAATAGTTTGAGCCTCACCTACAGCTTCTTGACCTTTTGGGGAAAAAATATCACTTTAAAAGACCTTTTACGAGTGAGCAAATATATGCTTTTCTGTTTTCATAGTAACTTTCAGAGAAACCCACTGGTCTCGGCATGGCCTGTGCCCTGGCAGCTCTCTCCACCCTTAGCAGGTTGTTCTTTACCTTTCATTTTTAAGGTGGTTTCCAGTTCGTACCAAGTTCAGAATACTGTGGTGAACAGTTTTCTGAGAAACTTTAGAAACTTTTGCTAAGACATTAATGAATAATTTAGTATATTGATGCATAATATGACTGAGGATCCCATTTCAGTAACGTTTTTACTATCTTTAAATATAGGTACATAAATCCTAGTTTGGGGTAAAAGGCATTAACATTTTCTCAGTAATAGTTCTTTGTAGACAGACCCGGGTTCAATCTTAGGTCTGCCTCCCCTCGAGCTGTGTCCCTGGAACCAGGTTATCCTGGGCGTCTAACTTCCATTTGTCTGTTAAAGGGGATCGCACCACTGACAGCTTGGTCAGGGTTAAATACTCCAGCGTTGCTTGGAAAACACACTTCTGCGAGCGTGGTCGCAGACTTCTAGCATGCAGCAACGATTTTCCCTAAGTTTCCCACTTTAGAAATTGTTAAAAAAAACTGCTGCCTTCATAGCTTTTTCAAAGCCAGGTTTTCTCTTATTTCTCTCCGATCTCTTACATCTAAGATTCTCATTCCCAGCAGATAATTAATCTATTAAGAGGCAGGCTGTGGGCCCCTCTGACACCTGGGAAAGTGAAAGGTACCAGGGTAAGAGTTCTGATTCTGGCAGCTGCCTGGCCGCTGTGTGATCTCTGCACAGCATGAAACCTTGCAGAGTTCTAACAGAAGCGAATAGAAGATGAGCTTGTGGACTGCCTTTCACATCCCGGGAACTTACAGAAAGGTAGCTAGGATTATTAAGCAACTAAAACGTTTTCCTTCATTTTCCTTCCTTACCACTACCTCTCCGAAGCTGTAATAATTTAATAGTTACAACTATTAGTACAAATAATTTTAAAAGTCTCTGTGAGTTGCCACCCTGGAGTGTGTATCTCCTAATGGGATAATACTTAAGGCATTTGGTAAACTTTAAAGTGCTGTGGACATCAGTCATTTGTGCATTCGTGAGCACTGCCTCATTTAAGCGTGCTGTCACCTTAGTGTACTGTGTACCTTAGATGCCACTTCAGTTCTCTTATCCCAGGAAGGCTGAAACTTACTGGGATTTCTGTTATATTGACCTAACAGATTAAGATGATTTTAAAAGTTTATTCATTTTCTATATTGAATTAAAACGAGATTAGCTGAGCATTTTCCAAGAGGGAAGGAGAAGTGGCCATTGTTTTGATTGCTAGTTATATAACCCATCCCAAAAATTCAAACATGAGATTACATGGAGTGCTGTATTAAACAGTTGAGTGCCTCCTCACTGGCTGCTTCCTTTCACACAGTCGCCTGGCACTGCAGCCACACCTGTGCTCACCTGTGCCTGCCCACCTGTGCCTGGGCCAGGCCCTAGGAGTCCTCCAGGTCAGGAGCACGGCATCAGGGGTGGCCCAAGCTGCAGAGCTTTCTGCTCATCCCCGGATCATGGCAGCGTCCGATGGAACTCGGCCTGCCCTGTTTCTGTGTAGGTCTCGGGATGTATGGGGTTCTCCCATGCTCCATGCCTCCTTGCCTCCGGCACTTTGGAAGGGCATTGAGGCAGGACATCTTTAGGAGAATGTCTTTATTGACTTTGTCTTTATTTACCTTGGGCCTGGCACTGTTATCTCAGTTGAGTGTTCGTGTTTAAAGGCGACACATAGAACGAGCATGGCTCGTAATTTTGAGTTTCCTCTTCCAGAGCCTTACTATCATATGCTCAGAAACCATCTCTGTCTGGGTGGTATCTCCCCTCTGGCAGTGCAGTAGGTCATGCATCATTGAGGTTATCAGCTTTGGAGACTCTTAGACATCAGCTCGCATGTTAACTCTGATTTTGGGAAAGTTGACCTATATGTTTTGTTTTCTTTAGTGTGAAACAGGAATACCTTCTGCATAGTGAGGCTGTCAGAAGTAAATACGGGGCAGGTGAAAAGCCTTTGACACTGTTTCTGGTCCCGGAGAGGGCACCGCAGCCACCCAGGCCTGCCTGTGAGAGGTGGCAGTTCTGGGAGGAACACTCCTTAGGCCGGCGTGTGGTATTGTCAGGTGCTTATTTTCGTTTCACAAACTTGGTATTTATTAGGTGTTCCAGACTTCGTTCGACCCGGGTGGGAGGGAGGATTGTTGTTGGAGGACTCTCACTTTCTAATCACGGGTTTTTGTTCTGAAGCCATGGGATGTGTTGCTGTCTCAGCAGGGAGGAGTCCTCCCCATTAACAGGCAGGTGGCATCATGGGTGAAGCACCTGCTGTGCCCAGGGCGGGGCTGCACAGGACTGGGGGACGTGCGGGAGCCCGTGGTGCTGGCACTGCTTACCTTGTGTCTGGAGCCTTGGAAGTCAGCTTAAATGGCTTAATCTGATTTAATCTTCACAAAAACCTTGAAGGGTAGGCATTATGATTGGGCATCACAGGGGAAACTGAGGCATGGAGAGGTGCAACAGTTTGCCCAAGGTCACACAGCTCTTCCGAGGGGGAGACAGGAAGGACTTAAATGAGAGGAGGCTGGCTCCAGGCCCCATGGGCTTTGAGTGAGGAAGGCCTTCTAGGTCCTCTAGGCCTTCTAGGTCTGGACGTTCCTAGGCTAGGGCTCAGTGTGGGCCGGGTGGCCCATACACTTTAGCGTTCGATACCCTGAAGTCACGCACACCTCCCCAGACCTGACTCCCAAGAGGCGTATTCTCCAGAGTGGCCTCTTTGCTGAGACTGTGAGCCTGGGCTTCTGTCTACCCACTAGCAAAAGGATGCTGGACAGACATCCTGTACCTAGGGACACCCCATAATGGCTTGTCCCCTGACCACAGACACCCCATGACTGGGGACACCTTCAACCAGCTCAAGGCAGCAAGTGCCTTCCTTGCGTGCTTCCGTTTTGTTGAGATCTTTGTTGCAAACATCATTTGTTGAAGGCTCCTTTACCCTTAGAAGACACAGTACCGGAGCTGGGAACCATGGTTGCTGTTGAGAAATGCCTCCTTACACGCACAGATCCATGGTTGCTGCTGAGAAATGCCTCCTTACACACACAGATCCAGCTGCTGTCTGGTCCCACTGACATGGCACAGGAATCAAAGCAGGTTCGTGGGGAATGTCAACAGTTGAATTTGAATTCCTCATAAAGCAATGTTAGCACATGACACTCGGTGAGGAAATAATGATGCTACTTTGTAAGATAAGAAAGGGGAAACAGCTGTGTTGGTGGATAATTTTTAACAGTGCAGCTGCAGTGTGGGTTTCACACTGGATGGTATTTGATGTGACCTGTCACGGGGTGAGCTTTTCAGTAGCATGGCACTGTGGTGGATGCTTTTCATTCTATCCATTGTGGCCCGAGTTCTGCTTTCCTGCCCCTGGTCCTGCAGCAGTGTGACCGGGCTGCTCACAGGCCCTGTCTTTCCGAGTCACCATTTAACCGGGGAGGGCTACTGACGTGGCACCATTGAGTTTGAGACCTGTCATTCCTCCGGGTGGCAGTCCTTGGAGAACAGGGCCCCAGGTCTTTATGACCCCACATTATTGGCATAGTCTTGCAGCCGAGTAGGTTGTGTTTTCTAAGGAAATCATCGTGTCATTCCCATCTACGGTTAATTTGAAAAAAGCCGTCATTCCTGACGAAACAAACCGGAGATGACACAGGCACCCCCAGATCTAAGCGGCCAGTTGGTGTGTTCTGCGACTTGGTGGAGTGCAGGCACATCTCAGAATAAGATATTCTCAGCTAGTCAGAAAATTGTTTCCTTTCTTTAAAAAACAAAACAGAAAAACATTGAGCACAATGTTCAAGGCCTCCTAAAGAGGAAGAGGACGTTTGCCACCTGCAGATAAGAAAGGCTTTGTGGTAATGCTCAAGTGTGAGTTAGGTGCAGGTGTGAACATGCTCAGTGGCCGTGCCATCCCCCTGGAAACAAAACCGTTTCTGGGGAATCCCCTGGCTAAGCATTTGAACGCAGCAATTTATTTTCAACAGCTTCTATCCTTAATATTTAAAAAATAGGAAAATGTACTCAATCAGCTTTCTGTTGACTTTCTGCTGCCTGGCCGGTGTCTTGTAGGAGGCGTTCTGCCCGTCTGTACAGGAGGCTGTCCAGGGTGTGCGAGCCACATGGGCCAGCCTCTGTGGGCGGACCGTCCCAGGTGAGTGGGTGAATTCCTCCTTCACATTTGCTAACAAGTGCTCCTTTATTGACACCTGAGTGTTGGGAGCACATCTGTGTATGAAGGACATCATTTGGATGCTTTCCAGGGTGGCACGAAGCAGGCTCCCTCGGCCCGGCTATGTCTCGTGGATGTGCATGGACCCCACCTGGCCTTCTGCCCGACATGTACTCTGCCCCTCCTTCTACCAGGAGCCAAGGCTGTGACCGTTGTGATTTGCACAAGACATTGAGAGTGTGCTCTGTTGTCAGTGAATTACTTCGAAGAGTCCCTACTCGTGTTGCTGTGCTCTGCCTCTGACGGGTGGCTGCCAGGCATTTGAAAGATTCCATCATAAGTTCTTACTGCTAACATTGACTTTTAAAAACATTTAATTGTGTGCCTTTTAAGCTTTTGTTTTCTATACAACCTCTTCCCAATGTTTAGATTTTAACTTTTAAAAGGAAGTTACAAATTATTTCTATTATTTCTAAAGGATAAAGTCTGTTTTTTGTTTTTTGTTTTTTTCGATGGCGCCGTTAGGAGGAAAAAAAAATGATAACAGAATTTTAGCAGAGGTGATCCTGTGCTTTAGGATAAAACCATTGTTCTGTTACTGCTTTTTTGGTATCTAAATCCCCGGCAGTTTTCCCCCTTCAGAGAAAGCATTATGTAGGTTTTAGCACAGCAGTGGGTTCCTGGCTCTTTATGAAAAGGTGACTCCAAGGAGTACCCCGTGCCTGCCACGGCCATCCTGGTGGCTTGGCGACTTCATATCGACTACAGGCCCTGTGGACCGAAAGAGTTATTTCTTTTTTAGAGGAAAGATATTTACGACTGAAAACAGTGCTAAAACATGAGAATATTGATCATGGTTTTGAGAGATGCTTACACTCAATCAGTTGATATACCTGAATATCGGCTTTATTCTGTCTTTCCTAAAAGACAGATTGCCAACACAAAAGATGTACAATCTTGAGGGGAAAAATCTCATATCTTTCTGATAGGCTGTCTTGCTTCCTCCCATAACAATGGGGAGAAAAGAGGTCTGTGTGGTTTCCTGAAATAAGCAACAAATATAATAAATGGTGTATGGGAAGCTTCTGTAAAACTGCCTTGGGTGTACTTTATTTAACTTGTAGTAATAGGTTAAATTAACATCAAATGGAAATTCAAATAGCTGAACATTTAACCAATCTAACAGTAAACAATTATTCTAAAAATCAACGTAAGAATAAAGACGCATTACCATCAGAAGACCTAATTCATTGTTTTTAGAGGTAATCTTTTGGGGTTCTGTGGAAATTTATAAAGGAATGAGTGAGACTAACTATTTACTCATCAGATTTTTTTTTTAAGGCTGATATTTTTCTGTTATTCTTACATTTTAGACCTATTTTGGATCAAGATGGTGTGTTGCTTTTGTAGTTCAAGGTAGAAGATAGAGAGGCTGACATCCTTCCTTACCCCGGGTAGAAAGCATGACCTTTTCTGGATAGATTGCAGCCTAGGGGTTGCAGTTTTGGTCCTGTTCTGCCCTTTTCCCAAATTCTTCTTCATTGCTTCTGATACATCCCTCTTGCCTGCAGGGCAGGGCCCTGTCTCTGTGGCACACGTTGCAGGACCATTTAAATTTCCTCTGCTCACAGGTGCCGCCCGCACCTTGCTTCCTATTTCATGTCCTCCTCCTCTCTGTAGTTGAGGGAAGAGTGTTCCATCCAACAGATGGAAACACAATTGCATCTGACTGCCATGTCTTTGAAACCTACCAGACCAAGTATTGACTTTTGTTTTGTTTTTGTTTTGTTTTTTTTGGTGGAGCTGGGAGGAGAAAGATGGGCCATACAGTGTATGTGTGGATGCCTTGGTGGGGGACACAAGAAAGTGAGGCAGGATGTGGAGCACCAGGTCATTGGAGCTGGCAGAGGGTGCTCCAGGGTGCACCAAAGACTTGGCATGTCAGTGGAGCCAGGAAGTCTCTAGAACAGAAACGGAAGTCAGTGTGGCCACGGGAGCGAGGTGGCAAAGTGCTGACCTTGGAGGAAAAGAGGGGCCAGAGAGTAGATGGAGGGTAAGACCTGGATCATCATCAGATGAGCAGACGTGAAAGCCCACTCTCAATAGGGTTAGAAAACAGGGTTTCTAGGGGATTCTTGCAGGGAAACAGACCTGGAGGGGTGCCATTTGGTTTATAAAAGGATGGTGTAGCCCTGAAGTTGGCAAGCTCTTGGCCTGCTGGCCTGATGCCGCAGGCAGGTGAGGATTGCTTGGCCTGTTCGTGGGGGCCTGACAGGTATCTCAAATTTTAATTGCCAGCACACACGAATCAGGAGATTTCATATTTCAAAAAACATGTATGGCTGCTGCTGCTTTTTTATATGAGGCTTAATTTGTTTTTTCATGTTGTAGCTTTATTGAGATATATTTTACATACTCTAAAATTTACCCATTTAAAATGCACAGCTTGGTGGGTTTTCGTGTATTTATAGGTTGTGTATCCATCACCACAGTATTATTTTAGAAGATTTAAATCTCCCTCTTCCCCACTGCCCCTGCCAAAAAACGGACCCCTGGACCTAGTAGCAGTCATTTCATCCCCCTCCCTCTGGCCCCAGCCTACCACTAGTCTGTGTCTGTCTGTGGTTTTCCCTGTTTTGGACATTTTGCATCAGTGGAAGCATGCCCATGTGGCCTTTGGGCCCAGTTCCTTTCCCTTCGCATGGTGTTTTCAAGGTTGTTCCATGCTCCAGCGTGTGTCAGAACTTAATTCCCTATAGCCAAATAATATTTCATCATGTGGTGGACCACATTTTGTTGATCCATACATCAGTTGAGTCAGTTTCACCTTTTGGCTGTTGTGAATAAGGCCGCAGTGAACATTTGTGCATATATGTGTTCATTTCTCTTGGGTATTTATATATACACACACACATAGGTCTAGGAGTAGGATTCCTGGGTCCAATGGCAATTCCATGTTTAGCATTTTGAAAAACTTTCAGTTTTCTAATACAGCTGCCCCATTTTACTTTCCTGCCAGCAATGTATGAGGGCTCCAATTTCTTCATATACTCACCAACACTCTCCATGTTGTCGTTTTGATTGTAGCCATCCTGAAGGGCAAGAAAGATATCTTCTTGTATAAAATGGGCAAATAATCAAGCTGGGAATGGTAAGCAGGATTTCTGTTCACAGTAGGGCTGGTTGATGGGATTCACAGTTAACAGAAGGCCACAGAGGGAGGACACCCTTGGTGTACTATTTGTCAAAGAGTAGCATTATTGAGATGTAGATGACATACGGAGTAGACACACAGTAGTTTCCCCTTAGTCATGGGGAATATATTACAAGAACCCCAGCAGATGCCTGAAACCATAGAGAGCACCAAACCCTCGGTATCCGTGGGGGGTTGGCTCTGGGACTCCTCTCAGATACTAACATCCACAGGTGCTCAAGCCTCTTATATAAAACGGCATAGTATTATTATATAGCCCAAAGACACCCTCCCATATTTTTTAAATCATCTCTAGATTACTTATGATACCTAATGCCTAGATATCATTGCATTCTTGTGGATTCAACATAGTCTTTAACATACAGCAAATTCAAGTGTTGCCTTTTTGAACTTTGTAGAATTTTTTTTCCACATATTTTTGATCTGTGGTTGGTTGCATCCTTGAGTCCATGGATGTGGAACCCATGGATATGGAGGGCCAGCTGTACCAGCTGTACAATATCTTTTCCTATATATATGTCCCCATAATGAAGTTTACTTTGTAAACTAGCCCGGTGAGATTAACAGCAGCAGTGGATGGAACCATTATAACAATGTGCCAGCATCACTACTCTTGCGCTTCAGGGCCATTATTAAGTAAAATGTGGGTGACCTGAACACAAGCATGGCAATGACCTTGGTAGTCTGTCTGATAGATACCAAGATAGATGGCTACTAAGCCACAGAAGGGTGGGCGTGTGTACAGTGTGGATGCACCAGACACAGGGATGATTTGTGTCTCAGGCGGGATGAAGCGAGATTTCATCACACTACTTAGAATGGTGTGCACTTTAGAGTGTATGGATTATTTTATTTCTGGAATTTTCCAGTTAATATTTTTGGACCATGGTTGACCTCAAGTAATTGAAACCATGGAAAGTAGAACTGTGGATAAGGCGGGGGGCTCTACTATATCTCACATATACAGTTTGATAAAATTTGCATATGGATGACCCCAGTCAAAATAACAAATATTCCCATCACCCCCAAAGTTTCCTCTTGCACTTCTGTGATTCCCCTCCTCACCTCAGCCTGCTCTCCTTTCTCATCCCCAGGCAGTCACTGATCTGCTGTCACTGTACATTAGTTTGATTTTCTAGAATTTTGCGATGCACATATATACATATATATTGTATTTTACACAACATTTTCTCGTTTTATGAATGGAATTATAATGTATAGTCTCTTCATGTCTGAGTTATTCCAGTGTATTGAGTTTGACATTCATGCATGTTGTTGCATGCGTCAGCAGTTGATGACTCTTTTTGCTGAGTGGTGGTCCATTGTATGGAAATACCACAGTTTATCATTTGTCTGTCATTGTACATTGAATATTGTTCTTTCTGCTTTCGGCTATTCCAGACACTGCTGTGAATATTTATATAAAAGACTTGGTAAGGACATATGCTTCTACTTCTCTTAGGTAAACACCTAGAAGTGGGTCCTATGGGCAGTGGATGTTTAGCATTTTAAGAATTTAACAAACTGTTTTCCAGAGTGGCTGCACTGCTCTGCCTTTTTTACAAACAGTGTGTGGGAATGCTAGGTCTTGCATATAGTCTCTGATTTCATGTCATTTTCCTTTTACCTGGAAGACTTAGCATTTCTTCTGTGGGGTCTGATGGTGATAAAGTCTTTTAATGTTTTTAACGTCTGAAAAAGGATTTTTGTTTAAAAGATATTTTTGTTGTGCAAAGAATTTTGAGTTTTCTCTTTTCCTTTTCTTAAAGATCTTGTTCCACTGTCTCTGACTTGCATCGTTTCTGACCAGAAATCTGCTGTCATCCTTATCTTCCCTCATGTATGTGGAGCGTGTTCCCCCCTCCAGGGGTGTTTAAGATGTGTTGAACATCTGGCTCATGTCATGTGTTGGTGTACTTGTCTCATGTGTCTAGTGCTTGGGCTTCATTGAGTTTCTTGGTGCCACCAGTTACATCTATATTTGTCTGTTTTAAGTTATCCCACAGTTCTCTAATACTGTGATTTTTTGTTTTTATTTTTGCAGTGCTTTATTTCAGTGGTTTCTATTGTGTTTTTGAGTTTACTAATCTTTTCTGCAATGCCTAATCTGCTTTGAATGTCATCTAGTATATTTTTCTTCTCAGGCGTGGTAATTTTAATCCATAAAACTTTGCGTCGTTTTTATATCTTAACTTTTCTTTTTCGTCTTTTTTGAGATGGAGTCTTGCTCTGTCACCGGGCTGGAGGGCAGTGGTGTGACCTCGGCTCACTGCAACCTCCTCCTCGCGGGTTCAAGTGATTCTCCTGTCTCAGCCTCCTGAGTACCTGGGACTACAGGCACACCCCACCATGCCCAGCTAATTTTTATATTTTTATAGTGATCCACCTACCTCAGCCTCCCAAAGTGCTGGGATTATAGGTGTGAGCCACCGCGTCTGGCCTGTATTTTTCTACTCACCTTTTTGACATATGAAATACAGTTATAACAACTATTTTAATATCCTTGTCTGTTAATTCTAACATCTGTGTCAGTTTTGGGTTGGTTTAGATTTTTTTCTCCTCATAGCAGTTGTATTTTTATTCTTTTATGCTTTTCTTGTAATTTTTGAATGGATGCTTTATATGCAAATGTTACCTGACTGGGTGCTGGATTTTTGTATTTAATTAATATCCTTTAGCCTTGTTCTGGAAGACAGGTAAATTACTTGGAAACAGTTTGAGTATTTTGAGTCATGCTTTGAAGATTCACTAGTTGCAACTACAGTGGTATTTAGCTCCAGGCTAATTATTCCCACAACCAAGGCAGGATTGTAAGAGGAGAGATCACTGGCTGGGGACCCACAGCTAGACAAAAAACAGGACCTCAGTCCTATCAATGCAAAGAAATGAATTCTGCCAATACATAGTGAGCTTGAAAGAGACTCGGAGCCTCAGCCCTGGGAGTCTCAGTTGCAGCTGACACTTTGGTTTCACCCAGAGAAACCCTTAGCAGAGGACCGAGCCCACCCATGTCTGGACTCCTGACCCATAGGACGGATGAGACAATAGATGTGTGGTGGTTAAGCCACTGAATCTGTGGTAATGTGTGGTGATTTGTTATGCAGCAGTAAGAGGAAATACAATATGCATCTTCTTGCGTCATTTACCAGCTTTTTATACTTGAAAGTCTTATGTCTTTCCTTCATTTTTTATTGCCCTCTTAGCACCGTATTGTCCTTTTCTGTGTCATATTCCTCCCACTCACATGCATGCGTCCAGGAATAAGAGCACTGTGGCTCGGTGTGGCCAAGACACTGCGCACCTTCCATGAAAGATATTTGTGAGTAGCATGGGTCCCCACACTGCGCACCTTCCATTAAAGATGTCTGTGAAGAGCATGGGCCCCCGAACCCTGGGTCCAGTCCTGCCTGTACTACTAACCAGCACTGTCATCATGGATAGTGCCCTCAGCCCTCACTGTGAAGTGTGTGTGCCAGCACGCTGACCTCACAGGGTGCCTGTAGCATTTGGAAAGCACACAGTGTCATGCAAACTGCCTAGGAGTGCTCAACAGTTTGGAGCTGGTATCTTTACACTTACCGCATTGAATATTGCGTGCAGATTATATATTTGCACAGCTTAATGAACAGAGAGGTGTTTTAGGACAACTAGGAGAAATTCGTGCAGACTTCCCTCAGGGGGAGGGAAGCTGTTTCATAGGTGTTTCTGGCAGTAGCCTGATGCAGTTGCTTGTAGACTCTGGTGGTCTGGATACTGCTTCACTGTAGGCTTTAATTGCATTGCTCCAGGTCTGTGGAAGGCTGGAAGAGGCTGGTGTTTTTGTGTCACTTTTGCCACCCACTCCTCTCTCTAGTTGACAGGTCATTTGGAGCACCAGGCAGTGCAGTCTGGCTGAAGAAGAGGTATCCGAGGAGGATGTCGTGGTGTCTGTTATCACAGTCACCGAGTCTAGTGCCAAGGGGCCTTAATTCTGTGTTCCCACCTGGTGTCTCGTGAGTGGCTGTGCAGTGGGATGTCAGAGCAGCCAGGCCTCGAGCCACCTGGCTGGGGTGGGGACAAAGTGTGTGTTGTCCTTCATCATGGGAGTGTGGGGCCTGGCACATGCCCTGCCAGGGCCTCACTTGGGCAGTGCCTCAGAGCACGGGTGCTACTCACGTCTGACCTCTTGAGTTTTACAGGCAAACTCAGGTCGAATTTGGATTCTTAGTCACATTATGGCTCACATGACACGAAATAAAATGTTGACATTTATTTGCTTCTTGTGGCCTCTACTAAATGTATAAGATAATCAAAACGGAAACTTTGTTCTTCTTAGCAGGAGTGAAACATCTTGACTTTGGAGTCTTTTCCTAGTGATTTAACCCAAGTCAGATATCGGCAGCACCTCCTACAATAGTGACGGCCTGTGGCCTGTGGCCTGCGGCAGGGCTGCCTAACGCTTACTTGGGTCATCAGCAAGGAAGGGCTGCTGGACAGGCAGCACTCCCAGAGCAGTGGCTACTTACAAATCCAGCTTCCAGCAGGGAGACCACAAAAGGGTTGCGTCCACCTCCAGGGCGGGCATTGAAGCCGCCAGCTGGGAGCCACGTGAAAATCAGAGCCAATGGGAGCTGGCAGCCCGTCCGCCAGGAGGGGTCAGAAGACAGAGGCAGAGGACCTGGGATTTGGAGCCCAAGGGAGGGGACCCAGATGGGTCGAGGCTGGAGATGCCCCAGGAAGCCCTGGTTTGGGGTGAGGGTGGGCGAGACTGAGAGGCTGCTCAGACAGGGTGGGTGGTTGAATGGAGTGTGGGTCATGAGATCATCACAGGGGCCACAGCATATCAGGCCACGGGTTCCCTGTTAATTCCCCTCCCACCTCAAGGACCAGAGCTTCCGTTAGGCAGGCGGGGGCTCTGCCACAGGCCCACGTTCTCTGCTAATTCTCTTCTCTCCTAAAGGTTTCAGATCTGCCTGTGGTCTTTTGTTTTCCTTGGAAACACATCTTTAATATATGTTATAAAATACGTTTAATATAAAAATATAGTTCACTTTATAGTTCAGTTGCTTTGAGCACATTTAGTAAACCGAGATGTGCTTCTATGAAGTTTTCCCTGAAAAGTACCTGGATCCCGGAGTTCTACATGGATTGAATACTTATGTTTCAAATTTTAATTCCTTAGATGGCTAACTCAGCATTATTTAAATTTTAATAAACAGACTGGATACCATGTGAGCGAATTTTTCTCTATATTTTGTGAATCTATATCAAACCAAAATAAAACTCTGTTTCTATTTTCAATGAATAGTTTCTAGCCATGGAATTGCTGGTCCAGGCAAGAAAGTATGAATCTTATTTTTGTGGATCTAGCCAAGAAAAAGAACGTAAACTTTGAAAAGTGTGTCATTTGCCATTCACAGTCTAATGAAAAACTCAGAGAGGCTAGAAACTCTCCATAAAAATTCTGATATCAGCATTTAAGATCCAGCAAGATAGGGTATACGGACATTTAAGGGATTCACAGTCCACAGTTTACTGGCACTCTAAATGCTGTGACTGTTGTACTAGCAATCACACTCTTGATTTTATTACCGAGAGGGACCCCTCGTGAGGAGTATGTTGGTGCAGTGTGCAGGTTAAACTGTGAACTGCTCCAGCCTCTCTCCCGCTGGCTGCTGGAAAGGTGGTCAAATTACCTTCCCAAATCTGAAGGGTGCTTGGCTCCAACAAATTGGCCATTTAGTCAAAAAGTGTCTGAAAATGACGTAGTCATGGGAAGTGTTTGGGAATAAGCGATGGGCTGGCCACACGCAGTGTGTTTTCTGTAGGCAAGCACCTGTGGCAGCTGGCAGGGGTGGGCAGGCCTGCAGGGATGGCTTCCTGGGGGCGCGGTACGGTCAGGGTTGAGGGTGGTGACAGTCTCCCCCCTGGAGAAGGTGAGACCGGCCAGAACTGGGACGGGAATGGTGAGTGGCCATGTTTCATACATTGTCCATTTTTAACTTTTGAAAATGCCAAAAGCAAGTACGCTGCCTTGTGGAATCTGTGCAAGCAGTTCTTTCCAGGTTGACCTTGAATAGCCTGACGGCAGAGTGAGGAATAAAATGAGCACGTCTCAAGCTATGGTCCACTTGTGCGGGCAGATGTAGACCTGCTGCTGCTCCCTGACCTCTGTCTCCCCAGGAAAGGAGTGTTCTAGCTCAGAGGTTCTCAAACTGGGTCTTCCCAAGACCACACAGGTCACAGATGGCTGTGCCAGGTCAGAGACGGCTCTGTAACAACACCAAGACCTTGCGTGTCCAAGAGTGATGCTGGTGGAGGCTGCTCTAGCTGGGCCTAGGTCCAGGCCAGGCCCCAGACCTCTGCAGCTGTTCTCCTGCTCCTTACCACCACACGTTTGCAGGCGGTGGATGGTGTTTTATTTAAGAATGTCCTTGTTGGCCAGGTGCAGTGGCTCATGCCTGTAATCCCAGCACTTTGAAAGGCCGAGGAGGTAGGATCATTTGAGGTCAGGAGTTTGAGACCAGCCTGGTCAATATAATGAAACCCCGTCTCTACTAAAAATACAAAAAATTAGCCAGACATGGTGGCAGGTGCCTGTAATCCCAGGTACTTGGGAGGCTGAGGCAGGAAAATGACTTGAACCCAGGAGGCGGAGGTCACAGTGAGCCGAGATCGTGCCATTGTACTCCAGCCTGGGTGATAGAGCGAGACTCCATCTCAAAAAAAAAAAAAAAAAGTGTCCTTGTTGAAGCAATAAACGCTAATTTTATTACAAACTGACAAACTGACCCTGGAGCACCTCTCTTTTTAGTAGACACGGGGTGAAATGGGAAGGTGCGTTAAGCACTTCTGCCGTGGACCAAAGCAGGGTCGTTTTCCAGAGGAAGGGCATGTGTGTGACTCAGGCTGGTGCGAGTGGCCACTTGCTTCCTGGAATACCGTTTTCACCGTTGAAGGTATCACTGACCAGCCAACCATGTTTACCCACACTTGGGTTTTGGCAGAAATTTTCAAGGAAAGTAGTTGACAGTATTTGTTGCTAGTTCTGAATGATGAAATCTGAGTTTCAAGTGAAAATCATAATTTCAAGAAACTTGCACCTACTGCCATGAGCTTAATAGCATTTCAGTGTTGAGAAAACGTTCTGCTGATACCAGTGTTGCATTAACTAATGGGAACTTCAGTAGTATACTGTTGCTGAAATGTCTAACGTAGATTTACATACCTCAGTGAACCAGTATTTTCCAAATGATGGATAATGTTATAAAATTATGCCTGGGTAAAAATCCAAAGTGCAGGCGAGGCGAATGGATTTTAATGGAACCGCGCAGACAGTTGATTCAGAAGGCTTCAGGGTCCACGTGGAAACTGTGGTTTGGGAACTGCCCCTTGTTGAGAGTTCTGTTGTGGCATCAAAGAAGAGTATCCACAGTGGCAGTGGCCCAAGGTGGATTTTTCTTCCTGCACGTCAGCCACAGCCCTGTATGGAAACAGACTGAAGGCAGAAGCAGCTGCAAGAGTCCACCTGCCTTCTGTTAAGCCAGCTGTGAATCAAAAATGTAAACCAGTGCCACTTTAACTAATCTTTTTTTTTTGGAAAAATGGTTATTTTTCATGAAAATGTTATATGTGATAACGTGAAATCAGTTCATAACTATTTCGAAATGAAGTATTTTTAAATGTTCTCAGCTTTCATTTCAAACACGGTGTCAATAGAAATAACTTGCATGAGGAAAAACATAGCTCTTTAGAGTCCTCATGATACTTAAGGGTGAGACTGAAAAGTCTGACACCCACTGCCCCAGACAAACGCCTTGGTGGCCTCAGGGGAATGCTACGAAGTCGGAGAACCTGTGCTCCGTTTCCTTCTTGTGTCGGTGTGAAGGAGAAGCCCCAAGCCCCTGCTTCTTGGGGCTTGGGTGTCTGTCATCAGTGTAGGGAGCGTGTCTGAGCATCCTACCCCCTGTTCATTCCCTCGATGTTATCTGGACAGGAGATTCCAGCTCCTGTGCAGTGGGTGCTGTTGGGATTTCCAGGCCTCCAAGTCATGATGGTGGGTAAAATGGAGCTGGTATTTGAGAAGGCTCGGAAACCTCCCCTTAGAAAGGTGGGTCCTGATCAGCGGTTTGAGATGACCTTGTGTTCCTTCCATTCGGGATGGGCGGTCCTCCCTTCTGCCTCCCCAGCTGTCTTGAGCACAGTGTGGCCAGCGTCTGACCAGGACTTCAGAGTGGCCAGCCCCGTGTTGCCAACAAATCTGAGAGGGAGCCCCTGGCTTCTTACTTTTCTTTGAACTACATCAATGGAATTGTTTTGGATCCTTAGCCGTTTTAAAAAACACAGTCATGTCATGTCCCCTTCTGACACTCTTTTAAGCTTTAGGAAATAACAGAAATTTCAGTCCTACTGTGCCTTGTTCAGAGATGACGACGAAAATGAGTGGCTGAGGCGTAAGTCTCTATCATCCAGGCTCCTTAAAGCAGCTTTCGGGCGTGTCTGGGGAAAGCACGCTGCAGACACCCAGGGCTGCGCTTCCGAAGAGGTTTTCAGGAGGTTGAGTATTGACACCTTTCCTTACAAGGTGGTGGGGAGGCCTGGAGGACAGGCAGTGAGGCGAACAGTGCTCAATGAATCCACCCTCCCGGTGAGGGGAGGCAAATGTCAGCAGAGAAGGTGGGAGCAGAGGAGGAGTTCGTTATGCAGAGGTCTCTGGGCAGGCAGAGGAAATGAGCCTCGACGTCGCCCTGCCCTGGGAAGGGAAGCTTGTGATCCACATTATATCAGTGTGGGGTTTTAGGAGCTGGACTGAGATGGTTGATCTAAAGTCACAGTTGGCAAGTCCCTGTTTATGCGAGGCCAGCAAAGCATTCACCTCTGAGTGATCTGTAGGGGCAGCCCTGTGTTGGTGCCTGAGGCCTCTGCCTTTCTGTGGAGGTCTGGCTGATGCATGAGGCTAGAAACAGCTGTTCATTTGGAAGAGGGAAGTTGCAATGACTTGGCCTCTGGGCTTAAGCTTTCCTTTTACATAAGAAGTGTGAGGGGTCCTCAGATGTTTTGTCTTCCTTTACAAAGTTGTGTTGTCAACACCAAGTAAACAGTCTTGATTCTGAACAAGGAGGTAGCATGGGTACTGAAGGTGAAAAGAGCTCAGATGAGAAGTTTCTTGGAAATAGATTTAAAGATTTTTTAAAAATCAGGTTACTGAGGCATATTAAAATATGTTCAGTCTTACATTGCATTCTTTGAAACCTTGAATTACTCTAGTAAAAGGCTCAGAGGGCACTGCCGTGGGAAGCTGGATCTTGGACAGCTCTTTAAAATGCCTCGGTACCATTCAGAGGGCTTTGGTTGGAGTGAAGGAACACCATCGGGTCTCACAGCTTTCTCCTGCCTAACACACCAGAGCAGTGTGTGAAGTTGTTCCCGTCAGCTCCAGTGCGTGAAAGACAACACCACAGTAATACCCTCAAAGGAGCAGCGGGGCTGGAGACAGCAGAATCCTTGGAGGGTTCTCTGGCTGCAGAAATCTCTCTCCTACCACAGATCCTGTCCCCAGAGAAGGTGCACCTCTCCCACCAACGCCCTCCATCCTCAGTTGACAAGGATTGGAAAAGTTCATTGGTGACGCCGACATGTAACATTCCCTGGCGAGTTACACACATCCAGGTGACCTTCGGACCAGCGTTGCCGGCACACCCCCCGTGTGCCATCAGGCTGGAGAAGACTGCTCGGAGCTTTTCCTTGATGGGGGAGCGGGGAGCCGGCGCAGTGCCCCACCTCTCACGGCTCACCCCTGCCATCTCTCAGGGCCTGCCTTCAGGCTTTCCCTGTGTCCTCAGATCTTTGCCAGGGCCTTGTGATCCAGTGTTAGTTCATTCCATGTGTCATATGTGAATAATGTCATTCGAACCGTTTCAAGTCCTTTTGTAGGAAAACCAAGGCAGAAAGGCCAGCACCACAAAAGGCATCCAGAATTCGTCTCGGCACAGGAGGGCCGAGGAGACGACACGCTTAGCTCCCCTGCCAGCGGCGGGCATCTCGATGTTAACCACATCTTAGAAATTGCTCTGCTCAGGCTGGCCTCATAAGTGTACTCATAGATGCATTCTTCCATGTTTTTGGAATTTTCTAGAGAAAACATCTTCTTTGTTCATGCCCGTGACACACATTCCTCCCTGTGGTGACCAGCTGTCCATCCTGAGCTTTTGTGGTGTCTATCCATGAAAACAAAGGGGTCTGATACCCCGTGCCACAGACATACTCTCAACCAGAATCTCCCAACCTGGGGTGCATGGTGGTCTTCGGGGGGGTCTGAAACTCCCCAGGAACAGATGAAAAGTGTTGACTGGATGCGTGGATATGAGCACCGCGAGCCCCTTCTTGGGGCGGGGCCCAGAGGGTTCTTGAAATTCTCGCAAGTGTCTTTGTCCCTCCTTGTGAGTGGGAGTCACTGTTTCAGATGCTCAGCTTTCCAGGTGATTTTTCAGATCCCTGGCACAGGCTTTCAAGGTGACTTAAGATTGTCTCATCATCCTGCAGGTAGGAATGGGAGTTATCAGGCTGATGGTCACAAGCCATTGGGGAGTTCCTCCTGTCTTGCCCTCAAGCAGAGGAGTCAGGGGACCCCTTTAGAATGTAATTCTAATTGTTGAAAAGCACCTAACGAGTTTTCTATGGGGGAGACTATACAGGGACTGGGTAGGGACAATTACATAAGACATACCTGTTTATAGAAAGAGCTGGATGTAGAATTGGGCTGCACAAAGAAGAGTCAGACTACAGAGCCTTGAAGGAGTTGTGAATACACTGGGCATCTGACATCCATGTTTACTTCCCCCTCCCCCTGCCCCGCCCTGCCCTGGGGTATCAGTAGCATGGGTCCTAATTAAATGTTGACATTATTTGAGTTTTAGCATGGTATTTTCTGCATTGGGTACCTGTATGATGTCATGGAGTGGTGACATAAATAATGCTAGACTTTTCCAATATATCTACCATCCTGGCCCCTCCCCAACTCAGTCATATGTAGAAAGTCAGTTTTTTTTTCCATTTATTACAATTGTTAACTAAAGATTAAAATTTTACATTTCATTGCACTCTTCATAAATTGTTTATAAATACAGTGAAATCTAAGCAAAACCAAGATGATCTTGGGAAGAATTGTTCTTTATGGAATTTCTGTTTAGACCCGGCACACACACCCTTCCTTCGGGATGTATCACCAAGATGAAGACGGGCAGATCTCACGGGCGTGAGCTTGTGTGCATGGAAGAAGCTCCTGCGGCAGTCCTGCTGCACCTGGGCGGCGGACACCCCACGCAGAACCACGGTGCTTGGGTGGAAGGAGTCTGTGTCTGCTGATCAGAATGCCTTCTTGCCTTCACGACGAATGTGCAACAAAAATAATAGGACCGCACCTGCTCTTGATGACTGAAGATATGCAGAAATACATTTCACTCACTTGAGCACATCTCTGGATATATGAGGACAGCTAGGTCGGGCTTGCCTTTCAGGCCACTGCCCTGCTCAGGAGTCATGTTGGTCTTCTTGCATTGAGTCTTACCCTCCACAGCCCGACTTTAACAGTGGATGATAGCCAGGAAAGAGGGAAGCATTTTTGGAGCTGGTTGTGGTTTTAATGAGGCCTATACAGACACTGCTCCAGTGGATGTAGTTGTGAGGGGGTGGGACGCAGTGGTTGAGGAAGGGGCTTAGTGGGCTGGGGTGAAGGTGAAGGGGCTTAGTGGGCTGCTGGAGATCTAGGAGTTTCCCCTAAACCCTCATCTGATTTTCCTCTCCTGTAGATTGTTAGGATAAATGAGCAAGAAGATTCTGCACAACAGACCGATACCTTGCTTTCTTTTGTGAGCAGCAGAGCTGCAGTGTGGAGAGGGGACGTCCAGTGTTAGATGTCAGGAAGTTCACGTCCCAGGGTATCCAGTACATCTGAGCTCTAAGCCTGCAAAGGAACCTTCTTTACAAATTGCACCATTGTTATGGTTGGCATTCTGGCTAAAAGTTCATCTGGATCTCAACCTCGCGTGAAATTGCAGAGCTACGACTGGAAAACTCGGCATCAGTTGAGAACCTTTGGGGACTTCTCAGACATTACAGTTAGAATTGAGCAAAACACGCTGGGTTCCATTCACTCACATTTTGGTGAATGGGGAAAAAAACTAGTTTAGTTTAGTCATTTTTATTACCTACTTTTCAGACAGATCCAGGGAAAACAAAAACAAAAAAGAAAGACAAGCATCATGACCATGTTTAGGAAATCTTTGAAACCTTTTTTTTATGAGAAGAAATATGTGTGAAATTTGGCATACTGGTTAGCCATTCCCTTACCCCCTTATTTTTGATTATCCAAAACCTCAAGGCGATTTTGCTCTTCCCCTCTGTGACTGGGGTTAGCAAACGACAGCCGTGGGCTAGGTCTTGTCCACCAGCTGTTTTTGTATGATCAGGACGCTGAGTGTGGCTTTTCCATTTTTAAAGAGTTGTAGGAAATAAACAGAATATTGATTAGAGACCCCACAGGGCTTGGAAAGTGTAACATACTTCCTACCTCCTCCTCTACAGAAGTGGCTGCTGACTCCTGTTCTGTGGGGTCGAAACACAAAGACTGAATAATGGTGTGGTATTTTTGTATTTTAAAAATGGCATAGGGTATTTTTAGAGAGGTTGTGGCATCGACTTATTCTGTGTTGCTTCAGAGATGTCATTGGGTGGGTAGAGGCTGTGCAGTGGCCCCCTGTGATCACATGGCAGTGGCTCTCGGCTCCGGGGCCTGCTCTGCAGTCAGGTCCACCATGTGGAAGTGCTTCGAGACTCAGTGCATGCATTCAGTGTTTCGCATGTGCCAGCCATGTTCTAGGCCACTGCGGATGTGGCCAGCGGGGAGATGAGGACCCTGTTGTCATGCCCAGCCTCAGGGTGGGTGTGTGGAGCATCCCTAGTCGAATGTGTGCTCAGGATTCCTTTAGTATGTCATGAATCCATCATGTTTCTCAGAGCAGACTTAGGAGCCAGACTCGCTGAGAGTGAACCCTGCATGGGCCACTTCTTGATATGGAACCGTGGGCAAGTCACTTGTTCTTTCTGGCAGCATCTATCTGTATGAGGGGATGATAGTGCTGATCTCATAGCGTAGGTGACAGATTCCCAAGTAAAGGGCTTGTCAGGTAGGCCTGGGGCAGGCCTGGCACATCCTGGGTGCCGCCTGAGGGTCGTGTGTCATCTTGGTGGCCCACGCTCCCCTGCAGCGGTGCTGCTGGTTCAGGAAGTTAAAGCGTAAAACTGCGCTCTGGAATAAACACAAGTCTTTAGAGAAGACTCTAAAACCACACGCAAATAAGCAAAATGTGCTGCCCGATTACTAAGCAGAGAGTTAAATTCTGTTTGATGTTTTTGTCCTGAATTGTTAGGGAGTAAGAATATTTACGGCTGGCATCCTTGGCCAATCCTAAATTTTCTTCTTAACTAGTAGATCATTAAGTGTCCGCTTCTAGAGGTTGTTGATGTGCTTGTCTTGTGTATTATAAAGTAAGAGAGTTAACTTACCCATGCCCCCTCCTGGGTCCACACTCCGTGGTGACGGCATCAATGGCTTCCAAGCCCCTTCAGGCGGTGAACACGTGCCCTGAGCTGCCTGTTTTGACAGGGACATCATTTTTAAAGAGTCCTTTATTACCCCAGTTTACTCACCTCCTGTTTCCTCCAGCCCTTCCCTTTTTTATGTTCTTCTCTCCCTTTTCCCTTAGCAATTGCTAATACCCTTGTTGGTATTGATAAAAGAAAAACTTCAGCTGAATTGAATTTAAAGGAGTTTAATTGAGCAATGAACAATTCGCGAATCTAGCAGCCTCCTGAGTGGGAGTAGGCTCAGAGCTGTATGGTGGAAGAAGATTTATGGACAGAAAAAGGAAAGTGACGGAGATGAGGCACAGAAACAGCCGGATTGGTTACAGCGTTTGCCTTATTTGAACACGGTTTGAGCCGTTGGCTACATTGGATTGGCCAAAACTCAGTGATTGGCACAAGAGTAGGCTACGGTCTGTTTATACCTCCACTTGTCATAGTTCATGATGTACAGAAAAACCTTGAAGCCGCACTTAAAACATGGAAGGCGGCAGCTTTAGGCTAAACTTGATTCAACAGGTTGCTCTTGTCACTAGGAAGTAGTCACGTACAAACGCAAATGTGCTTGAAATTTCAACCGAGGTTTTGGAATATAGGATCCTGATGGGTATTCCTCTCATCTTGTTTCTTCTTGCCTTGCTCATTTATCATCCCTTCGAGTCTGTGGTTTCAGATCTTAATCCTTTTTCCTAGTCACCTAATATTCTAAGATATGGCTATACGAAGCATTTCCAGCCATTGTCCTTCCCCCCTCAAAAAATATGGTAATAAGCATCTTTCCCACCCCACAAATAATACTGCAGTGAACGCAGACATATGCTCGTACATGCATTCACACACACGATTCACTGAGGCCGTGAAGTCTGTGGGAGGGAGTTCTATAACTGAACGTTTCCACAGGCCATGCATATCTTTCTCTTTTAATGGGTTGTTTCTATACTGTTTGTCATGTCAGACCATTCCCATTTTACCATCCTTTCCTCACCAGGGAAATAGAGTGACAGAGAGACTTGTTGCCCATCTGATGCGGATAAAGTGTCATATTGCTGTGCGTGCCCCTGGAAAGTTTGTACACTAACGTACATTGGTCTTTCTGGATGCCTGTTGTTACCTATAGTTAAGTACGTAGGTAGGTAGGTAGGTAGGTAGATAGATGTCTGCTAGCAATTTGACGGTTCATTTTTTTTTTTTTTTTTTTTGAGACGGAGTCTCGCTCTGTCGCCCAGGCTGGACTGCAGTGGCTGGATCTCGGCTCACTGCAAGCTCCGCCTCCTGGGTTCACGCCATTCTCCTGCCTCAGCCTCCCGAGTAGCTGGGACTACAGGCGCCCGCCACCTCGCCCGGCTAGTTTTTTGTATTTTTTTTTTTTAGTAGAGACGGGGTTTCACCGTGTTAGCCAGGATGGTCTCGATCTCCTGACTTGTGATCCACCCGTCTCGGCCTCCCAAAGTGCTGGGATTACAGGCTTGAGCCACCGCACCCGGCCCGGTTCATTTCTTTTTGAAGGTTGCATGAACAAATTCGAAACCTGTGGCACAGCCTGGGACCTGCGTCTGTGTGGTGCAGGGAGTCTAACTTCTGTCTAAGTCGGTACTATCTCCAGGGATGCAGCCTTCCATCCACTGCTGGCTGCGGCTTCCCTGGGCGACCCATCTCTGCGTCCGCCCATCCGTGGCTGCCATCTCGCAAAAAAATTACTGTCCTGGAATGGTCCCTTGAGTTGGTTTGTGGTTAGGGGTAGCTCTCACCTCAGTCCTTACCAACCTACCTGAATTTCCTTTGTCTCTGAGCCACGTGGGAAGGAGACTGTGGAAAATAAACCAAGGGATTCTCTGGTGGTAGAGCTAGAGGCAACAGGTTAGAATCACGTCTTCATAGGAGAATGTTTGGGGAATGCTTTCAGCAGTCACCCATTCTCATTGCTAGACCCAGCAAACAATTAATACACATTGCATGATTTGGGCTGGGCAGACACGCCGACTGTGGAGCCATTTCTTAGGAGAGGGAGGTTGGCAGGTAGCTGGTGAGCCTATTTCTTTGCTCAGTGAGCTAGCAAGAGCAACACCCATTGCTTTCATTGGATTACTTGTTTCAAAATTAAATCAAGTGAGGTAAACATCTGTATTGCCTCTTAGTACCCCCGTAGGCGGCCCTCAAAATGCCCTATGTGCGTGTCCTAAGAGCAGGAATTGGCTGTGACCTGCCGAGGTGGCCAACTCAGATGTGGCCAGTTTTCCATACAAGTATGAAGTTTCTGAATTAATGGGAAACCTAGCTGCATTGTCTGATGGCTTACTGGCAAGCAGTAATTAGAAAACATTTTTCATAGTGCAACCTCAGGTTTAGCTATCCAGAGAAATTGGATATTTCAGAATACTCCTAGTTGGTTAGTGAAACATTAGTATTAATGACAAATTAATATTAATATCAATATCAGAGTTGAGTATGTAGCCTTTGGGAAGAGAAGGGAAAGATTTGAAGGACCAGATTTAAGTAGCCTCCATATGCCTTTCCTTCTTGGTGGCATTTTTCATCTGAAAGCATTTTTTTTTTTTTTTAGCTCAAAATCTTAGATGTGAAAAATTCAACGCATTGGGAAGAGGCGTCAACATCTGAACCACAAATGATTAAACCTTTATGACTAAAGTAATAGGTTTGGCTTCAGTCTTCCCAGTGGAGTAGCAAACAGAGGTCCTTTTCAGTGTGCAAACAGTAATATACAAACTTGGTCCATATCAAATACTGTTTCTCTTCCGGGGCTTATACGTGCACTGGGAACAGCAACAAAAGTTGAATAGCAACTGGGTGGGGTTTCTTGACGTCTTCTGTTTAATCAAAGTTTCCTGATGGTTTGGCCACTTCATTCTTCTTTGGCTTAAGGGGTTCTAAGCCATGGGGCAGACCTTGGGTGGCTCACACTGCTCTCGGAAGGAGGCTGTCCAGCCTTCCTGGCAGTGGAGAGATGAATAAGGGAAAGACCACGGGGGCTTCTGGCTTCCTGGATCCTGCCCCTCACGTGGGAACTTTGTATAAGTCCTCACGCTAGCACCACCTCGAGATCCATTCAGGCCTCCCCAGCAGTGGCAAAAATCCAACCATGGGAGCCAGTGGGTTCCATTAATGTGGAGTAGGAAAGAGGACCTATGTCCCTTCTAATTCACTTTAATTTGGTCCAAAATAAATAACAAAAGTCCTTGGGGAAACCATCAGGGAAATATCTTCCCACGTCACACTCGGTCTTTTCAAGAAGTGCTGGTGGGCGTCCAGGGGTTCTTGACGCTTCGCAGCAATGTAAGGACGTGGTAGTAGAGCGCTTGCTGTTCCAGTGGCCACTGCAATAAAAACAGAGTGAGTATTGTCGCCGTGGTACATTACAGCCATGGAAATTCCCCATAGTTCATTGGTCCGTGACCAACAAAAGTCCCCCTAGACTAACAATTAATCAGGCTCTGCTGAGCCTTTGACTGGCGACAGTTGCAGATGTCACACCATGCGAAAAGTTAAATCTCAGCTTTCCCCAAGAAGGAAAAAAGTTTCTTTTTAGTTTATGGAACTAGTTTTCCTTTTGATCAAATGACCTGGTCTTTAGTGGAGAAATATTTTCATTTTTATGTTAGCAGGTGTGATACAGAATCATATACATTTAAAATCTTCATTTTTATTACCTTTTTTAAAAAGTACAAAATTTTAATATTGTAATACTGATTTCAAGAAAATGTTGTGAATGTCAGTTTACTACTCAGGCATGTTTAAAAGGAACGCGCTTCCTGAAATCTCCAAGCTAGGTTGGCATTTGAGACCTCTGGGTACACGAGCTTAAAATTGATATAAGTGCCTGAGATTAGAGCCCAGTAGCTTTAGAAAGACTCAGAGATGAGCTTAAAGAGAATTGGTATGCTCCTCTTGC
The DNA here is from genome assembly GCF_007565055.1 of Rhinopithecus roxellana. Classification (NCBI taxonomy): domain Eukaryota; kingdom Metazoa; phylum Chordata; class Mammalia; order Primates; family Cercopithecidae; genus Rhinopithecus; species Rhinopithecus roxellana. Next base: position 49,569,657 of record NC_044559.1, read on the forward strand.
AAGAGCAGATTCACCAAAATGAAGTCAAAATTTGGGAAGTTTCTTATACTGTGCCTTGTGAACTTACAAATCTGTGTCACCGTCCAAAGGGTTGAGAGCCACACAAAGCAAAACAGATGGGCCGTGTGTCGTAGAATTTCCCGCTCTCCTTTCGGCTTCCAGGTCACTAGGACTTGTGAAGCACAAGACACATTGGAAGGCAAATCTGAAAAGGAATGGTGAGGGTGCCCCATGTGCCCGGGGAACACCTGAGTGCTCCCGGCATTACCTAGGAGCTGCCACCCTCCCTACCCCTCCTTCCTTTCCGGCTCAACATTGAGGTGAACTTTTTACCATGATTGATGTAGCTTTCTGGTGTCTACACAGATTTCTGGATGGCCTCAGAAATGTCACATACTGCTTCGGGAATGTCTGCAAATATATTTCATACATTTTACCTGGCAATTAAAAAGAAGTCATCTTTAAGATATTAGCATGTGGATACCGAGGCTCCACACAAAGCAAACAAAGAGGTCATTCTTAGAAACTAATTTTAAATCTTCAGGCAACTATACAAACCTATGTCACAGTCCTCCCCAAATTTATTATAATGCCCTTGTTATAAATTTAGAATATTTTTGCAAACTCATATAAACAGGTAATTGATGCGACTGAAATTCTTGTCACATATTTATTGCACTATCAGCTAAAATTTTTAAGTGACAAGAACCAAAATAATCATTAATTTTTATAGGGCAAGGATCTGGCTTTTTGTCTGACACAAAGCTGTATAAAAAACTGCTTCTGATTTTATGCACATTGTTTTTAGTTAATGATTTTCAGCTGTTTGTTGTTCCTCTGATAGCATGAAAATGTACCATATGCTCAGCCCAAAGACAAATGATTAGCAAATGAAATTCCGGACAGCTGTCTGACTGAGCGCGTTGGGTTGATAGCATTCTGCTATCATAATTAGCTTAAGCTTTGGGTTAATTAACTTTCTACCTGGATATGCATAATAATAGCAAACTGCAAAAAGCAAGAAGCTTTCAGTACATCAACAACATTGCTGTCTTTTTTATTTGGTATTTCAAGAGCATATTAGAATTTCAAGAGTGATTAATCCTGGGAATATTGTCATCTACTGTAGATTTTATTTGCAAGCCAGATAATACTGAAACAATTGGAATCTATTATAGAGCAGAAATAGCATTTTAAAATTGTAATTAAAGTTTCTAAAAGCAATTGCTAATTTCAAATGCCTTTGTTGGCAAGAATATTAGGCACACTGCTTCTTGTATGGGCAGCTTGTCGGGCACAAAAAATACCAGCACTTACACTGTGAAGAATAAAACTTTCTTTTATTTAAGGGCTGTATTGAAATAATCAATTATTTTTATGTAATTTGAAACTAAGATTACTCTGTAGTTTGCAGAGGTGCTGTTCAGACTCCTAGATTGAAGATATTAACCCTGTGCCCTCTTGCAGGTTCTCACCTTTGTGACCTCCTGAGCAGTGGAGGGCTGGAGGCCTAGGTTGGAGTGCCTGGTGTGCCCCCTTAGAAGATTTGATGTGTGCATGTGTCTGTGGGTGCTGGAGGTCAGATTTTTCAAAAAGTCAGTGCCATACATTTGTAGCTTGATATTTGTTTTCTACCCCAAGCAGTTTCTAAATCAATTTACCGGTGGTATGAAATGGGGAGAGGGATGGCTTTGCCTCCGTCCCGCTCCTTGTTTGCATGATTTACCAAAGCACTCTCTAAGACGCCCATCATCTGAAGGGGCTGCTGAGGCCTTTGGAGAGCACGAGCTAGTGAAGTGGATGGTGGATTTGGAGTGAAAATTGTAGTTTACATTTCCCAAAGCACCAGAGAGCCTAGCACTTAATTCTGAAATAAGTCATGCCTGTTGTTACACTCAGAAAAATATTTTATCTTCTGAAAAAAAAAATTCTTTACATATGCAGTGGACGGTGAAGATGTGGTGATGGTGAATTTGCCCTGGCTCCAGAGGACTTTACTTACAGAGTCAGCAGTCGTGAAAACGTGCTTTCTCAGATGTGTGACTTGTGGTCAGTCTGTGGGCTCAGGAGCACCCATTTGGTCACTCCATGCAAGTTTTATAGGGCTGTCAGAAGCCATTTTTCAAAACTGGCTTCATCTGAGGACACATTGAAGAGCCACTATGTTGGTGTGGTTAGTGAGAGGAGTGGCCCCCTGTGGCTCTGTCTGTGGGAGTTGGGGGCTGCGGTCGTTCACTGGGAGGAGGGGGTGCCTCTACAGGCCCCACCTGCACTCCACCTCGGCCTCCCTCCCCAGCTTTCGGGCTGTGACCTCAAGACCTTTCATCATTTTCACAATGATGTCTCCAACAGACCTTTACCCCAGTCTCAAAAAAGATACTGCCAAAGCCTTCATTTGCTTTTTGTTTAGTCTGCTTCGGGCTGCATAAATAAAGATAGCAAAGGGGTCAAGAGAAAATAAGTGAACGGAATCACAATTTTGGTGTTGAACCCTTAAATTGGGACCCCACCGTCTCTGCTGTGTAGCAGGCACAGGATTATCTGTCTGCCTTCTGAGATTTCTTTTAATGTTTTACCAAATTAAATATGAACAATTTCAGGATGCAAAAACTTGACTGCATCTTGTTGTGTCTTAAATAAGAGCACTTTAAGAAGGCAATATGTGGAGATTCTTTTGTGGGAAAGATATTTCAAATGGGGTATTACTGGCCATTGAAAGAAAGAGAAAGAGAGGAAATGCATCCAGGCCTCATTTTTTGGCTTGCACATTTGATTATTTTATTTTAAATGCCATTTCAAACATAGTGTAAACTAACGATATTATTTTTTAAAAAACTTACTCTACTATTTGCGGTCCTTGATCTTTAATTTCTTTTAATGTCAAAATTATTTATTTGGCCTGTTCCATTCCAGATGTGACTGTTGAGGGCACATTAATTTCTATTCTGTTTTCATGGGCCCCTGTCCCCATCTGTACATCATTTCTGAATTTCGTGTGCTCCCCCGGGAGTTCACCTATTCATATTGTAGGTTTCATTTGCTGTGTAAACAGAATAAACAGACAATGCAAAACTCCCCACAATACCAGAAAATAATTCTTTTCAACAACATATTGGATCATATTTAAAAAAACATGGAAAATGCAATACATGTGAAGCCACATTTTTTCCACTTTATTGTCCTCCCGAGGAAAGGCTTGTGTTACCAGTGCGTTTCCCTTGCATTTGATAAGTTCGTTTTTATTAAAAATCCATCCCAAACAGCATTTTACGATAATTCTCAAACATGTGTTGTGGTCATTTCTTTGTTTTGCGTATCAGCTTGGTCTCGCAGGTTAATTCAGAATGTGTTGCTCAACTGGTGTGCGCTTGTGTGGCTAAAAACACCCATTCTGCTCTGTGTGTGTGAAAAGCAACGTTAAAGAACGGTGAATTTTTTTTTTTTTTTTGACATTTACAAATAAAGAGGGACATGAGTTATTTATGCTCCAATGTTGCTGCAAAGTCCTTATCTCCATTTGGCACTAAACAAGGATTTGTTGTGGGATTTGCGAGGGCTGCGCAGTGCCTCTGTGCTAAGCACCCAAAACTCTAGGGGACTGGCACTAATTTCCTCTCTCTCGTAAAACAACATAGTATTCATAACAACTCAAGAGGCTTGACATAAGTAATGATGGCATGTGCAGGCGAAGATTACCACCCAACAGTGTAATCAAGGTGCTAGGTACTAATGCAAGTTAAATTGAGACAATAATGCCGAAACTTGCATTGTGGGATTAGGAGGGCACTTGAAATGCTGACGCGAGCACATCCTGCCTGCCTGCCTGTCTGGCGTTCCGTTCCTGTTTATACTTAATGACCTCAAAATTTGTATGTCGTTAACACCGTGTACTGAAGTGGGAGAGAACGCGGCTTGGGAGGGAGAAGACTCCCTGTCTTCGTTGACTTTTGTCTCTTTCGGTAATTGGTGGCTTTTCCTGCCGTATTAGGGAGCAAAGCGTGCAGCGGGGAGGCCCCTGAGGTCTCTGTAAACATGCTGTGGGCACCGAGGGCCTCCGCGCCCGGCGCTAGTCAGTAATTTACATACTTTGAATGAAAAGTCATTTGTGCCTGCAAAATTGTTATTGCTGGAAGAAATTTAAATACTAGTCATATGGAAATTTGAAATAAAGTCATATTAAATTTTGATGCTCAGATCAATATTGTGGAGCCCAGGTAATTAAAGTGGGTTTGTTTATTTGGCTCCTTATAAATAAAAAGGGCTTAATACAGACTAATTACACGGAATCTTTCGTCTACGGTAGGATAATAATGGCAGCAACTTAAAGTGATATTAAATGAGAATTAATAAAGGAATATTGAGTCACTTTGACTGTATTAAGCCATGAAATGATTCCTCATCTCAATTTAACTTTCTGTCTTGAGCATAATGATTGATAAGCAATGAATTTTTGTGGGGATAATCTATAACAGTATTTGATTGCAATATTTAATAACAACTAGACTTGTGACTTTATGTTATTTTTAAATGGGCTGGGAAAGCCCGTTTTTTTCTCTGCAAATTTATAGGACAACTTAGAGGGCTCATGCCCTATAGTAGTTTCACAAGAGTTCTGAGTTGGCAGCCTCCAGTTTGGGAGGTAGGTGGAGAGGGCTTTGACTTTCGTCCAACTTGCAAGGGAGTAACTTAGTGGAAGTGCAGTCTGGGCCAGTAGAAGTGGTCATAGTAAACCATGGTGGCAGGAGAATCAGAACCACGCTTGAATCCCCAGGAGGAAGAGGGTGGTCATTTTTTTTTCCTCTTGGAGGAATACCCCAGGAAGAATTACCTGGAAGAAATCAGAGTGGTTTTGGAGAATGGATTGTTGGATAACATTTTAACTTAAGGGCTGAAGTTCCTTTCTACCTAAGTACCATTGAAGAAGTATCTTCCTGATCTTAAACATTTTTAATAGCAATCTAGGCCAATTGACTCTGTGACCATTAAGTAACTTCAAGTGGACTGGCTGCTGCCAGGGTGTTTGTGTTTTGCTTTGTTTTGTTTGCAGAGTAACTTGTGTGTAATTTCTTTCCAGTGTGCCGCACAGCATGTCATGTCCACGTTAGCATTTCTGCCCTTTTAAAGGGTCCTGCTGAAGGTCAGGACCTCACACTGAACACCCTTTTTATATATATTACAAATTGCTGGAATTGTTCATTAATTTCTGTCTTTGAAATGCCATGTCAACCCTCTAAAGGAATTCACAGTGCCAGTGTCCCTTGGACAGCTGCTCACCATGGTCCAGTGCGAATTTCTGATGAAATTACAGGTGCAGGGAAATGCAGAATTAGAAATATATCTGATGTTGCAATACTTGTGAAGCTATAGCTTTGTTGATGACAGGACAATTCCATTTTTGACAGTTTAATTTACTGTTGCCAGTGGACAAGAGCAAGAGGAGGACGTGGGGTTAGCCACCTGCCCCCTCATACCGTGTTTCACATGCGAGGTTGCAAAATCATGACTCCCTCAACCTGTCGGGCTCAAATGAGAAGGTTTTCAGCTGGGAAAATGGAATATATCAGTGCATGTAATATTGCCTGACCTCATAAAACAAAAGGGAAAATTGCAGATTCTGACAGCCATTATGAACCTTGTATCAGCATCCAAAACGACTTGGAGCCAGGGTATAGTACATGTTTATAATAGAAAAAAAACGGGGTTGCCACGTTGACTTGCAATATGGAGCAAAAAATGACTTGTCAGTAATTCGTTCTCAGATGTTAAAGAGGCTGTTGAATTTACTAGTATATACACAGAAGAATGTTTAGCCCGGAGCAGAGTGTGGAAACAGTCCCTACACAGAGGGTCTGCTGAAGTTAGTCATCGAGTTAGATTAGAATGGAAGGCAGGAGGGGCGGAACTCCGGGTTCGCTCCCGCAGCTGCGTCGGTGGGGCCAGATTTCTCATTACAAGATGTGCTGAACCTTTCCACTCTCACCCACTGTAAATCTATAAGTAATCATGCTTCTAAAATAAAGCAAATAACCTTGTTTTGAAATTATGAGAATCATTTGAATTGAATGTATTCTGTTGGAAACCTGGCGTATTGAGGCATGGCCTTTTATCTTACGCTTAAAAAGTTTTATTTATATTAAAATAAGGCATAATCTCTCTGCGTATAATTATATGCTTTTCAATTTAGTTTTTCTATTTAATAGTCTATTCCTTCACCTTCTTGCCCATTTCTTTATGTTATTCCATCCAAAAAAACAAAAAAAAATTTCTAAGTACAATAATTGTCTCAGCTGCTTTTGGTGATTTCTTTTGGAGGGGAGATGTGGAGTGACAGTCCAGGAACTTTCTGCCCAGGGGAAGGAGGCCCAGCACGTGCTCCCCAGCTGAGGACCTGTCCACCGTAGCCACTCCCTTTCATCTCCCGGGCTGAATGTGGAGTGGGGTGACTTTTATTTTTTCCTTTGCTGTTGGTTTAGAATGAGATGTAGCCGTTGATTTCAGTGAACTAAAGCGTGCTTAACCAGTACACCGTGTCCCTGTTGGGGCCTGCTCTCATGTCACCTGCCGGCGGTGGCATGGAGACAAAGCCTTCTCTCCACTCTTACTGCTGCTGGGCCTCTCCTGGGCAGGTCCAGGCTCAGTGGCTTGAACAGGTGATGCAGGGCAGGGCAGTACCTGTGGCCACAGTGATGGCACAGGTGGACATGATCCTGAGAGTCCAGTGGGGGGCTGTAGCACAGGAAAGGAGGTTGTCTACAGCCCTTCTCACCACACCTTGCCCTCCTCCGTGGAATCTCTGGCCCCATCCGGATTCCCTGGAGGCTGGATGGTGGTTTGGAGGGCTAACCCTAGGTGGTAGGTGTTGCCACCCAAGGTGAACAAGAACTCACAGCAGCACTGGCTTAGCAGCTCCATGGGGACATAACCCACTTCTTTGCAAACCCTGGTGCTGGGAGATGATGAAATCAGCACCTGGTACATTAGGTTTGGGACTTTAAGCTGATGCTTCCATTCAGGAGCAGGATGAGTAAGACCTGGTCCTTCTTTGCTCAGAGCTCTCTGAGGCGGGAGGCTGGAAGCACTTCCCTGAATGCTGTAGGAAATGTTGCAGGAGAGTGGAGGAGGAGGAGGAGTGGCGCGGAGATTTCACCTGGGAGGACACCACCATGGGAGGCAGGCAGCAATGGTGCAGGCACTGTCTGAGCAGGGCCTTTAGAAGAAGGCCCGGGAGCTTGGCAGCAGAAAGGAGGGTGGAAGTACAGAAGCATCGAGATGCTCAGTGACATCTCTGTTGTTTGGATTTTGCTGTTGAAAAGCAAAGGAGGTGAATAGAAAGCTTTAGGCAGATACTGAGAGTTTTTGCTTTGGAGGTGTTTTGATATATGGTAAACTATTGTTTGGATTATTTTGGAGTATACTCTGGTCTATTATTCAGTATCCCAGTCAAAGATAACATATACTCAATATTTGAATTAGGATTTTTCAAAGACTTAGAATATTTGAAAATATTTTTATCATTAGAATGTATTGCTTTTTCAAGACACTATCATCTAACAATTGCACCTTATTCTTTGGCAGTATCACTATCATTGTATTAATGGCAAAGGCTTCAAAATGGCCTTTCAGGCCCATGTCATCTACCAGTCAACCCTCAACCCTTTCTCTCTAAACTCCTCTCCTCCAGTTTGCCAAACTACTCTGCTCCAGCCGTGCTGCCCTCCTTGCTGTTCTGGAACTTGCCAAGTATGCCCCACCCCAGGGCCTTGGCATGTGCCTGGAACACTCGAGCCCCCATCCTGCACATGGCTGGCCCGTTTTCTTCAGCTCTCCATCCATATGCAATAACAATTCCTCATGCCCCTCATAGCACTTCTGGACTTTCTCCTTCCTCTGTTTTTACCAACTAAAACAGGGGTTGGCCAACCATGGTTCTCAGGCTGGCCACCTGTTTTGCAAATACAATTTTACTGGAACACACTTACAAAGACTTGATTTCCTATGGCTGTTTTCCCTGTGAAGGCAGAGTTGAATAGTTGCAACAAAGTCTGACCTGCAAATCTAAAATATGTGTAATATCTGGACAAGAGTTTGCAAAGCCCTCATCTCGCATATAGTGCATTCATTTGCCTGCCTCTGTCCCTCGCTGGAATGCACCCTCCATTCAGACAGAGCCTATCTCTGTTTGGCCCACTGCTGTATCCCTAGGGCCTAGAACAGTGTCTGGCACAAAGTATGTTCTCGTGAGATACTTCAATGAATAAATGAACAAATGTGAAAGTTCCAGCCAACAGGGTGATGGGCAGTAGTTAACTATGCCTCTCATTCTGGCTTAAACTTTGGTATTTCAGCCTTTATGTATGTTCTGTTTTGCAGTCTTTAGGGTGTGCAGGATGAAAGAACACATCCATTCCTAGGGAGTAGAGGAGGCCTGGAAGTAGACCCAGATGCAGAGTTGTATGCAGGTGGCTGCCGGGGAGTGTATTCATCCATTCTTACACTGCTGTTAGGAACTGAGACTGGATAATTTATGAAAGAAAGAGGTTTAATTAACTCAGAGTTCTCCGGGCTGGACAGACTTCTGCTTCTGGAGAGGCCTCAGGAAACTTACAGTCATGGCCGCAGGCAAAGGGGAAAGCAAACACATCCTCGTGGCTGGAGCAGGAAGAAGAGAGAGAGTGAAGAGGGAGGTGCCACACACTTTCAAACAACCAGATCTCTTGAGAACTCATTCACTATCACAAGAATAGCAAGGGGGAAATCTGCCCCCATGATCCAGTCACCTCCCACCAGGACCCTCCTCCAAGACTGAAGATCACAAGTCAACATGCAGTTTGGGTGTGGACGCAGAGCCAAACCATATCAGGGAGTATTCCCAAGACATGCTCTGTAAGGAAGTGCATACTGCAGGATCAGACAAGGGAGAAGCAGGGGCTTGCATTGTGACCTGGTTGCAGTTGAGGTCTCATCCTGTCCTTCAGGGAACTCTGGAGAGAGAATGACCTGTAGAGTCATCGCAAGTTGAGGCCAGGGGCCTAGACCTTGGCTCCCGGCTGCGCTCTGGGAGGGCCATAACCTTGGATGAGATGCTCCTCCCTCGAGAGCAGCAGTGAAGGATGCACCTGCCTTTGAGCCCCTGGAGCTGGGGTATGACACACAGGGCCCAGAAGTACAAGCAGAATCTTCTTTAGTATCTTGGGTCCAACAGGAAAGAGATGGTCTCTGAGGCCTGCTATGCAGAATGAAACCAAGAGTCATTGTGAAGGAATCCAGTAGACACAAGTGCTCTTTGCTGCCTAATGATTAAAACGAAAAGCAAAGCCAGGGGAAGCGTCCTTGATCCATATTTTACCTGTGATTTGAACATCGCATGCTCGGTCCGGGCACTTAGGTGGGCTTCAGTGATTTGGGCCAGAAGGAAATAGTGCCCTTTCCTTGAGTGTCTAGATTGTTTTGTCACAGACAGGGGAAGCCCTCATCTGACTTGCCCAGTAGGTCCCTAGTCTCTTAGGAGGTCTCTGTCCCCACCCCTCCCTGGAGTCTGGGGTGTAGTTGGGCTGACCTTCAAAATATGCTGTGTCATCAAAGGGTCATCATCTATCTGGTCTATTTTTTAATCCAATTGGATAAAATACCAGTGTTCTAATAAAAAGGTCTAAAACGTTTACCATTTAAATGAACCCCCCTTCCTGCGATGCACACAAGAGTCTTGGCGGGAGGCTGGTGGCACAGGCTGAGTCGTCCTGTCCCTCCTTGCCCAGCATCACGTGGTGTCATGAGACCCCTCAGTGCAAGCGCAGGTCGGCCTGAGCCCCCCTCCCACCCGCAACCTGGATGCCTTTTGTGCCTGTAGAACGCAACTGGAAGGGCCGATCAGTGCCACGACTTGGCTAATTCATGGTGGACACGCATTTTGGTTTTTTAAATTATGGTAAAATATACATACAATTTCCCACCTTCACCATTTTTAAGAGTCCGGTTCAGCAGCTGTCAGCGCATTTACACCGTCGTGCAGCCATCCCCACCACCCATCCTCAGAGCCCCTCATCTTCCTGCGGGGAAACTGCATCGCCAAGAGCACAGACTCCCCCCTTCCCCAGCCCCGGCACCCACCCTCCTACTGTCTGTCTCTACGAGTCTGACTACTCCAGGGACCTCACATAAGAGGTACCGTCATTGTCTTTTGTGACTGGCTTATTTCACGGAGCATCGTGTCCTCAGGGTCCATCCATGTAGTAGCACGTGTTAAAATGTCCTTCCTTCCTCGGGCTGGATATGGGCTCTTTCAAAGCATATTTTCTTAGAGCAAAACCCCGTTTCCCCCACACCTGATCGTCCGTCACGTGCCGTTTAGGACGCGTGGTCTGGGGTTTGCTAGTGATCATCTGTGGGCTTTCCGAGCCCGTGCTGATTTTGCTGCCAGAACCTGAGGTCCCGCGGACATCCCTGTGCTCACTACGGCTTCTTTGTGTGAGACTGTTAGAGTGTGATCCCGGCCCTGACACGCGCTCGGCGGCTGGTTTTTCTCCTTCAGATCAGCGGCCTTGGACAGCTTTCGCTGCTTTGGCAGCCGTTTCAAGCTGCTCCGTCTTGTCATTTTAGAGTTCAGTATCTGCTGCTCTGAAGGAAGAAACGGGGATGGGCTGGACCATTGCACTTGGTCTCTTGACCTCGATGTTGCCCATGAGCAGTGAAGGATGACTTTTGACGAGCCATGTCAGATGTGACAGGCAATCTCGTTGGCTTGAGTGGAAATGTGCTGTACAAGTTTGAAGCCTTGGTTGGGGGCATTTTTCTGGTGTTCAATGCATTTAAATTGACACCAGACTTCAGTATGTTGTTCATTTCAGGCCTGGCACTGTAGGCTCCCATCTTTAAAATGTGTGGGTGCCGAGAGCTCCCTCGTCAGCTTTTGCAAAGCGTTTTGCATATTCCCGGTACTGTATTTACATTCCTGGCTCACATTGTGTTTTTGTTTTTTGTTTTTCCTCTCTTAAAGCTTATTTTTGAAGGGAATTTTTAATGCTTTCAGCTGAGTAGGGATTTGTGGAATTCTGGGGGGCAGGGAGGTGGAGTGGAGAAAAGGGGGAAAACGGTTGTTTCTTGGCTCTCAGCATAAGCTACGTTTCCATCATATGGAGTGAAATGCCTATATTGGGCAGCTGTGATTTTAAGTGAAAGTCATTTCCCAGTTGTTTCTAATGTCTAGAAATTAGGTTTGTTTTGATTTTAATTGTCAAAGGAAGGCACTGTGGGTGAGGAAGAGCTCTTGCCGCCACCTGCCCCGAAGTGCCCCTGCTTAGGCAGACGCCTCCCCCGTGAGGTGTGGGCTGTGCTGGACAGCACCCGGCACCACGGCCTCGTTCTTTTCCTTCTCACTGTGTTTTCCTCTCAGGTAGGGGGGAGGGTGGTTATTTTACTCAGATCTCTGAGCCTTAAAGTAGATCTTCTGCAGATCATCTACAGAGTCATCTGAGGGCACTGGGCAGAAGTCTCTGTGCTGGGAGCTGTCCCCAGCTCCTCTCCCTAGGACTTCTGATTCTGCTTCAGCCAAGCATATTCCGGCCTCACCCGGAACATTCCTCACCCTCTGCCCCCGTGCAGGCGGTGTCCACATCTCAGGGATGTAGCGTGGTGGCATTTTTAAAGTTTTGGTTGGTGTGGATGAGAGCATCTCTCCTGAGGCTGCCGTGTGGGTGGGGGCTGGGTACATCTGTGTCTCTGGGAACGGTACACAAAGTGGCACTCATCCCAGTGAGAACATGCCCTGGGCATTGGAGGATAGGATCCTTAGTGTGAGGGAGGCCACAACCATAAAGGGACTGAGGAGAGAGACAGGAAGGGTCCAGGTATAAGAAGAGCTGCCCACGGCAGGGGGTGTGGCAGTGGGACCAGAAGAATGGGTCACAGTAATGTGGCTCCTTCCCCAAGCTGGGGAGCGAGAGGGGGCTTCTGCTGTTGGGTGTTGAAGAGGAATCTTTGGTTTGCAGATGGCAGGGGGTCTTTGCCCATCCTCTGATCGTACGTATAGAAGTTTGCACCATGAAGGGCAGACTGTGATGGAGTTGTTTGGCAGTTAGAAAAGCCGGGCACAGACATGTTCCCTGAAAGGCAGAGTGTGGGCACCACAGGGTCTGCCCCTGATTGGCATGTCAGCCCTGCAAATGAGAGCACCGAGCAGAGGGAGCAGCAATTGGATTGGAGAGCAGAGGCTCCCACCTGGCTCACATACTCCTACACACATGCCACATGCATGCCACGGTGCTTAGGAATCCTGAAAGCTGCAGGCTCAGGGGAGCTGCAATGCTCCTCGTGAAGATGCCGAGCCACAGAGGCCGCCCAGGCAGGAAGGCCAACGCTGGTCGCCTCCAGGTGGTCTCAGGATCCCAGAGCAGGAGGCAGCCAGGTGATGCTGAAGGAGAAGTGGGGGCATAGAAGCCATGCCCTGGAGCTGGAATGGCAGACAGGGCTTTCTTAGTGCCAGGGCCTGCAAATTCCCGACAAGGGCTCACTGGAATCCTCCTCCCGCCATCCTCCCAGGATCCCATTGGCCGGCCAGGCCCCTGGAATTGCCTTTCTGGCGCCCTGTCTCCCTCCATGCTCTCCTTTAAGGGCCCTCACTGACACCTTTGCCCTCCTTAACCAGGTAGCACTAAACCAGGAGACATCTAGAATCCTGTTTGAGACATCTTCGAAAGTCACCTTGTTAACTAGACAGAAGTGGATCTCTGCAGGTTAGAGCCTGGGGCACCCCTGTTTTCTTTGTGGTATTCTCTAGTGAGTGTTCCAGGAAAGGACACACCCTACTGTCTCCTGGCTGCTTGCAGATAGCGATGAGGTGGGAGAGGGTCCTAGAAGTGTGATCTTCATTCTCCACCTGCTCTCCCGAGCAGGTGGTCGTGGTCACTCTCCTAACGAGCCCAGGCTCTGAGCTTCTGCCCCTTTACTGAGCAAATGCATGAAGTCACCCATGCTCTTTTTTATGTAACTTGTTTTTTTAGGTCCAGGATACATATGCATGTTTGTCGTGTAGGTAACTTTGCTGTCACAGGAGTTTTGCGTGCAGATTATTTCATCCTCCACATGATAAGCATAGTACCCAACAGGTAGGACTTCAATCCTCACCTTCCTCCCACCCTCAAGTAGGCACCACTGTCTGCTGTTCCCTTCTTTGTGGCCATGTGTACTCAGTGATTAGCACCCACTTCTAAGTGAGAACATGTGGTCTTTGGTTTTCTGCTCCTGCGTTAGTTCACTTAGGATACTGAATGGCCTCCAGCTCCATCCATGTTGCTGAAAAGGACAACATGGATGCAAATGATCTCATTCTTTTATTATGGCTGCATAGTATTCTGTGGTGTATATTTATCACATTTTCTTTATCTAATCTCCTATTGATGGTTCATTTAGGTTTAATCCATGTCTTTGCTATTGTGAGTAGTGCTGCAGTGAACATACGCGTGCATGTATCTTTATCATAGAACAGTTTATATTCCTTTGGGTGTATACCCAATGATAGGATTGTGGATTGAATGGTAATCGTGTTTTAACTTCTTGGAGAAGTCACCAAACTGCTTTCCACAGTGGCTAAACTAATGTACATTCCCACCAGGAACGTGTAAGCATTCCCTTTTCTCTACAGCCTCACCGGCAGCTGTTATTTTTTGACTTTTTTGTAATAGCCATTGTGACTGATGTGAGATGGTGTCTCATTGTGGTTTTGATTTGCATTTCTCTAACAGTTAGTGACGCTGAGCATTTTTTTCATATGCTCATTGGCCATATGTATGTCTTCTTTTGAAAAGTGTCTATTCATGTCCTTTGCCCACTTTTTTTTTTTACAGGGTTGATTGTCTTTTGCTTGTTAATTTGTTTAAGTTCTTTATGGTTTCTGGATATTAGACCTTTGGGGGATACTTACTTAGTCTGCAAAGTGAGCTTCTTATGCAAGCGCCCATCCTTCAGGCACTGGGATGGGCCATGTGGGAGGAACCAGAGCACAGGAGAGTCTACCTCCTCCAGCCCCTAAACTTGCTACTGTGAGGACTCCTCCTGCCATGTGCCCTCCTGGGTATGAAGAGGCTTCCTGTGTGAGCTGCACCACCATCTCAGGGATTCCTGGCCTGGAGGCATCTCTGGAATTTCTCAGAATGCCCAGTTTGCACCAGAGATAGAGCCAGTCCCTTTGGGAGGGAAAAGGAAAGGAAACTAGATTTACTTTTTAAAGTTTCTAGAACTTCCTTGGTATCCATACTTTTTTTAAAAAAGGCTTTTTAAGTTGGATTTCTATCTGTTATTTACCTGAGACTTAATTTCAGCTGATCAAAGTTTAGAGTGCTGGCAAGTGCCAAGCCTGATGATAGATGTTGTGCCTTTTGACAAATGACCATATACACACCGCTCTGTTGCTGGACTCTGTTCTATCCATTTTTCTGCTTGTCCTCATGCCAACATGGCCCCGACTTCGTTGCTGTGGCCCTGTAGTAAGTCTTGGTGTCTTGTGGAAGTTCTCCAAATTTCATTTTTTCCACAGTTGTTTTGGCTCTTCTTAGTCCTTTGCATTTCTATGTAGAATAAGTGGATTAATTAGCATAGAAAAACCTGTGATTTTCATTGAACTGCATTCAATCTATAGATCTGTTTGCAGAGATATTTCACAATTTTGAGTCTCGATCTTTGATTGTGGTGTATAGCTCCATATTGTTTTCTTTGATACATCTCAACATGGTTTTGTCATTTTTTTGGTATATAAGTCTTTTAAATATATTCCACATAAATTTATCCATAAGTTTTTCATGTGGTGTTTTTTTGTTTTTTGTTTTTTGTTTTGGTCCTTTAAAAATGCTGTATTTTTAGTTTTAATTCCCAGTATTTCTTTGCTAGTGATTACAGGAGCTTTCTGTAAATTTGTCTAGTATGCTGTGAGTTTGCTAAACAAAACCTATTAGTTCTAGTGGCCCAAGGATTCTTCAGTATCTTCCATGTACGTGAATATCTTGGTTGAGAATGAAGACAATTTTGTTTCTTCCTTTACACTGTGTAAGCTGTTCGTTTCTTTTTCTTACTTCGTACTGTCTAGGGTCTCCATACTGTTTTTAACAGGAGTTGGGAAAGTAAATATCCTCTGTTCCTGATCGTAGGGGTAAAGCACTCAGTATTTTAGTGTTAAATATAAATACACGTTCTTGTCAATTCCCGTTGAAGTTCTCTTCTTGTAGGCTGAGAGTTTTGTTATGGAAGGTGTGCCATTTTGTCAGGTGCCTTCTGCGTCTGTTGTGATGTTTATGCTGTTTCTGTCTTTTATTCTGATCATATGGAGAAATGCAGTAATTGATTTTCTAATGCTCAACAAATCTTGCTTGTCTTGGATAAGTGCCACTTGCTTTGAGATGTGCATGCATACATCCCTCTCTGTATATGTATGTGTATAATTCCAGCATTATTTCTATATACATAGAACTAATACATATATAAATAATGCTGGTTATATATTTGCTAATATTTTACGAATTACGGGATACTGGTCTGCAGTTTTCTCATTTTGTCTTTTTTAGGCTTTATTATCAGGGTAATGCTAGCTTCATAAAATGAATTGATGTATTCTCTCTTTTTCTGCTTTTTAAAATTGTTTAGGATTGGTATTTTTTTTTATTTAAATGTTTGAAAACATCTGGGCCTGGAATTTTCTTTGTGGGAAGGTTATTACTTAATTTAAAAAATATATGCAATACTATTCAGACTTTCAATTTCTTTATGACTGAGTTTTGTTTATCTGTCTTTCAAAGAGTTTGTCTGTTTTATCTAAGTTGTTGAGTTTATTGGCATTAATTGTTCATAATCTTCTCTTATCCAGTTATCCTTCTGAGGTCTCTAGGTCATGCCCTGATGACGCTATTCCACTGCCCTTTTTTTCCATTCCTGGAATGGTACTTCCCACCTTCCAAATCAGTCTTGTTACAGGTTTATTCATTTTCTCAGTCCTGTATTTTATTGATTTATATTTTTTGTTATTTTGTGTATTTTACTCTTTTTCTAACTTTCTAAGATAGAAGCAGTGGGTCCCACTGAAGAGAAACAGACGGCAGGCACTAAATTTCCCTGTAGGGTTAACTATGTCAGCCTGACAGACCCCAGGCCGTGTGTCTTTGGAGGACAGAGACATTGCCATTCATGATCCTTTCTAAGGGTGGTCATTGATAGGAAACTTTGTTAAGTAATATAAGTATTCAAAACTATACATTAGCTTCTAAGCAGTGCTTAAGCAGCATTCTACATGTTTTGATAGGATTGTTTTTAATATCACTCAGTTTTAAATGTTTATGTGCTTTAATTATTGTAAATGGTGATTACACTGTTCCATGTGCATTTGCGAGAATACACCCTGCCGTTGTGTGCAGTCTTCTATAAATGTACATTGGGTCAGGTTGTTTGGGCATGTTGTGCAGGTCTTCCCTGTCTTCTGACTTTGTCTCCCTGTTCCATCAGTTGAGAAAGGAGTGTTGAAGTCTGCAACTCGAATGATGGATTTGTCTCTTTTCCCCTTTGGTTCTGTCAGCTCTTGACTTGGGCCTTCTGCACATCTGCTAGTAGGGGTCATGACGTCCTCCTGATGCGCTGGCTTCTTAACAGCATGAAGTGTACCCTGTCTCTCCGGCCATTTTTCTCGCTCTGAAGTTACTTTGGTATTAATATTGCTAGCTTTCTTGTGATTTGCCTGTGCATGTGTTATATTCTTTTCCATCCTTTTGCTTTTGATGTATTTCTTTATATTTATAGTGTGTTTCTTGGAACCGGGTATGGTGATCCAGTATGCAAGTTGATACTTTTTATTTGAAATGTTTTAGTTAACGTGCTCATCAATAGATATGGGTTTAGTCTACCATTTTGCTGATTTTTTCATTTGTACTTTTTATTCTTCATTCCCATTTTCCTAATTCCCTGCCTTCTTTTGGATTGAATCCTTTTTTGATTTCATTTTACAATTACTATTGCATTATTAGTGCTACCTTTTTTTAAGTAGTTTGTTTAGCACAGTACTTGTTATTAGAAATTCCAGAAATGATGGAACGTGCTGTGTGCACACTGTCCAGTATGGCACGCACTGGCCACCTGTAGCTGTTGAGACCTTGACATGTGGCTCAGGCAACTGAAGGAACTGGGTGTGCAATTATGTTTAATTTCAAATAATTTAAATATAAATAGCCACTTGGGGGTACCTGCTACCACACTGGGCAGGGTGACCATAGGGTTTCTAATATTATCATTAACTTCTCATGATCTACATTGAAAATGGTGTTCTGTGATGTCACATGTAATGCAAGACCTGCACCACAGTGAACTTCCATTTGCCCCTTGAAGTCCCATGTACATGGTCACGGATCTTACTTCTACCTGTTATAGACTCTCAAATACATGGTTGTGACTTTTTCGTTTAAACAGTCAGTTGTCGAGAAACAGTCATTTAGAATGGCAATTGAAAGTGAGAAAGTACTCTTTTCATGTACGCATTTTGATGTTCTAAATATGTTGAAAGGGCGCAGGGGGGTTTGATGCCCTTCAGATATATGGCTGCCTTGTGGACAGTGATTGGAAAGGATGGGGAACAGGGACGCACGAGTGGACAGTTGAATGCGAGGCTGTTGAAATGGTTCCGTGGTGAGCAGTGATGGCTTCTTGGAACGGGAAGGAGTGGGTGTTAAGAAATGGTTGAATTTGAGATCTCTTTGGAAGTGTGATGCTCCTGCTGTTATCAGCAGAGCTGCACGTGAAACATACTTTGTTTGTTAAACAACCTTACCCCATTTCCTATTGAATTTGCTTTTCAAAAATAGTGTGGACATTAAAAAGTCATCCCCATGTGCCTAATTTCAATTAGAAAGTGTTGAATCACCGTGAATTTTGTGAGTCATCCTGCATGTAAGTAGAGCTATCCATCTAACTCTTAGAATTTGTTAACTATTAAGAGAGGAAGACAGAATGTAATATAGAGATGACTATTTATGAGTCATTTTATTTATTCATTATCCATCTAAAGAGTAGCAATTGATTGTATCACAGAACAGTGTTTGTTTTACATCTTTTGATTAGGAGCAGTGGTTTATGGCATAGACTTGCTTAATTTCCTCCTGTTTCTTCCTCTGGAGTGGATAACTGTTTCACAACAGAAGGCGATAAAAGATTTCTGATTTATTCATTAATTTTGCTTTGAGAGGGAATACCTGACCTCAAGGATGAGACACTGATTGGGATGGTCTGAATCGAATGGTAAGCAGAATGTCGCCCTTAGACTCTCGTCTCCCCACAGTGCGAGAGGTTTTCTCATCTTTGCTTCGGTTTTTAGCCATGTTTTGGTGTTTAAGCAGAGATACGGTTCCGCTTTGAAAGCTCTGGAAGTAATTCTCAGATCACATATGTTCATCTCAAATTTGAAATCTAGAGTGTTTGCCTTGAAATTAAACTGTGGTGTTGTAAGCTATCAGTGGAATGATCTGTGCTAGAACCTGATGTGGTCTAGTTTACATGGCATTGAATCATGTAAGTATATCATCTTTCCTCTTTGAATTCAGTATGACTTCACATAGGTGACGTTAGCTTGTAAGTGTACACAGAGGTATGGTTAACTATCAGCAGACTTCAGTTATCAATTGCTGATCTCAGAAAGCTAATTTATCTTTAGTGTCGAGTAACATTACATGGGTTGCTTGCTTTCTTTATGTTTTGTGTGTATGTGCTTAACTGTTTAAGTAACTTCTGGATTGCATCCAAATAAGGTTTGATATGGTCTCATTAAGAATATGATATTGTGGATAAATGTAATCCTGACTTTCAACAAATGGCCTTTTTCTAAAAAAAAAAAGAAAAAAAAAGTATTTAGAGCTAGTGAGTTGAGGGGCTTGGTCACACAGCTAAAGGAGATTTGAG
Organism: Rhinopithecus roxellana; assembly: GCF_007565055.1. Classification (NCBI taxonomy): domain Eukaryota; kingdom Metazoa; phylum Chordata; class Mammalia; order Primates; family Cercopithecidae; genus Rhinopithecus; species Rhinopithecus roxellana. The sequence continues at coordinate 49,588,572 of NC_044559.1, forward strand.
TAGCCCCTGGAATGTTGAGTGACTTCTGACCTGTGGAAGTGCATGGAGCCCCATTTTGTTGGCTGGTAGGATCTACATGGGCCGAGCATACAGCCCTAGAGGAGTGACTTGTTTCTCTGGATTCTGTTCCTAATCTCTGCTGCTCAGTCTGTGGCTACCTGCAGAGGAGCCAGCCGGATGGCATCGTCCTTACCGAGCTCGCTGGGTGCCAAATACTTCACTACTCCTTAGTGGCTGATTACTCTGTGTAGTGTAGGGTGCTGTACAGTACGTAACTGATTAGTGCTTTGCAGATATAAGCACAGTTTACAATGAAGCCCCTACCCTTAGGAGGATACAGTGTAGTTATGAAGAGAAGACACAAGACACCCAGTCACATCACTGTGAACAGACAAGTTTGCCAGGAGTCTGTCCAGACCTGGTGCTCCCTGAGCCGTGCTGAGCAGCAGTTCAGCGGGGATACCAAGTTGGGGAAGATGCCAAGTGGTGGGAAGGAGACTGGGGCTCTGGTCTGCACATGCCAGCTGATGGAGTTCGGAGTTAGGGGGATATGGCCAGTTCCCAATGCGCTGGACCAGCCACCATCCAGAATTAGGAAGTAGATCAGCTGGTGCCTGGCATGCCTTGCTTTCTTTTCAGTTTCAAATATATATATACACACACACATATATACACATACACACACACATATATACATGTATATACACACATACACATAACACACACACATATATACACATACACACACACATATACACATACACACACACATATACACATACACACACATATACACATACACACACATACACATACACATATATATACACATACACACACATATATACATGTATATACACACACACACATATACACATAACACACACACACATATACACATACACACACACATATACACATACACATATATATACACATACACACACATATATACATGTATATACACACACACACATATACACATAACACACACACATATACACACACACATATACACATACACATATATATACACATACACACACATATATACATGTATATACACACACACACATATACACATAACACACACACACATATACACATACACACACACATACACATACACACACATATACACATACACACACATATATACACATACACATATATACACATACACACACACATATATACATGTATATACACACACACATATACACATACACATATATATACACATACACACACACATATATACATGTATATACGCACACACACATATACACATAACACACACACATATACACATACACACACACATATACACATACACATATATACACATACACACACACATATATACATGTATATACACACACACATATACACATAACACACACACATATACACATACACACACACATATACACATACACATATATACACATACACACACACACATATATACATGTATATACACACACACACATACACATAACACACACACATATACACATACACACACACATATACACATACACATATATACACATACACACACACATATATACATGTATATACACACACACATATACACATAACACACACACATATACACATACACACACATATATACACATACACACACACATGTACATGTATATACACACATATATAATATATACATATATATATATATATATAACTTTATTTATAGAGTTTCACTCTTTTGCCCAGGATGGAGTGCAGTGGTGCAGTCGTAGCTTGCTGTAGCCTCAAGTGATCCTCCCACCTCAGCCTCCCAAGTAACTGGGACTACAGATGTGCACCACCAGGCCTGGCTAATTTTTTTGAAAGGACAAGTCTTGCTGTGTTGCCCAGGCTGGCCACCCACTCCTGGTCTCAAGCAGTCTTCCTGCCTTGGCCTCCAAAGGACCTAGGATTGCAGGTATAAGCCGCTGTGCCCAGCCTAATCTACAGACCCTTTCAAGCAGGTATCTGCATTTGTATACTCGGGGAGAATGTAGACCCCCACCCTCTTCACCAAGAAATAACTTGAACACATGCCATTCTGCCATCTCAGCCAAGGCGATCGCCTGTGCCCTTCCCAGGGGCTTGGAGATACCCTCTCCCTGCTAGCCCTGTGCAGGAGTCTTCCCATGTGTGCCCCGCAGCACCGCCCACCTGTCTGAGTTCGATGAGGCCTCCAGGCCCCCTGCCTTGGTGAGACGGCACGCTCGGTGCCTGTGAGAACCTTCTTGCCCACCAGTTCCTTTTCCTTTTATCCAGGATTTCACACACTGGGACATTTTGTGCCAACGGTTATTAATCAATTTTAAGATTGACTGGGTTTGTGGACTGTGCCCAGAGTTTCTGCAGGGCACTCACAGCAGATTTCCTGGCAGCCCTGGGCATGCTCCTGCTTCCCCGGGGACAGTTTCTGTCTCGTGGTGCAGCTTTGGGAGTGGGGCCCACTAAAGAAAAGCAGATAGCAGGGACTGAAGTTCCCTGCAGCCGGATGGACCCCAGGCCGTGTGTCTTTGGAGGACAGAGACATTGGCCTACAGTAAAATGAAGTCAAATGAGAAAGGGTGGAGAGGCTCTCCTGCTGTAAAAGGATTACGTATTCATACTCAAAATCGGGGTACATTAGGGGTATAGACTGTAATCTCTACATCCCCAATCCGTGAAAACAAAACAGAAATGGAGGGCTAAGAAACCACACAGGGAAGACGTGAAATAACAAACTTACCTGATTTATCCAAGAGAAGGCAGAGGAGGGAAACGAAAGGATGAATAACAGGCGAGGCAAGCAGGACGTAACTCACAGGCTGGTCAGCATGCCCAGCGTTGTGACGAGGACTTCGGAAGTCAGTGGACCCAGTGGAGACTCAGGTGAAAATCAGAGATGGTCTCGCTGTAAGAACACAGGTGCATCCGTAGACGAACTTGAACACAGCCTGAGAGATGCACCGTGCAGTGCAGACATCAACAGGAAGTGGCTATGTAAACATGTGACAAAGTAGATATTAAGAAAAGTAGGAAGGAATGGTAACAGTAAGATCAGATATCAGCAAAGCAGAAAATCGTATTACAGAGATGTTAACAAAGGCAAAAATTATGTCCTTAGATTCGTAAAAATTTTCAAAATTCCCAGCCAAGCTGATGAAGAAAAACAAAATGACAAATAATATAAATGAAAAGGAAAGGTCACTACAGAATTTACAGGTATTCAAAGATCATGAGGATGTTATTTAAAACTTTATGCTGACAACTTTGACGGTTTAGATAACATGAGCAAAGGTTTTTTCAGAGCTTACCAATTTAAATAAACTGAAAATTAAAAATCTTTCCTCAAAGAAACATCTAGGTCCGTATAGCTTCACTGTTCGGTTTTATCAAATAGTTAAGGAAGAAGTCATTCCAGTCTCATGTTAGCCCTTTCAAGGAATAGCAGAAGAGAGAATAATTCCCAGCTTGTTTCATAAGACCAACAACCATGACACCAAGATGCCGAGATCTGGCAAGGATGTTTGAGAAATAACCACAGACCAGTGTCTCTCAAGAACCCAAATTTCAAAATGCTAATAAAATATTCGAATGTCAACTTCATAACCCAGAAAAATATGTGTATTTCCAGTGGGGTTTATTCCATTCAAAAATCAATCAGTGTAATTCTCCACATTCACAGAGGAAAAAGAGAAAAACTTTATGATGATAATGGTTACCAAAAAAAGCATTTGACAAATTTCAGCATCTATTCACGACGAAAATTCACTGCAAAGGAAATTATCTTACATGACAGCGTGTATATGAGTGTGCACATGTGTGTGTGCATGTGTGTGCGTGCATGTGTGTGTACATGTGTGTGTGCATGTGTGTGCATGTGTGTGTACATGTGTGCACCTGTGGTTTTCTTTCCGTGTTTCTTCCAGTACTGATCAGAGTTGCTTGTTTTCAGTAGTTTTCCAGTGTTCTACCTTCAAGTTTTCCCAGCTAAATCTTTCCCATTCCTTTCTCTAAATCCCTTTTTGATGTTTGCAGTTATTTTCAACTCATCACCAACATTTTAGTCTTGATTAGAATCTTCCCAGGAAAGACAAGTTTTCCTTCTGATTCCCACGTGTCCGTTTAGCTCATGATGGCGCAGAATACGTTTGCTTGTCAGTTAGGGGATCCTGAAGCTGCCTTCCTGGGCAGAGTGGCGATTTGTATTGGGCCAACAGGGCAGCCGCTGTTACTTACGGACAGGTGGACTAGGCTCTTTTTCACCCCAAGGAACTGCTCCATGCTTAGGAAGAGCCACTGGAGTTTATCAGCCTGCGTGTAAGCATGCAGGGACGGGGATCAGGAACTTTTAGTAGAATAGTCTGTGCTCCAGGTGATCGGTCTCCACCCACCCGCGTGCCTCTCCTTTTCCATCCCACCCACATTTTGGGTAATGGGGGGTTCATTTATTCATGTCACGTAAGCGCTGGCAGAGATCACTTGTGTGAACAGCGTTGCTGAAGACTGCGGAGTCCTTTTTGAGACTTCCTTGAGCTTCAGGCAGCACGTGTGAGTTTCAGGGGTGATCAGAATGTTTCTCCTTGGAGGAAGGCCTGATACCCTGGAGCTGGCTCCACCCTGGGCCCTGCGGCGTGTTCTGCCTGCTGCCCGCCTGCCTGCAGGGAGACGCCTGAGCTGGGAAGGTTCTGAGGGTTGTCAGGGCACTCCGCCGTGCTCTTTGGCTGGATCCCCTTGGCTGTTCTGCATGCCTGGGCCGTGCTCTCTGTGGAAAGCTACATTGGAGATGACAGTCCGTGGTTCTGGCTACACCAGCCTAACTTCCGCTGGACCGTGCCATTTTCTGCCTCTGATAACACCATGGTGAAGCACCTTGGGTAAAGCAACAGATTTGTTTTTCAAGATACATTGTAATTACTCTTTTCAGAACTAACAATATTAATTAACCCAGTGAAGTCAAAACTGAATTGTTTTATAAACTGACTGTGGAGCTGGTATAAGGAGATACAGGGAAGGCTCCTCGTCTGAGTCAGTAGCAGAGCACACAGTGCAAGAAGTGTGGGTAAGCTCCCAGTGCACCCAGAGATCAAGGAGAGTAATGGGTGCTGCCCGCCTCTGAGGGGACGGAGGTGGCTGCCACCCGCCGTGTCCCTCACGCTGGCTTTCAGGAGGCTCCACGCAAGCCGGCTCACAGGCAGGAAGAAAAGCTGTGGGCCGTGTGTCTCCCTTGGTTATGGCTCAGTTTTAATGTAATTAGAAGCTCAACTTGAAAGTGAGATATCAAAGGAAGCCTTCAGCTGTGTGTGCCGGGGGATGAGGGCGTGGGTTGAAAAGTATCCAGTGCCTGTTTTTCTCACGTGGATCAGTCTAACATATGTGACTCTGGTAATTGAAGATGGTGACAGGCCAAACTAAGCTGGGATTCCCCAGGGAGAGAGGAGGATTTCTGGAACCAGTCTAACAAAAACAGAAACTGGAAGGAGAAAACAGAATATGCCCCCCTCTCTTCCCTGCCTCCCTCCTCTACTCAAAAAAAAAAAAAAAAAAAAGAAAGAAAGAAAAGAAATCAAAGCAGCTTTTGCAATGAAGAATTCAATTTTTCGCCCCCGAGTGTATGATAGTAGTGACTTTCGTGTTCCTGGTACAGACCTGTATTTTTTGTGATATCTTCATCTGGCCCCTGGCACTCCACTCTTCATGATGAATATGAGACCTGTGCACTGAGGGTCCTCACCAATGCTTCCTTCCTCACAGCCATATGATTTCATCGGGAAGCAACCTCTAAAAATAAACACCCTCATGTTAGCCTTTTTCTACCATGCTTCATATTTTGCTCTTGTATAAATATCTGCCACGTTTCCACTGGGAATTATTGCTGTTATATATTTTACAGACACTTGACTGTCATCTAAGTGGCTTATTTTATTCCCATAGCTAGAAGAAAAATACAAAAAGAATTTTGTAATGTGAATGCGATTGTGGGCCAGGAGTTATGTTCTGAGAAGGAGCTGAGAGTAAATTACATTCCTGCTTTATTGCGTTGATGTTGTCTTCCCTGTTGTGTCCTGAGTTAGACTTCATTGTTCCAAGTTTTTAACTAGAGGTGGCTTGATAATGACGCCACTTTGGAAGCGTCTGGCTCGTGTTTAAAACTCTAGCTGGTGATAAATATATTTTAGTCCTATTAACGAAGAATTGTAACATTTTGGTCCTATTAATGAAGAATTTTAACATCCATGCAGATGAGGGGCATCCTAAAAGCAGTTTCAGATGCTTTGGGGTGTTTTCTACTGAAGATACTTTTGTAAAAATATAGCCTTACTTTTCATTGTATACACTGCTCTGTTCATCAAAAACCGTAACTTCCTGGACCTTGCTTCTGTGGAATGAACTAAACGTAAATTATTTTTCCAAAAGCTTTGTGAGTTTACCATATATGTTTTGGGAAAAGTGGGAAAACACTAGGAAGAAAGTTCCAGTGAGCGAACATTTCCTGACGTGTTTCACATTTTGCCCTGGTTTAAAGCAGGGCGTTTTGTGGAAGGTGGGGCTGCTGGATCTCTCGGTCACTGGGCAGTGCTGGTCACTGCCTTTCTCTGGTTGAGCTGGCCTTGAGTCCTGGTGCCTGTGTCTGCCCTGGCATTGACCTCATGGTGCTTTCTGTGCATCTCTGTGCTCCTCTTTCTGGAACACAGCCCCTGAATAGAATCATTTGGCAAAACATCCCAGGAGAAAAACCAGTGGGTTTTACGTGGGGAAAGAACTCAATGAATCCACAGTTGATGTTGATGAAGGAGGCACTGCGTGTTGGGCTCAAATGCATCTCGAACTGTGGGTGCCAAGAGACAAGTAGAGCTCAGCCTGCTGGGAGCCTTGGCTGGAATAAAGCTGGCCCTCACGGGACTGTTAAAATACTTGAACTTTGAATTCAGAGTCAGATTTAAGCTGACTTCACCCCTCTTCCCTTTCTTCTGAAGATTCTGGTTATTCACGAGACAGAAGGGTGGAACCAGGAGCTTATCCCCTTCCTTCCTCACAAGCAGCAGCAGCAGCCGTTGAAACCCAAAGACAGCAAGGGCTTCCTTCCTGCCCACTCCCAGCACCACTCCTGGGGGAGCCATGTGGGAAGGGCTCTTCCCAGCGCCTCTCCTGCAGCACACAGCACATATCAGCCTTGCCCTGCACGCAGCCTTCCCAGCTGGAGCAGGTCCCGCCAGTGCCCTGCCAGGCGGCGATGGTCTACACCGCCGTTTCACCTTCCGCAGGTCTGTGGCATTAGGTCTTCCCTTGTGAGTGGCTTGTATTCCTTTCAAGATCCTGTAAAGAATTTGGCGTCATTTGGACCACTTGGTGCTTCTCTATGAAACATGCCTTATAAACTCTTAGAACTGCGTGATTTCAGATTACGGAAATATCTGCGTGAGTATTAGTTGTGATATCTCTGTACTAGAAATTTCAGTGCTACCTCTACACAAACAGACACACTCGGGGTGTGCTGTGTGTATTGTATGAGTGTATCATGGTATGTTTTATTGTCCCTGGTAGTACATTGCACATTGCAGGCTGTCTGTGGCTACTTATAAACCTTAGCCATTTGAATTTTCCCTCAAGCCTTCTTCTGGTGAAGCGTGGGATGGGGTCTTAGCTCAGTTTGGAAGGATGGAACAGTTAAGCAGCATATGTTTCCACAACCTGGTGACTGGCACTGTGTGTGAGTGATGCCGCTTCGGCACCTTCGCATTGATCATCTTTAGGATCCTTAGGATCACTGAGAAGTAATCACTCTTTGCATCATAAACATGTGTCAAGGTTGCTCCACATTTCTGCCATTGCTCACAGATAAAACACGCTCATGATCTCAACTTAATCCCAAGAGGATGTTTCCCCATCCATCAAAACCGCAGTGTGGGTTTTCACTGATGGGACATAGGGAAGGTATGGCAAGCTGGGTGGAGGTGTTTCCTGGGCTTTTCCAGAATAACCCAACCCATCCCTTCTTGTGAGCACAGAATTACCCAGAAGGTTGAAAAGGAAAGCGCAGTTTGTTGAAACAAATATGCAAAGTGATTTGTTCTTTTCACAGAGAAGGTAAATAGCATGTCAGCCGCCAAGGCCCTCACACGCATGAATCTGCCCGTGGAGCGATGAGCTTGTAAAAGAACGTCAGGTGGAAGCGGTGAGAGGGCCTGGACAGTTCTGCAGCTGTGTTCTTTGTCTGGTTAATCACGTGCATCTCCAGTCTGTGGCTGGCCAGCCGCGTCCACCCGCATGCTCAGGTGCTTGGTTAATATGCAGCTCTCTCAACATCTCCCCCTTAGGAGCAACAGGTACCCGGTGCCGGTGTTGTCCGTCCAGATGAAAGGGCCTGGCCACTCTGATTGCACTTCTCTTTGATCTCCCTGTAGAAGGTCGGCTTGTCTGCCTAGAGATTCCTCTGAAGGGCAATTTAAAAGTTGGATTTGAGCAACATCAAGTGAAATGTCTCCCCATCTCATGCCGTGAGGAGCTCTTTGGTGTAGCTCATGGCTGGATGTGAGGAAAGGCATTAACCCTTCCTTTGAAACAAACTATCTCGCAGGCTGAACTTGCCAGCTACGTTTCTCCTCTGCTCTCAGAAAAGAAAATATTTTCATTCTCCTAACACTCCTAGGCCCTTGAAGATAAACTCATTGCAGTGTTTAAAACTTGTCCTGAGACCCTATTGCCTTTACTTTGTTAGTGTGTGTGAGACTGAAGGCCTGTGGATGGGTGAGATGCTTCGAACTGATAGAAAAAGAAAATAGAAGGAAGATTTTCATGGGCAGAGCTGAGACACTGTCTCTCAAGGTGTTGTGATCAATAAAAGAATCCATTTTTAATGGTGAACTGGCAAAGGCTACTAAATACCAATTACGGAGTAAAGTGCCATGAGAAGGTAAAGCCACTTTTTGTGAATTATTTCATTGCACTAATGTGCTCATACTGAAAAACATGGCCAGGCTGCTTCCCACACAGTTCACTTAAAGAAAAATGGCTCACATTAAAAATAGTTGCTTTATTTTGTAAATGTTTTAGAAAAGTGCATTGCTGTCCGGAAATCTAGACGTACACTTGTTTTGTGTTTAATGAAAAAGGGAAGGAAAAATATCTCGAAATCCCAAATCTCATCGGTATCAATAGGATCACAAAAGTAAAGGCAGGAAAAGGAGCTTGCTGCTCGTGTTGTTTCCCATCCATGTTTCCAGGTTATGTATTTTGTTTCGCAACTTTTGTTTATGTTGGTGGAACCAGTCTGCTTTTTTTTATTTTTTATTTTTGAGGACTAAGATCCCATTTCTTAGGAATTTGCAACTCAGCTGTGACAACGTAGCCTGAGATTTACACAGTCCCCGTTAAGGGTAGAAAATAGAGGGAGGGCTTAGCTCTTTGTTTTCATAGCTGTGTTAAAGAGCCAAATAGTAATTTGTTGACTGAATGTATTATCTGTCCTGCCATATGTTGTTCCAATGATGAGACAGAAGAAGAATGAAGGACTCTTGCAATGTAAACTTCTGGAAATTATACTGTTTCAGGGTTGTTTACATTAATAACAACGATGGCTTATATATATATGGCTTTATAATTTTTTGAGATTATAAAAGGTATATGTAGTCAATATTGAAAATAAAGTATAAGGAAATTAAAACTTTGGATGGGCGTGGTGGCCCACGCCTGTGATCCCAACACTTTGGGGGCCAAGGTGGGTGGATTGCTTGATCTCAGGAGTTCAGGACCAGCCTGGGCAACATGGCCAAACCCTGTCTCCACCAAAAATACAAAAACTTAGCTGGATGGGGTGGTGTGCGCCTGTGGTCCCAGCTACTCAGGAGGCTGAGGTAGGAAAATCTCTTGAGCCTGGAAGTTGGAGGCTGCAGTGAGCTGAGATCACACCACTGTATCCCAGCCTGGGTGACAGAGTGAGACCCTGTCTCAATTTAATAAATAAATAAAATAAAAAATGTATATTTCTATCACAGATTTAACTATTATTTATATTTTATCAGTCCTTCTAATTTCTTATTTTTTTAAGAGACGGGCTCCCTATGTTGCCCAGGTTGGTCTTGAACTCCTGGGCTATAGAGATCCTCCCACCTTGGCCTCCCGAAGTGCCGGGATTGCAGGCGTGAGCCACCGCACGCAGCTTTCTAGTTCGTTTTTATGCCTACAGGGTACAAATGTTAATAACATTGCATGTGTTGTAATGGGGTATGCCTCTTCATGCAACAGCATATGCATTGTGCCACATCCTTAGACATGACTTTTATTGGATATGTAGTAGCCTGGCTTATGGATGTTTCATAATTTATTTAACACCCTGTGATTGGTTATGTAGCTGACTTTCATTTTTAACTGTACCAAATTGTGCTGCCATGCCATCCTGGAAGTGGATTGCACATGGGGGCCTTGTATTTGATTGAGCACCTTCTTAAGCTGTATCTCAGTCATTAGCACAAGAACTCCATGAGGCAGTGAGGCCGCTGAGTAGTTACCTGTGTCGCATGGGAAGAACTGAGGCTCAGAAGGACGGACGTGGGTATCTTCACATGTGACTTCGCCAGTACGGGACAAAAACACACGGCAGAGGATTTTGAAATTCTCCTGATTGAAGACCAAGCTGGTTTTTGTCCCAACAATAGTGATTCCTTCATTTATCCCACAAATGCTTAAATGCTGCATGTGTGTCAGGCACTGTCCTTGGTTCTGGTGAATGGAGCAGACCCTGCCTGCTGCTCCAGGGGATACCAGCTTGATTCTTTGGTAATTCTGGAAGGCTTGTGCACGTGCTGGAGTTTGGGGGAAAGAGTTGTGGACCCAGTCACATACTACAGTGGGTTCAAAGTCTCATCTTTATTCTGGGAGTGACTGGGTGTCTTTAAAAGCCAAGTTCAGAAGATTCTCATTTAATGATGTTTGATTCCATGTCTCATGCAGAGGAATACTTAGGTATGATGGAACGAGTTAAGTAAAGGGTAAAGTATTGAAATATATCATCTGAAAATAACTGCTTCATATCTCTTGTATCTTAAAATATTTTCTGGAAAAAAATTATGTAAATTAAAACAAAATGCTGTTTTTCATCATTATATTAGGAAAAAATGTAAACACAAAATATTCAGTGTTTCGAAGGATGGCCGGAAATGGTGATGTTTTTCTATGATGCTGCTGATACAGTAAGTTGCTATCAGTCTTGTGACCGTATGCATACAGACATAAAAATGTTAAAACCCTTCTTAGTACTCCCACTTTGAAAAAGTATACTCTAGAAAAAAATCTAAATTATAGAAAAAACATTATACGTTGCAGCTTCTCTTATCATGGTGAAAAGGGAACCAACCTAGACGTACAACACTAGTGAGATCATTTAGATAATACTGACACATGGTCTCACCAAACCGAGTCAACATCTAATGCCTATGAGACTGTGTAGTCAGGGATAAATGCTTCCGTTAAGTGAAAAAGCGGAGTGTAAAGAGTATGCACATTAGACTTAAAACAACTGTGCCACGTGAGAAAAAGCTTGAAATGAATACTCTCAAATGATGATAGTGGCTGTTTTAAGGGTGAAGATCAAGGAATTTCCTATTTTTTCTTGTCTGTATTTCAAATTTTGTATAGTATAGTTATATTACTTTTTAAAACTAGTGACTTCATTTTATAAAATGACTTACTATTTTAAAAATTTAAGCAATACAAGAAAGCAAAAGAAATAACAAATTACCTCCCATCTCACAGCCCCTAAATAAGTAATGCCGACATGGTGAGCCTCATTCTAGAAGTCACTCTTTGCTTGCATAAACGTATGTGTATATGTATAAAAATAAAGATAGTAACATAAACGCAGATATAAAAGGACAAATAATTTCCAATGAAAATAGATTTGTTTAATACAAGGTTCGTAAACATTGTCTGTGAAGAACCAGATAGTAAATATATTAGTCTCTGTCTCAGTTGTTCTGCCGTTTTGTGACAGCAATCATAGACAAAATGTCAATGAATTAATACAGCCATGTTCCAATAAAGCTTTATTGCTCTTCGTTCTGTTTAGATCCATTTCCACCTGGCATCATTTTCTTCTGCCTGACAGTTTCCTTTACTCTTTCTCATTGTGCTAGTCTACTGCAGGTGACTTCTTACAGCTTTTTAGTGCCCAAAACGTCTTTGTTGCTTCTTGATTGTTAAAAGATATTTTCACTGGGTGTAGAATTCTAGATTGGCAGTGTTTTCTTCCCCCCAATACTTTACAGATTTTGCTACACTGCCTTCTTGTGTTTTTTCCATTAAGAATTCTGCTGTTATCCTCATCTTTTTGTGCCTTTGTGTGACATGATTTTTTCCTCTGGTAGGTTGTAAGGCCCCTTATCATTTTTTTTTTGAACAATTTTATCGTGATACATCTTGGTGCGGTTCTTCATGTGTCTTTTACTCAGTTTCACTGACCATCTTGTATCTGTGCATTTGTAGTTTGCATCAAATTGGAAAATATTTTGGCTATTTCTTCAAATATATTTTTTCCTTTTCCTTTCAGAAACTCCAACTACAGATGTGTACAATTTCCTGAAGCTTTTCAAAACCCTCACTGATAAGCTTTCTTCCTTTCTTCCTTCCTTTTGATTTCCTTTCTCCTCATTTTGTGTAGCTTCTATAGGAATATATTCAAGTTCACTAATCTTTTCTTTTGCAGTGTCTAATCTATTATTTTCATTTGATGTATTTTTCCATTGTAGGTTTTTTTAGTTTTTAACTCTGAAAGTTCTATTTGGATATTTTTTTAAATATATGCTATAATTCTAATTAACTTTTTGAATTTCTGGAATACAGTTACATTAACTTTTTGCGTCCTCGTCTGCTAATCTTAACATCTGAGTCAGTTTTAGGTCTGTTTCAGTTGACTGCTATATTTCTTCGTGATGGATCATATTTTCCTACTTCTTTGCGTGCCTGGTAATCTTTGATTGCATGTCCAGTATTGTGAATTTTACCTTGTTAAGTTCTGGTTATTTCTGCATTCTGATAGATTCCCTTGAGCTTTGTTCTGGGACACAGTTGCACAGTTAAATTACTTGGGAATGGTTTGACTCTTTTGGGTCTTGCTTTTAAGATTCATTAGGTAGAACCAGAGCAGTGTACTGAGGCCAGCCCCTTCTCAGCTACTCCCTGGATGGTCTGTGAATAGGAGGCGTTCCAGTGTGGCTGTTGGGAAATGTCATGCTCCCACCCCTGCAAAAGCAGGGGTTACCGCCCTGTCATCGTCACAGACGGCTCTTTTCCTGCCTGGGAGAGTTTCCTGACGTGGCAGTGCCCATCAGTACTCTGATGAATATGTGAGAGTGGCCTGCTGCAGATCTCAGGACTCCTCTTTCTGAGATGTGTCTCTGTCTCTCCAGTTCTGTCCTGCGACTCTGCCTGTCCTGGTTTCCGGGCTCACAGCTCCATCTCCTCAATTTGGGAGCTGGCCAAGTCCTTCCTGCATGCCCCTCTGGTGCCAGGAACTCTCAGGGCAGTCAGAGCCTTTACTTCCTTGGTTTTCTGTCACTCATGTGTCTCTGTCTCTCTCCAGTGTCTTGAAAAGTGTTGTTCTATTTAATTTATTTTTTTCTTTTTGGTTCTTTTTGGTGAGAGGGTCAATCTTGTCTCTGTTACTTATTCCATCTTGCCTGGAAACAGAAGTGCTGGGGTGTTTTGTAGAAAATAATTGTGAGGTATATAATTTGAAGCTGTGCTATTACAGTATTTACATGAAGTTTTGAAAAGAAACTTGCTTCCCCTAAACTTTCTGATCATTGATAGCACTTGTTGAGGCAGGGAGCCACTAGTGGTTAGTGATTACCTTACTTCCAAAGGACTCTCACATTGTAAACTAAGGACCCTTTGACAGGCTGGTACCGGAAGACCCGGCCTGCATCTGTCAGAGACAAGAATAAGACAGCTTCTCCTAATCAAGCTGCAAGGAGCTCCTGCTGTAATCACTCCAGAATATATATCAAGAGTGGATGTGTGTTCTCTATGGCAAAAAACAGGCACTGTAAAATTTACATATTTTTAGTTTAAAATATGCTTACTCTTGGCCAATATGTTTGAACTGAAAAAAGATAGAATGTGGTTTTCTGAGTTACCTTCTTTTTCTTTTTTCTCGAATTAGTTAAGATTTATAAGGTTCTTACTCAGAAATACATGTATGAAGTACAGCGTTCATCTTCACAGCACTTTGCTCTGGTTACAAATTTTTGTGATGGAGAAACCCCCAAAGTTCCTGGTGTTTTCTCGCCTGTGTCCAGCCAGAGATAGTGACCTTGGTCTAGATGGTCACCTCTGAACCATTCCTGTAGAAGTGGGTAGACACCCCTTCGGGACCGCTGTAAGAATGGAACGCATTAATGTATAACCAGCACAGAGGTTAGTATTCAGTAAGCACTCAGTAAATGTTGGCTCTGAAGAGATTCTTCTTGTTTGCATCATTGAAAAGGGGTCTTTGCAATGATGCTTATAGATAGCCCAGTTTGGGGTGACTCATGCCTCTAAACTAAACTTGAAACATTGAAAGAAGGCCTTAATGCTGACACTCAGTGCTTCACTTTTACTTTTTATTTCTTTGTCTTGGCTCTCTGGCTAGGCCTTTAATATAGTTTTGAATAGAAGTCGTGATAATGGACGTTCTTGTCTTGTTACTAAATTTAGAGGAAAAGCTTTCAGCATTCCACTGTTGATTTCCTGTGTGTTCTATAGATTGTTTTATGGATACCCATTTTCCCCCATAATGAAAGTTCTTTTTGAAATTATATTATTTTTCTTTAATGAGGCCATTTGCATATTTACATTTATGAGAAAATGTTAAAAAAAAGTATGTGAACCTAAATTATATAATCTTTTGAGTAAATCAGAATTATACAATTGAAAAATAGTCTATAATTAATGATTTTCAAGTTATGTTTAGATTTTAAACTCATTAAATGAACATTGAAAGTTGTGCTTTCTAATTATAGAGCCAAGTTTAAATTGACAAGAGCAGCCACACTCGAGTTGTCTAAGTCAGAGGCTTTATAAACCTGTTGGATTTTCCAAGGGTTGCTTCTCTTGAATAAAAGTGTTTTTGTTTCTCACATATTTTACATTTTCAATGACCTGTTTAGGCAGAAGCACCTTTTGTCATTAATTAGTGTGGTGTGACAAGTAACATAATGTGTATCTGAAAAGCTCCATTGAGTATAAGTGGAGTTCACACCTCTGAATGAGTGCCTTCAAGAGTGTTTTTGTCATTCCCAGGGAGAACTAGTGCCCCTTGAACAGAAAACTGCTGTAAATGGAAAAAGGATGTGTCTTAGGAGCCTGGCGTAACTGCAGATGGGCCCGCCCTGTCCTCTGACTTCAGGGCCTTCCTCAAAGCCGAGGCCATCTTTTGCAATGGGGCTCTTTCTCCTTGTCGGAATTCCTACATCTAGAGTAATGGAGACGACTTGGCACCATGCTTCAGGATGTATGTAGGTGCTCAACACAGGCTGATTTCTTTTTTTAATTTCTGGCAGAATGAACCACTTGAAAATGCATTTTCATTACGATTTTAGGAGGGCTGAGAGTAGATGAGGTAAGAGATCTGCCTAGGGGGCAAGATCGAAGGAGGCTGTCACTCTCAGATTTGTGCAAGTGACTTGTGTTCCCCAAATTCACATGTTGGAGCCCTAGCCCTCAGTACATCAGAGCGTGACTGTATTTGGAAATGGGGCCTTTACGCAGGTACTTAAAGTTAAATTGGGGTTATTAGAATAGGCTCTAATTCAGCCTGACTAGTGTCCTCATAAGAAGCGGAGATTAGGGCACAGACATACCATAGGCCTCTGTGCACAGAGATGACCATGTGAAACGGCTCCAAGGGGTAGCCATCTGCAAGCCAAGAAGAGAGGCATCGGAGAAAATCAACCCTGCCAACATCTTGAACCTAGACTTGCAGCATCCAGAGCTGTGAGAAAATAAATGTCTCTTCTTTAAACCACCCGGTCTGTGGTATTTTGTTATGGCAGCCTGAGCAAATTCACTCAGCAAGTGCCAGCCTTGCACTTGCAGGAAAGTGAGTGCCTCCTGTAGTGCTCACTCTGGTCTCAGGCTGAAATTCTAGGTAGATGCACATTTTCCCAGTTGGCAGGTGCTGGCTCATGCTGAAGGGGAACATATGCTCAGGACTCCTGCTTTACGTACTTCAAAAGGAAACATGTGACATGTTTCACTTAACTTCATCTAAATTTCCTGGACACACCAATCTGTAATGGTTTAGAACTCAACCCAGTGGTTATACAGCTTTCCTGAAGTGGAGAGGTGGGCTACTTATCTTGTATGAGTCCCATGAGAACTAAAGAAAAATGGTTGAAAAAACAGATGGATGTCTCCCATCTCACATTCCCTCCAGGAAGAAATACTTGAAGAAATAATGGATATAAATTTCCTTGAATTAAGAACATGTGAAAGACTTAAGAATAAGAAGTCCAAGAGAGAACCAAAGAGGCAAAAAAAAAAAAAGAAAAAGAAAAAAAACCTGACATCTATCGAGAAGAGCACAGTGAAATTTAAGAATAGAGGGAGAAAAATCTAAAACATTAGCAAGAACAAATAACACATATAAAGAACCTGTGGTCATATTTGCTTCCGATTTGTCGACAGCAATATTGAATGTAAGAAGAAAATGGAGGAGTGTTTTTAGCGTATTAAAGGAAAATAGAGTTTTATATGCAGCTAAAACTTTAAAATATGAGGGCTTGGCAAGACTATTCTCACAAGGCCTCGAAAGTTACACCTTAACAATTATAGTAAATGTAAATGAACTAAACTTATCAGTAAGAAAAAGACAGAAAAATGGAATATAATATAAAATCCAAATGTACGCCTCTGAAAGGTTATTCAAAACATAAGGACTTTCAAACTTTGAGGGTAAATGAATGGAAAGAAGCATGTCAGGGAAATACCCAAAGAAAACTGGCATAGCTATAGTGATAGCTAAATATGATAGCTATAATGATAGCTATAATGATAGTAAAATAGATTCTAAGACTAACAGCCTTGTTAGAGACAGAAAAGGTGACTACAAAATAACAAAACAAGTAAAATAAGTTAACAGAGTAAATAAAACTTAAATGACAAAATAAAAATAATTTGTATTCTTGAGAATATATAGCCATGGAAGTCTACATTTTAAGAAGTTAGAAAATGAACAGAATAAACCTTTTAAAAAGCAAAAGAAAAGATAAGTGGAAATTAATGGAAAAAATACAACAAAGATCTTTTAAAAACCATGAATTGGTTGTTTAAGAGAAAAAAATGATTAAAGGTAAGATATCTGAAATGGCTATATTAGCATTAGATGATGTATATTCTACAAAAAAGTTACTAGGGATAAAGAGAGATGTTACATAGCAATAAAGTATTCATTTCACCAAAAAGGCATAACGGTCTTAAATGACTATGTACCTGACAACAGAATTCCAAAATACATGAAGCAAAAACAGAAAGGAGAAACAGGTAAGTCCACAACCATAAATGGAGATTTCACCATTTCTTACTGATCAACAAATCCTAAAATCAGTAAGGATACAGACAATTTGAACAGCATTATCTACTAACTTGATGTAATTAACATTTCTGGAATACACTTAACAAAGGCCAAGATGGGGAAAATCCAGAATAGTTGGAAGTTCTTAATAACCCGTCATTCAAAGAAGCCACAGGGAAACTTAGAAAGTATTTTGAATGACATGAACATGAAAGCACAGCCTATCAAAGGCTGCAGGTTGCAGCTAAAAGTGCGCTTTGAGGGAAACTTATAACATTAAGTTTTTATAATAGGGAAAAGTCTCACAACAGTGATCTAAGCTGCTGCTTTAAGAAACCAGAAAAATCACTTTGGGAGGCCGAGACAGGCGGATCACGAGGTCAGGAGATCGAGGCCATCCTGGTCTACACAGTGAAACCCCGTCTCTACTAAAAAAAAATACAAAAAATTAGCCAGGCGAGGTGGTGGCGCCTGTAGTCCCAGCTACTCGGGAGGCTGAGGTAGGAGAATGGCGGGAACCCGGGAGGCGGAGCTTGCAGTGAGCCGAGATCCGGCCACTGCACTCCAGCCCGGGCGACAGAGCGAGACTCCGTCTCAAAAAAAAAAAAAAAAAAAAAAAGAAATCAGAAAAATAAGAGCAAGTCAAACCCAAGACAAACAGAAGGAAGGAGATAATAAAGATAAAAACAAAGATGAATAACATGGAAAACAGAAAAACAGTGGAAAATATCAATGAGTCAAAGAACTGGTTCTTCGGAAAAACATTAAATAAACTGATAAATCGGTGGCCAGACTGACCAAAAAAAAAGAGTGAAGTCATATATTGACAATGTTATGATGAGAGGGGCCGTTGCTACAAAACATACTGACACTGAGAAAAATAAAATAAGTGCATAGCAGGACAGTTTTGCTGCCTATATGTTTGACTGCTTGGATAAATGAATAACTTTTTTTTTTTTTTCTGAGACAGAATCTTGCAGTTTCTCCCAGGCTGGAGTGCAGTGGCACCATCTTGGCTCACTGCATCCTTCTCCTCCCGGGTTCAAGCAATTCTTCTGCCTCAGCCTCCTGAGTAGCTGAGACTACAGGTGTGCACCACCACGCCCGACTAATTTTTATATTTTTAGTAGAGATGGGGTTTCACCATATCGGCAAGGCTGTTCTCAAACTCCTGGCCTCATGATCCACCCGCCTCGGCCACCCAAAGTGCTGGGATTACAGGCGTGAGCCACTGTGCCTGGCCTGAATAATTTTTTGAAAGGCACAGACTACCAAGCTCATTCAAGAAGAAATAGCCTTATATCTATCATAATAATTGAATTTATAATTTAAGCCTTTCAATAATGAAAATTTCAGACCTAGTTGTCTTCATTGGGGAATTCTACAAAACATTTATGGAAAAAATAATGTCTGTTCTAGAAAACTCTTCCAGAAAATACATGAGGAGGAGATACTTTCCAGTGCTTTATCATGGCAGCATTACCTTGATCCCACAACCAAATAAAGGGATTAGAAGAAAATTACACACCAGTATTCCTTATGTACATAAAATGCAAAAGTCCTCAGGAATATTAACTTGAAACCAGAAAATATATAAAGGATGATGGAACATGACCAAGTTGAGTTTATCTTATGAATGTAAGACTGTTCAGTATTTCACAATCAATCAGTTTACTGTATCAATAGGAAAAATGAAGATAAAGCAGTGCTAATCTCAAAGAAATTTCCTGATTTGGTAAAAAGGAATCTATCAAATACTTATTACTGACATAATACCTAATGATAAAAGATTGAATGCTTTCCTCCTAAAATCAGAAATAAGATAAAGATGTCTGTCCACTCTTCCTACACCTATTCAGTGGAAGGTCCTAGCCAGTCCAGTACATCAAGGGAAAAAATGATTTTGGAAAAAGCAGAAATAAAACTTTATTTATAGAAGGCATGATTGTCTGTATAGAAAATTCCCAAAAACCTACAAAACTATTCAACGTACAAAAAGCAATTGCCTTTCTAACATACTAGCAAATGAATATTGGATACTAAAATTTTAAATATAGTTCCATTTATAATAGACAAAAATGTGCAATAGTTTATGTCCAATGATATTTGCAGGATATACTGAAAACTACAAACCCTTAATGAAAGAAATAAAGTAACGTCTAAAGAAATGGAGATACTGTGTTCTTAGATTGGAAGACTCAATATTGTTAAGGTGTACATCCTCCCCAAATTGATGAATTTAACATGATCCCAGTCAAAATCATAGCAGGACTTTTCCTAGAAACTGATAAGCTATTCTGAAATTTATATGGAAAAGTTCCAGTTGTACAAGTTTTCCAAAATTATTTTTGACAGCCCATCACTAGAGAATGATAAAGTAACTGATCTTATAATTCCTTCAAGAATGATCATTAAAATCTGGATTTCATGGTTTCTTTTAGTTCGTATTTCACAAGATAGAAGCTTTACATTTTTCAAATTAAGGTAGTTCTCACCTTTGTGCATGCTACATCTTGGGGAAAATATTAAGGAGAAAATGACTCACTGGAATTATTTTTGATTTTTTGATACTCGGTTGACAATTATAGTCTATGTTATGACACTTATAGCCTGTGTCATACGTACTCAGAATTAACTAACATAGTCTTCCTCGAAAATTCCCTGCACATTGGAACGTTAGAATTCTTTTGGTTGGTTGAAGAAACATCCTAGAATTTTTAAATATTTTGTATCTAATGTAATGCTGAAAACTTGAAATCCACATAATGTATGCAGCATAGCTAATATTAAAAGCATGTTCAAGGAGCAGCCTCTGGGGTTAATAGAGTTTAATTTGCAAGACAAATGAAGGCTTATTTTCTCCCAGGCTCTCTGCTTATAATTCTAGTAGGGCCACTTTTGAAGAATGGTACCTTCAACAGACACAGAGAACCCTTGTTGGACAGCAACAGAACCTGCTCATGGTGAGACCCGCCATCCCCTCCGCTCAGTGGGCACTTCCCACAGTGCAGAGCTGTGCATTGAAAAGCGCCTCCTCACTCCCTACACGAGATTCCTCACACAACCCCACATCTGGGCGGGCGGGCGTGCGTGGGGGGCATAAATGGCTTATCCCTACGAACTTCATAATTATGAAATGTAAAAATGGACAGTCCCATTGCCCCAGAAACAGTGGGAGAGCTTTTAAATAAATCCAGGTTTATCTGCATTTGGGAATATTCTGCATTTTTGAAAATGATGTTCCCAGGAATCGTTGTAACCAAGGAGAATCCTTCCTGGAAACATTCCACATGAATTTTTCCAAAGAAAAGAAAAAAAAAAAAAAAAAAAAAAACTAGATCATTAAGAACAATAGACAAAGGAATATGCTTTTAAAAATAGTAATTATCTCTGAAGGTGGGATTGTGGCTAATTTTTAACTACCCTGGTGTGACCCTGTGTGAGTCAACATGCCTGGCATCAGGGGTGTATGTGGAGGGGGACACCCTTTGCAATTGCATTACACAAGTCTTTGAACTGACTGTCCTGCTCACTAAATGCTATTAGCATCTCTTAGTCCCTGTGGCAGCCAAAAATGCTTCCATGTTTTCTAAGCATTCTGCAGGTGTATGCTCCTAGCCTGATTCAGGATAGACCAGTAACTCCTACAAGTAATCAAAGAGGCCAGGTATTGTGGCTCACATCTGTGGTCACAGCTACTTGGGAGGCTAAGGCCGGAAGACCACTTGAGCCCAGAAGTTCAAGGCTGCAGTGAACCATGATCCCACCAAGGCACTCCAGCCTGGGCTGCAGAGTAAGACCCTGTCTCTTAAGAAAAAAAAAAAGAAAAAGTAATAAAAGAGCATCAGGAAGCATAGGTGATGTACCTCCTGTGTAGAGAAGGCTGGACGAGCGAATGTGTAGTGATTTCTGCAGCTCCATTGTTTGTGATGACTTAGGGATGGAAAAGGGAGTTTTGTAGCTGAGTGAAACCTGTTAGAAAACCAAATGCCTCTGTCATGTTTTTGTCTCGTGCACTTCCCCCTTCACCTTCATCCTTGGGCCCATGCTGACAAGTACCCTGAGGTTAAGCATCCCCCATGGCAGGTGGGGCTGTGGGGTAGGAGGAGGGCTGAGAGATAGGGGATTAGAGATCTACAAGAGAATAGAAAGTTTGATTCAAGGAGAAAAACTGGAATAAGCAGTTTGGAGAAGTCAGATGTTTAAAACATGAAAAGAAATGTAACTTTGAGTTACAGTGGTTTTGAGTTTCCTGATGGTGATGTGCCAGTAACTCCCTGGGGGCTGACAAATCCAGGGAGAAGGTTCAAAGGCAGAGCGCCCGTTTGAGCTGGGCCAGGGCACAGAGGCTTGTTCAGAAGACGTGGACGGTAGCAGAGCCTGGGCCTGAGAGCTGAGCTCCACCTTCTTCAGGCTCTTTCCAGCGGGGCAGGACAGGGACCCACACATGCTCAGCGAGCAGGGACTCTCAAGCCTGTGACTGTTTGTGCCAGTGGAAAGGGCACCAGCGCACTGATTTCTTCCATTCACCCAGAAACAATTTCTTCAATGTTCACAGTCGTCTGTTAACCACCTCTTTGTGGTGCATCTTTGAGCCTGTGTTTACAGCAGTCCTCTCTTTGGTCTTAACCCAGCGTGGATTTGATGGCATGCTACAAATTGAGGCATCAAAGCTATGCTTTTTACATTGACTTTTGAGAAATTCGACAGAGTTCTGAAACCCAAATCTTGACCGGTGGTAACCTGACTTGAGGTTTTTTTTCATCTCTTTCCCAAACTACCTGTTCTTTCCATCAGCATTTTAAGTAGCTTGAGCTCTTGGTTTCACTCTTCAATACTTTGATGATGCAAATATCTGCAGATGCCTACTGTACGCCCAGCCCAGCCTCTCTACAGAGAGACCTTCCCAGCCAGCCGCCATCTAGCCCATCATGCTGTTGAGTGTTCTTCCTAGCAGACATCATGATATTACTCATGCATTCATTTTAGGGGGTTATGATCTATTCCCTTGCTCCCCTCTCCCAGAGCAGTGCTTTAGGGGAGCCAGGTCTGTCTTGCTTCCGGTACATCCAGCCCCTGTAACTCTCTAGCAAATCCTAGATGCTTGGTGAGTGAGTAAATTGAACAGACAGTGAGGCCACACAATTTAAAAAGTGACAATGGCAGTACACTGTGGCGTGTGCTGGAAAATGAAGTCCAGGGTGCTGGGTGGCCTCCCGGCAGGGAGGCTGCCCTAGGCTGGTGTTGGGGCCAGGCAGCCTGAGGATGTGAAATTCAAGAGGACACAGCAAGAGGCTGGAAGGAAACTAGTTGGGGACAAGGGTGAGAGGACTCAACTGAAGGGGTCTCACTGCAGAGGGTCCCATGAGCCCATCCAGAATGCTTGGGTTCCCCCCGAGGCCTGGTGACAGCCCGTGGAAGGGCCGAGCCTGGGGAGCTCACACAGAGGCCTCAGTTCCTGCTTCACTTTCAGACAGACATTCATCCTTAACTCTTTACCAGAAGGGAAATAAAACCTCCCAGATAGCGTGGTCGTGAGGATTAAATTAGGAAAAAAATAAAGCTATAACTGTTACTGGCCTTGCCCAGTGCTCCTGGACTGTAGTTACTGGATGGAGCCCTTCCTCATCCTCCAGCCTCTTGCCTGCGTTTGTAGGGCTCACGACAGCTTGGAATTATTTCATTTGTGTGGGTCTTACTTTTTGCACATCTCTTCACTGTGTGGCAGGTCCTGTGGAGGCAGAGCTTGGGTGTGTTTTGTCACTTTGTTCCCAGTCCAGGCAGAAGGATGGACAGGGAGTAGGCGTCCAAATAATGAACCTGAAATGAATGAACGAATGCACTAAGCTCAAGTCAGGGTTTTCTTTACGTAGAAATTCTCCCATGCTCCTTTTTGCTTTTAGTCTTGAGGATCAGCAGTGTTCATGTACTAAATCAAGCCTGAAAGCCCACCTTTTTTTTATTTTTATTTCTTTATTTTCTGAGATGGAGCCTAGCTCTGTCATCCAAGCTGGAGTGCAATGGCATGATCTTGGCTCACTGCAACCTCTGCCTCCTGGGTTCAAGCGAGTCTGCTGCCTCAGCCTCCTGAGTAGCTGGGATTCCAGGTGCCCATCACCATGCCTGGCTGATTTTTGTATTTTTTTTGGTAGAGACGGGGTTTCACCACGTTGGTCAGTCTGGTCTCGAACTCCTGACCTCAGGTGATCCACCCA